>NC_056436.1:11384307-11394307 GCF_018296145.1 Oncorhynchus tshawytscha | reverse complement strand
TCTCCACCTAGCTAGGTAAATCTGTTGACAGGTCTGGTTAACTCTTGAGGTTCCCAGGGTCTCCACCTAGCTAGGTAAATCTGTTGACAGGTCTGGTTAACTCTTGAGGTTCCCAGGGTCTCCACCTCGCTAGGTAAACCTGTTGACAGGTCTGGTTAACTCTTGAGGTTCCCAGGGTCTCCACCTAGCTAGGTAAATCTGTTGACAGGTCTGGTTAACTCTTGAGGTTCCCAGGGTCTCCACCTCGCTAGGTAAATCTGTTGACAGGATTGGTTAACTCTAAATAGATTTCATCTTGATGTTCTGGTGACATTCTGGTAATTTAAAGTATTGATTGGGGACTTATTTGTGGAGCAATGCAACAGTTTTCTGTGTGATTTGTAATGTTTTATTGTGCTCCCCATGACTGGGTTTTTGTATTTTAATATACTGTATATATACAGTATATACAGTACCAGTCAAAGGTTTGGACACCTACTCATTCCAGGGTTTTTCTTTATTTGTACTATTTTGTACATGAAGACATCAAAACTATGAAATAACACATATGGAATCATGTAGTAACCAAAAAACTGATAAACAAATCAAAATATGTTTTATATTTGAGATTCTTCGAAGTAGCCAACCTTTTGGGGCGGCAGGTAACCTAGTGGTTAGAGCATTGGGCCAGTAACCGAAAGGTTGCTAGATCAATTCCCTGAACTGACAAGGTATAAATCTATCATTCTGCCCCTCAACAAGGCAGTTAACCCACTGTTCCTAGGCTGTCATTGTAAATAAGGATTTGTTCTTAATTGACTTGCCTAGTTAAACAAAGGTTAAATTTAAAAAAATGTTTTAAAAAATGTGCATGCTCTTGGAATTCTGTCAACCAGCTTAATCAGGAATGCTTTTCCAAACATTCTTGAAGGAGTTCCCACGTATGAGGGCATTTGTAAAAGAGTCCTAGATCTCAAAATAAAGGTTAAATCAAATAAATAACTTAAAATTAAACTCATCATAAATTTAAATTAAACTCATCATTATTAGGCTCATCACTAAAGCCTGGTCATTAGTCTGAGATCTAACAAAACTCGTCGAGTCTTTAGTTTGGGCCTATAGCCTACTCATCTTACAGATGTAGTGCAGAGAACCACGTTCTCTACAGGAGCTATAAGTTGGCCCACAGTCAACTCCTCCAGTTCTTGTCAGTTCTGTGGTGTGAGTGATGTCATAAATACCAGACAATAGAACAACACTTGATATTTCCACCTGATGACTCATAGCAAAAATACCAGACACATGCATGTTTAGCGAGGCTAAAGATAGCCAGCGTTGCTAATCAGGAGCTATGGTTTGATCGTGCAGGGTTTGCATAATGAAACAGTTCCTTGGCTAAGTTATTAAGATAGCACCTGCTGCTAACTGTGGGTTTCAGGGTATGAACATTACCAATATTTACAGATCTAGGATCACCTTACCCTCTCTGGATGCTAACCTTAATCAGTAGAGGGTGGGGGGGGGCACAAAACCTGAGATCAGTTTTAAGAGACTTGGTTGTACTGTGTTTCAGGGTGGTCTCAGGGTTGTTGGTGATTAGCTAAATGAGTCTGAGGAGTTGTGTTTCTTCTGGCAACAGAGCTGTGTGTCTGGACACGGCCCATTTACAGCAGCGCAGCAATAGAACAGTTGATTTAGATGTATGTGTGTTTTCTCTCATTAGTCTCCAGTCTGTTGGCATGGACAGTGTATGGGTTTTAAAAATAGCCCCAATCATTCAGTTCATTGTGTCAAAGTAGCCTAAAGTCTGTAAATGATATCTGTTATTTTGGTCCTATGTGTGGTAGGAACATTCAGCGATAGCTTGTCAATGCAAATTACTCACAGATTTGAAAATGCTTTGGTCTAGAGAATCAGTAATCTTATTAAAGTTTTTATGGGTCATCTTTGTTGCTCCATGATCAAGTCAAGTCTATCTGTATTGGGCCAAAGGGGAATTTAGTCACTTGATGGCTGTGCTAAAATATAGAATCAAAACGGTGAAACTAAAGACCATTTCTGATTCTCTCCCTTCTCCCCGAACTGTGCCATCATTCACTTCCTCAATGAATCAAACGTATTTTATTAGTGTAAACATGGACTAGCGGGTAGAAGGGTTGGAAATCAAACCATAACCAATATCTGACTGAAGTACAAGCCCAGTTTCACCCAGTGGATCTGATGGATGTCTCTCTCGGTTGTGGACGTCACCACTCAAAGGGTCACACATTTGCACGTGCCCAGTAAGGTTCCACCTCAGAGTCAGGGTCAATGTTCTGCACGTGCCCAGTAAGGTTCCACCTCAGAGTCAGTGGCTGTATTCAAGAACATCAAATCAACGATGCATTGTGTGTAAATGGCGACTGACTGACTGATCTACAAATAATAATGAGTCGTTATTTATGATACAAGGTGATTTGTAGACGGTGGTGGAAAAAGTAAAAGTGAAACTCATCAAGTAAAGTACTTGATTAAAAGACTAAAAGTATCTGGTTGTAAATATATGTAAGTATCAAAACTAAAAGTATCTGGTTATAAATATATGTAAGTATCAAAACTAAAAGTATCTGGTTGTAAATATATGTAAGTATCAAAACTAAAAGTATCTGGTTGTAAATATATGTAAGTATCAAAACTAAAAGTAAATGCTATAATTCATTTCAACTTCCTTATATTAAGCAGATCAGATCGCACGATTTTCTTGTTTTTTAATTTACAGATAGCCATGGGCAACACTCCAACACTCAGACTTCATTTACAAATGAAGCATTTGTGTTTAATGAGTCTGTGGGATCGGTGGCAGTAGGGACGACCACGTGTTCTCTTGATAAGTGCGTGAATTGGACCATTTTCCTGTCCCGCTAAGCATTCGAAATGTAGTAAGTACTTTTGGATGTCAGGTAAACTGTATGGGAGTATAAAATAACATACTTTCTTTAGGAATGTAGTGGAGTAAAAGTAAAAGTTGTCAAAAATATAAATAGTGAAGTACAGATACCTAAATAACTACTTGAGTAGTAGATCAAAGTATTTTACCTAGTTGCTTTACACCACTGTTTGTAGATCAGTCAGTCTGCAGTTGCCTGCAATGTCGAACAAACCCAATCACTCCTCTGCAAGAGTCGGACTCCACCTCAGAGTCAGGGTCAATGTTCTGCACGTGCCCAGTAAGGTTTCACCTCAGAGTCAGGGTCAATGTTCTGCACGTGCCCAGTAAGGTTACACCTCAGAGTCAGGGTCAATGTTCTGCACGTGCCCAGTAAGGTTTACACCTCAGAGTCAGGGTCAATGTTCTGCACGTGCCCAGTAAGGTTTACACCTCAGAGTCAGGGTCAATGTTCTGCACGTGCCCAGTAAGGTTACACCTCAGAGTCAGGGTCAATGTTCTGCACGTGCCCAGTAAGGTTACACCTCAGAGTCAGGGTCAATGTTCTGCACGTGCCCAGTAAGGTTTCACCTCAGAGTCAGGGTCAATGTTCTGCACGTGCCCAGTAAGGTTTACACCTCAGAGTCAGGGTCAATGTTCTGCACGTGCCCAGTAAGGTTTATACCTCAGAGTCAGGGTCAATGTTCTGCACGTGCCCAGTAAGGTTACACCTCAGAGTCAGGGTCAATGTTCTGCACGTGCCCAGTAAGGTTACACCTTAGAGTCAGGGTCAATGTTCTGCACGTGCCCAGTAAGGTTACACCTCAGAGTCAGGGTCAATGTTCTGCACGTGCCCAGTAAGGTTTACACCTCAGAGTCAGGGTCAATGTTCTGCACGTGCCCAGTAAGGTTACACCTCAGAGTCAGGGTCAATGTTCTGCACGTGCCCAGTAAGGTTTTCACCTCAGAGTCAGGGTCAATGTTCTGCACGTGCCCAGTAAGGTTTCACCTCAGAGTCAGGGTCAATGTTCTGCACGTGCCCAGTAAGGTTTCACCTCAGAGTCAGGGTCAATGTTCTGCACGTGCCCAGTAAGGTTTACACCTCAGAGTCAGGGTCAATGTTCTGCACGTGCCCAGTAAGGTTTCACCTCAGAGTCAGGGTCAATGTTCTGCACGTGTCCAGTAAGGTTTACACCTCAGAGTCAGGGTCAATGTTCTGCACGTGCCCAGTAAGGTTACACCTCAGAGTCAGGGTCAATGTTCTGCACGTGCCCACCTCAGAGTCAGGGTCAATGTTCTGCACGTGCCCAGTTTTCACCTCAGAGTCAGGGTCAATGTTCTGCACGTGCCCAGTAAGGTTTCACCTCAGAGTCAGGGTCAATGTTCTGCACCCAGTAAGGTTTCACCTCAGAGTCAGGGTCAATGTTCTGCACGTGCCCAGTAAGGTTTCACCTCAGAGTCAGGGTCAATGTTCTGCACGTGCCCAGTAAGGTTACACCTCAGAGTCAGGGTCAATGTTCTGCACGTGCCCAGTAAGGTTTACACCTCAGAGTCAGGGTCAATGTTCTGCACGTGCCCAGTAAGGTTTCACCTCAGAGTCAGGGTCAATGTTCTGCACGTGCCCAGTAAGGTTTCACCTCAGAGTCAGGGTCAATGTTCTGCACGTGCCCAGTAAGGTTTCACCTCAGAGTCAGGGTCAATGTTCTGCACGTGCCCAGTAAGGTTTCACCTCAGAGTCAGGGTCAATGTTCTGCACGTGCCCAGTAAGGTTACACCTCAGAGTCAGGGTCAATGTTCTGCACGTGCCCAGTAAGGTTTACACCTCAGAGTCAGGGTCAATGTTCTGCACGTGCCCAGTAAGGTTACACCTCAGAGTCCTCGCTCTCTCTCTGACCTCTTTAGTGCAGAAAACCTGGCATTTCCACAACGGCCGGAAAACGTTATTTAGGGAGTTCGTAGAAACTGCTACTAATCGCTGTACCAGGGTCCCCTAATGGTCAAGGTTAGGGCTGGGGCAGCATAGACTAGCTTCCTTTCCCTGTGATAGACTAGCTTCCTGTCCCTGTGATAGACTAGCTTCCTGTCCCTGTGATAGACTAGCTTCCTGTCCCTGTGATAGACTAGCTTCCTGTCCCTGTGATAGACTAGCTTCCTGTCCCTGTGATAGACTAGCTTCCTGTCCCTGTGATAGACTAGCTTCCTGTTCAGAGGGTGTACTTGTACATCAAGTCTCATGTTACAGAAACAGGAGATAGGCGTCTGCTCCTATGAGCTGTTCCGTCTCTCACAAACCAAGGCTCCTTACAGGGTGGGATTTATGAATATGCCCCGGGGCCCCTGATCAACCCCCCCAAAATATATAATATTTTGAGAATATATAATATATCGGGGGGGACCCAGATAGCATATAAACCTGTCATAAGACATGGCAAACTATGTAGAATTGCAAGAAATTAGCTTGAAACAGCAACATTTTCTCTCAGCCTCAAGGTTTCGAAAATTACACACGCGAATCGATGTGGCCGGAGGTCAGCTACTGTAGCTAGCAACAATGACACGAAGCTGCCTTGTAGGAAATCATAGGTGGCTCATTTCAGCTCATTGTATATTGTTATTGATACCATGTCTTGTTTTGACTGATGTCATGTCTACACTATTATGGCAAAAAATTTACTAGCTAGTTAACCAACAACTGTAACAATGTATTTGGGAGACAACAAGTGCTCATTGTGCAAATGTATTTATGTTTTCAATAAACATTGGAGACTAAATCTAGTTTACATGTTGTCAACAGTCTAAGCCAACCCTGTCTGTTTTGCCCCATAGTTGCACACGCCTCGGTGTTGTTGCTAAACAACCAAAGGCAGAATGTAAACAGCACATATTTCTGCCCCATGACAGAATGTGTAGAATAACATGATTAAACTGCAGTTTTCTCTCTGCCCCATGACAGACTGTGTAGAATAGCATGATTAAACTGCAGTTTTCTCTCTGCCCCATGACAGAATGTGTAGAATAGCATGATTAAACTGCAGTTTTCTCTCTGCCCCATGACAGACTGTGTAGAATAGCATGAGGTGAGCTATTAAACTGCAGTTTTCTCTCAGCCCCATGACAGACTGTGTAGAATAGCATGAGGTGAGCTATTAAACTGCAGTTTTCTCTCTGCCTCATGGCAGAATGTGTAGAATAGCATGATTAAACTGCAGTTTTCTCTCAGCCCCATGACAGACTGTGTAGAATAGCATGAGGTGAGCTATTAAACTGCAGTTTTCTCTCTGCCCCATGACAGAATGTGTAGAATAGCATGAGGTGAGCTATTAAACTGCAGTTTTCTCTCTGCCCCATGACAGACTGTGTAGAATAGCATGAGGTGAGCTATTAAACTGCAGTTTTCTCTCTGCCTCATGACAGAATGTGTAGAATAGCATGATTAAACTGCAGTTTTCTCTCAGCCCCATGACAGACTGTGTAGAATAGCATGAGGTGAGCTATTAAACTGCAGTTTTCTCTCTGCCCATGACAGACTGTGTAGAATAGCATGAGGTGAGCTATTAAACTGCAGTTTTCTCTCTGCCCCATGACAGACTGTGTAGAATAGCATGAGGTGAGCTATTAAACTGCAGTTTTCTCTCTGCCCCATGACAGACTGTGTAGAATAGCATGAGGTGAGCTATTAAACTGCAGTTTTCTCTCTGCCCCATGACAGAATGTGTAGAATAACATGATTAAACTGCAGTTTTCTCTCTGCCCCATGACAGACTGTGTAGAATAGCATATTAAACTGCAGTTTTCTCTCTGCCCCATGACAGAATGTGTAGAATAGCATGATTAAACTGCAGTTTTCTCTCTGCCCCATGACAGACTGTGTAGAATAGCATGAGGTGAGCTATTAAACTGCAGTTTTCTCTCAGCCCCATGACAGACTGTGTAGAATAGCATGAGGTGAGCTATTAAACTGCAGTTTTCTCTCTGCCTCATGGCAGAATGTGAGAATAGCATGATTAAACTGCAGTTTTCTCTCAGCCCCATGACAGACTGTGTAGAATAGCATGAGGTGAGCTATTAAACTGCAGTTTTCTCTCTGCCCCATGACAGAATGTGTAGAATAGCATGAGGTGAGCTATTAAACTGCAGTTTTCTCTCTGCCCCATGACAGACTGTGTAGAATAGCATGAGGTGAGCTATTAAACTGCAGTTTTCTCTCTGCCTCATGACAGAATGTGTAGAATAGCATGATTAAACTGCAGTTTTCTCTCAGCCCCATGACAGACTGTGTAGAATAGCATGAGGTGAGCTATTAAACTGCAGTTTTCTCTCTGCCCCATGACAGACTGTGTAGAATAGCATGAGGTGAGCTATTAAACTGCAGTTTTCTCTCTGCCCCATGACAGAATGTGTAGAATAGCATGAGGTGAGCTATTAAACTGCAGTTTTCTCTCTGCCCCATGACAGACTGTGTAGAATAGCATGAGGTGAGCTATTAAACTGCAGTTTTCTCTCTGCCCCATGACAGACTGTGTAGAATAGCAGGAAATGATCTGTTAAAAAAAGCAAAAATACAATAATGTTTGGGTTAGAGGTAGGTGGGGGGACCCTGGCTACTTACTTAGTTTTACCTACTGGGGGTCAGAGCCCCCCCCCCCCTGTCAGGTGCCTGTGGAGAATTAGCTCAGAGTTCCTGAACACGCGTGTAGTTAAGATACCCGTGCCACAGAAATACCTGACACATGTCCCTGATCATGCTGATTAGTGGGTAGCTGATCGTGCTGAGTGATTACTAGTTATCTGATCATGTTTAGTGATTATTTTAACGTCCTGTACCTATGACCATAGCACACCAGTGATAAAACCACAATTTATAACACACACCCTTGTATAATTAGCGCTTTAGGATTCGGTAACGTTGAGTGATTATTGGTTGTTTGGTACTATTGACGAAAGAAACATGTTCTATAGATGACATCTCTCACCTCTCCATCCTCTGTACATTCGCTTAGAGGTCAGAGGTCAGGAGGCTCCCATCACATCCATCAGTCAGTCAGTCCAACAATCACTATTATTATGCCTGGACTATAAATAGACCTAGTGGTTTTCACAAAGGGGTCAGAGATAGGCGAAGGGGTAATCCCTGTGCCCCTCTGTTACATAACTAATGGGGCGGTGGGGTGCTCTGTCTGTGTGTGTCCTGACTCTGTGGGCCGTGAACGTGAATGCACTTACGCTATGCCTTGGACAAACACAGTCGCTGTGTTGCGTGACTAGAACCTGAGCAGACCAGCCTGGCTGGATGATGGGAACAACCAACAGAACATAGTTAGCACGTAACGTTCCCTCTCCTCCAGTGCTCTATTGTCCTCTCTCTCTCTCTCTCTCTCTCTCTCTCTTGCTATCCCTCTCTCAATCCCTCTCTCCATCCCTCTCTCTTGCTATCCCTCTCTCAATCCCTCTCTCTTGCTATCCTTCTCTCCATCCCTCTCTTGTTATCCCTCTCTCCATCCCTCTCTCTTGCTATCCCTCTCTCAATCCCTCTCTCCAACCCTCTCTCCATCCCTCTCTCTTGCTATCCCTCTCTCCATCCCTCTCTCAATCCCTCTCTCCATCCCTCTCTCTTGCTATCCCTCTCTCAATCCCTCTCTCCATCCCTCTCTCTTGCTATCCCTCTCTCAATCCCTCTCTCCAACCCTCTCTCCATCCCTCTCTCTTGCTATCCCTCTCTCAATCCCTCTCTCCATCCCTCTCTCTTGCCATCCCTCTCTCCATCCCTCTCTCCAACCCTCTCTCCATCCCTCTCTCTTGCTATCCCTCTCTCCATCCCTCTCTCAATCCCTCTCTCTTGCTATCCCTCTCTACATCCCTCTCTCTTGCCATCCCTCTCTCCATCTCTCTCTCCATCCCTCTCTCTTTGCTATCCCTCTCTCCATCCCTCTCTCAATCCCTCTCTCTTGCTATCCCTCTCTCCATCCCTCTCTCTCCATCCCTCTCTCTTGCTATCCCTCTCTCCATCCCTCTCTCTTGCTATCCCTCTCTCATCCCTCTCTCTTGCTATCCCTCTCTCCATCCCTCTTTCTTGCTATCCCTCTCTCTATCCATCTCTCTTGCTATCCCACTCTCAATCCCTCTCTCCATCCCTCTCTCTTGCTATCCTTCTCTCCATCCCTCTCTTGTTATCCCTCTCTCCATCCCTCTCTCTTGCTATCCCTCTCTCCATCCCTCTCTCTATCAGTCTATCTTTCTCTCTCTATCACCCTTTCTCTCTCTCTCTCTTGCTCTCTCTCTCACTATCCCTCTCTCTTGCTATCTCTTTCTCTCTCTCTCGATATCCCTCTCTCCATCACTCTATCAGTCAATCTTTCTCTCTCTATCATCCTCTCTCTCTCTCTCTCTTTCTATCACTCTCTCTCTCTCTCTCTATCACCCCCTCTCTCTCTCTCTCTCTCTCTCTCTGTCCATACTAAGATAAAAAATGTAGAAATAAACTGCACTGAGTATACAAAACATTAAGAACACCTGCTCTTTCCATTACATAGTCTGACCAGGTGAATCCAGGTGAAAGCTATGATCTATTATTTATGTCACTTGTTAAATCCACTTCATTCAGTGTAGGTGAATGGGGAGGTGACAGGTGAAATAAGGATTTTTAAGCCTTGAGACAACTGAGACATGGATTGTGTGTGTGTGTCATTCACAAAATATTTAAGTGCCTTTGAACGGGGTATGGTAGTAAGTGTCAGGTGTACTGGTTTGTGTCAAGAACTGCAACGCTGCTGAGTGCTTCATGCTCAACAGTTTCCTGTGTATCAATAATGGTCCACCACCCAAAGGACATCCAGCCAACTTGACACAACTGTGGGAAGCATTGGAGTCAATGTGGGCCAACATCCCTGTGGAACACTTTAGACACCTTGTGGAGTCCATGTCCCCACGAATTGAGGCTGTTCTGAGGACAAAAGGGGGGTTCCTGATGTTTTGTACCTCAGTGTGGATGATCATATCATTACTATCATGCCAGTTTAATACCAGTTTAATGTCTAAATGTAGTCTGATACCATGTTGGAAAACTTCTTCAGTTTCCCCAACAGAACCATCAGTGTGTCAATAACCTCATATATATAT
>NC_056436.1:11379307-11381807 GCF_018296145.1 Oncorhynchus tshawytscha | reverse complement strand
CTCTTCATCCTCTCTACCCCTTCATCCTCTCTACCCCTTCATACTCTTCCTCCTCTCTACCCCTTCATCCTCTTCATCCTCTCTATCCCTTCACCCTCTCTACCCCTTCATCCTCTCTACCCCTTCATCCTCTTCATCCTCTCTACCCCTTCACCCTCTCTACCTCTTCATCCTCTCTACCCCTTCATCCTCTCTACCCTTTCATCCTCTCTACCCCTTCATCCTCTTCATCCTCTCTACCCCTTCATCCTCTCTACCCCTTCATCCTCTCTACCTCTTCATCCTCTCTACCCCTTCATCCTCTCTACCCCTTCACCCTCTCTACCCCTTCATCCTCTCTAACCCTTCATCCTCTCTACCCCTTCATCCTCTCTACCCCTTCACCCTCTCTACCTCTTCATCCTCTCTACCCCTTCATCCTCTCTACCCCTTCATCTCTCTACCCCTTCATCCTCTTCATGCTCTCTACCCCTTCATACCTTCATCCTCATTCATCCTCTCTACCCCTTCATACTCTTCATCCTCTCTACCCCTTCATACTCTTCATCCTCTCTATCCCTTCACCCTCTCTACCCCTTCACCCTCTCTACCCCTTCACCCTCTCTACCCCTTCATACTCTTCATCCTCTCTACCCCTTCATACTCTTCATCCTCTCTACCTCTTCATCCTCTCTACCCCTTCATACTCTTCATCCTCTCTACCCCTTCATACTCTTCATCCTCTCTACCCCTTCATACTCTCTACCCCTTCATACTCTTCATCCTCTCTACCTCTTCATCCTCTCTACCCCTTCATACTCTTCATCCTCTCTACCCCTTCATACTCTTCATCCTCTCTACCCCTTCATCCTCTCTACCCCTTCATACTCTCTACCCCTTCATCCTCTTCCTCCTCTCTACCCCTTCATCCTCTTCATCCTCTCTACCCCTTCATCCTCTCTACCCCTTCATCCTCTCTACCCCTTCACCCTCTCTACCTCTTCATCCTCTCTACCCCATTCATCCTCTCTACCCCTTCATACTCTTCCTCCTCTCTACCCCTTCATCCTCTTCATCCTCTCTACCCCTT
Source organism: Oncorhynchus tshawytscha (assembly GCF_018296145.1). Classification (NCBI taxonomy): domain Eukaryota; kingdom Metazoa; phylum Chordata; class Actinopteri; order Salmoniformes; family Salmonidae; genus Oncorhynchus; species Oncorhynchus tshawytscha. The sequence goes on along the minus strand of NC_056436.1, from coordinate 11,380,738 downwards.
TATCCTCTCTACCTCTTCATCCTCTCTACCCCTTCATCCTCTCTACCCCTTCATACTCTTCCTCCTCTCTACCCCTTCATCCTCTTCATCCTCTCTACCCCTTCACCCTCTCTACCTCTTCATCCTCTCTACCCCTTCATCCTCTCTACCCCTTCATCCTCTCTACCCCTTCATCCTCTTCACCCTCTCTACCCCTTCATCCTCTCTACCCCTTCACCCTCTCTACCCTTCACCCTCTCTACCTCTTCATCCTCTCTACCCCTTCATCCTCTCTACCCCTTCATCCTCTCTACCCTTCATCCTCTCTACCCCTTCATACTCTTCACGCTCTCTACCCCTTCATACTCTTCATCCTCTCTACCCCTTCATCCTCTCTACCCCTTCATACTCTTCATCCTCTCTACCCCTTCATACTCTTCATCCTCTCTATCCCTTCACCCTCTCTACCCCTTCACCCTCTCTACCCCTTCATACTCTTCATCCTCTCTACCCCTTCATACTCTCCACCCCTTCATACTCTTCATCCTCTCTACCCCTTCATACTCTTCATCCTCTCTACCCCTTCATACTCTCTACCCCTTCATACTCTACATCCTCTCTACCCCTTCATACTCTTCATCCTCTCTACCTCTTCATCCTCTCCACCCCTTCATACTCTTCATCCTCTCTACCCCTTCATACTCTTCATCCTCTCTACCCCTTCATCCTCTCTACCCCTTCATACTCTCTACCCCTTCATCCTCTTCCTCCTCTCTACCCCTTCATCCTCTTCATCCTCTCTACCCCTTCATCCTCTCTACCCCTTCACCCTCTCTACCTCTTCATCCTCTCTACCCCATTCATCCTCTCTACCCCTTCATACTCTTCCTCCTCTCTACCCCTTCATCCTCTTCATCCTCTCTACCCCTTTATCCTCTCTGCCTCTTCATCCTCTCTACCCCTTCATACTCTTCCTCCTCTCTACCCCTTCATCCTCTTCATCCTCTCTACCCCTTCTCCCTCTCTACCCCTTCATCCTCTCTACCCCTTCATCCTCTCTACCCCTTCATCCTCTCTACCCCTTCACCCTCTCTACCTCTTCATCCTCTCTACCCCATTCATCCTCTCTACCCCTTCATACTCTTCCTCCTCTCTACCCCTTCATCCTCTTCATCCTCTCTACCCCTTTATCCTCTCTGCCTCTTCATCCTCTCTACCCCTTCATACTCTTCCTCCTCTCTACCCCTTCATCCTCTTCATCCTCTCTACCCCTTCTCCCTCTCTACCCCTTCATCCTCTCTACCCCTTCATCCTCTTCATCCTCTTCATCCTCTCTACCCCTTCACCCTCTCTACCTCTTCATCCTATCTACCCCTTCATCCTCTCTACCCCTTCATCCTCTTCACCCTCTCTACCCCTTCATCCTCTCTACCCCTTCACCCTCTCTACCTC
>NC_056436.1:11099307-11374307 GCF_018296145.1 Oncorhynchus tshawytscha | reverse complement strand
GCTCACTGAGTCTGTACCTAGTCAATGTTTTCCTCAGTTTACTATCAGTCACAGTGGTCAGATAGTCTGCCACCATGTACTCTCTGTTTGGAGCCAAATAGCATTGAAGTTTACTTAGATTTTTTGTGGTGTCTTTCCAATAGGTGATATATTTTTGTTTTGTGATGATTTGATTGAGCCAGATTTTCTGAGTGCTGTCCTGAGGCTCTATGGGGTTGGTTTGGGTTGGTGAACTGAGCCTCAGAACCAGCTGGCTGAGTGCTGTCCTGAGGCTCTATGGGGTTGGTTTGGGTTGGTGAACTGAGCCTCAGAACCAGCTGGCTGAGGGGACTCTTTCTCTCTCTCTCTTTCTCTCTTCCTCTCTCTCTCTCCCTCTCTGTCCTTGTATTTGAGATGTTTCCAAAACTTAATTGACCTTCTTTTAGTTTGTATTTTAGGTGGATATGGGCCTAATTCTGCCCTGCATGCATTATTTGCAGTTTTCCTCTGGACATGTAGGAGAATCTTACAGAACTCTGCATGCAGGTTTTCAATGGGGTGTTTGTCCCATTGAGTAAAATCTTATTTTGCAAGTGGATCCCACACCTCCCTGCCATAAAGTACAATTGGTTCAATGACACATTCAAATAGTTTTGGCCAAATTTGAATAGTTATTTTAATTTTAATTAGTTATTTCTCAGTTCATTCACTGCCTTATTTAGGTGTCCATTTGCTCTTATTTTTTTTTTTATATATATTTTTTATATTTTTACGTTTTCTCCCCAATTTTGTGGTATCCAATTGTTTAGTAGCTACTATCTTGTCTCATTGTTACAACTCCCGTCCCGTATATATTGTGCAAAGGAACACGTCTTTTTCTGTCAGTACAAGATCTTTTTATTCAGTTTTAACCAGATTTGATATTTACCAATTTTGAAGGGATCAATTAGATTTTGTAGTTCGGATTTGTACCAAATGATCAATCCTCCAGAGTCTCTGCCTCTATTGACAGAGCTGTGTTTCTGTGATGGCACAGTGACCTCTCTGTAGCCTGTGGGACAGTGAGTGACAACGTCAGCCTTACACCATGTCTCCTGCAGAATGATTACCTCTCTGTAGCCTGTGGGACAGTGAATGACAATGTCAGCCTTACACCATGTCTACTGCAGAATGATTACCTCTCTGTAGCCTGTGGGACAGTGAATGACAGTGTCTGCCTTACACCATGACTCCTGCAGAATGATGACATCATTTAGATGTTTGTTGAACTCCAGTGCTAAACTCTTCAGTCCAAAGGTTGATGATTTTAGGCCCTGAATGTTCCACATGCTAACTGATAGATTGATGAGTTTAGGCCCTGAATGTTCCACATGCTAAATGATAGGTTGATGAATTTAGGCCCTGAATGTTCCACATGCTAACTGATAGGTTGATGAGTTTAGGCCCTGAATGTTCCACATGCTAACTGATAGATTGATGAGTTTAGGCCCTGAATGTTCCACATGCTAACTGATAGATTGATGAGTTTAGGCCCTGAATGTTCCACATGCTAACTGATAGGTTGATGAATTTAGGCCCTGAATGTTCCACATGCTAACTGATAGGTTGATGAGTTTAGGCCCTGAATGTTCCACATGCTAACTGATAGGTTGATGAATTTAGGACCTGAATGTTCCACATGCTAACTGATAGGTTGATGAATTTAGGCCCTGAATGTTCCACATGCTAACTGATAGGTTGATGAATTTAGGCCCTGAATGTTCCACATGCTGACTGATAGGTTGATGAGTTTAGGCCCTGAATGTTCCACATGCTGACTGATCGGTTGATGAGTTTAGGCCCTGAATGTTCCACATGCTAACTGATAGGTTGATGAATTTAGGCCCTGAATGTTCCACATGCTAACTGATAGGTTGATGAATTTCAGGCCCTGAATGTTCCACATGCTGACTGATAGGTTGATGAATTTAGGCCCTGAATGTTCCACATGCTAACTGATAGGTTGATGAGTTTAGGCCCTGAATGTTCCACATGCTAACTGATAGATTGATGAGTTTAGGCCCTGAATGTTCCACATGCTAACTGATAGATTGATGAGTTTAGGCCCTGAATGTTCCACATGCTAACTGATAGGTTGATGAATTTAGGCCCTGAATGTTCCACATGCTAACTGATAGGTTGATGAGTTTAGGCCCTGAATGTTCCACATGCTAACTGATAGGTTGATGAATTTAGGCCCTGAATGTTCCACATGCTAACTGATAGGTTGATGAATTTAGGCCCTGAATGTTCCACATGCTAACTGATAGGTTGATGAATTTAGGCCCTGAATGTTCCACATGCTGACTGATAGGTTGATGAGTTTAGGCCCTGAATGTTCCACATGCTGACTGATCGGTTGATGAGTTTAGGCCCTGAATGTTCCACATGCTAACTGATAGGTTGATGAATTTAGGCCCTGAATGTTCCACATGCTAACTGATAGGTTGATGAATTTCAGGCCCTGAATGTTCCACATGCTGACTGATAGGTTGATGAGTTTAGGCCCTGAATGTTCCACATGCTGACTGATAGGTTGATGCGTTTAGGCCCTGAATGTTCCACATGCTAACTGATAGATTGATGAGTTTAGGCCCTGAATGTTCCACATGCTAACTGATAGGTTGATGAATTTAGGCCCTGAATGTTCCACATGCTAACTGATAGGTTGATGAATTTAGGCCCTGAATGTTCCACATGCTAACTGATAGGTTGATGAGTTTAGGCCCTGAATGTTCCACATGCTGACTGATCGGTTGATGAGTTTAGGCCCTGAATGTTCCACATGCTGACTGATCGGTTGATGAGTTTAGGCCCTGAATGTTCCACATGCTGACTGATAGGTTGATGAGTTTAGGCCCTGAATGTTCCACATGCTGACTGATAGGTTGATGCGTTTAGGCCCTGAATGTTCCACATGTTAACTGATAGGTTGATGAGTTTAGGCCCTGAATGTTCCACATGCTGACTGATAGGTTGATGAATTTAGGCCCTGAGTGTTCCACATGCTGACTGATAGGTTGATGAGTTTAGGCCCTGAATGTTCCACATGCTGACTGATCGGTTGATGAGTTTAGGCCCTGAATGTTCCACATGCTGACTGATAGGTTGATGAGTTTAGGCCCTGAATGTTCCACATGCTAACTGATAGGTTGATGAATTTAGGCCCTGAATGTTCCACATGCTAACTGATAGGTTGATGAATTTAGGCCCTGAATGTTCCACATGCTAACTGATAGGTTGATGAATTTAGGCCCTGAATGTTCCACATGCTGACTGATAGGTTGATGAGTTTAGGCCCTGAATGTTCCACATGCTGACTGATCGGTTGATGAGTTTAGGCCCTGAATGTTCCACATGCTGACTGATAGGTTGATGAGTTTAGGCCCTGAATGTTCCACATGCTGACTGATAGGTTGATGCGTTTAGGCCCTGAATGTTCCACATGTTAACTGATAGGTTGATGAGTTTAGGCCCTGAATGTTCCACATGCTGACTGATAGGTTGATGATTTTAGGCCCTGAATGTTCCACATGCTAACTGATAGGTTGATGAGTTTAGGCCCTGAGTGTTCCACATGCTGACTGATAGGTTGATGAGTTTAGGCCCTGAATGTTCCACATGCTGACTGATAGGTTGATGAGTTTAGGCCCTGAATGTTCCACATGCTGACTGATAGGTTAATGAGTTTAGGCCCTGAGTGTTCCACATGCTGACTGATAGGTTGATGAGTTTAGGCCCTGAGTGTTCCACATGCTGACTGATAGGTTGATGAGTTTAGGCCCTGAGTGTTCCACATGCTGACTGATAGTGATTTCATGTTGCAAAAAAGAAAGAATAGCAAACAGTCAAAAATACAGTAGCTACTAACTACTAAGTTGTTCATGTCGATTATGGTAGCCCTCAGCACCTCTCTGATTCAGATCTGGCTGCCTACTCTCTCCTGCTCCTCTCGCAGGTTGTGGCTGCCTACTCTCTCCTGCTCCTCTCGCAGGTTGTGGCTGCCTACTCTCTCCTGCTCCTCTCGCAGGTTGTGGCTGCCTACTCTCTCCTGCTCCTCTCGCAGGTTGTGGCTGCCTACTCTCTCCTGCTCCTCTCGCAGGTTGTGGCTGCCTACTCTCTCCTGCTCCTCTCGCAGGTTGTGGCTGCCTACTCTCTCCTGCTCCTCTCGCAGGTTGTGGCTGCCTACTCTCCTCCTCCCTGCTCCTCTCGCAGGTTGTGGCTGCCTACTCTCTCCTGCTCCTCTCGGAGGTTGTGGCTGCCTACTCTCTCCTGCTCCTCTCGCTCTCCTCTCGCAGGTTGTGGCTGCCTCACTCTCTCCTGCTCCTCTCGGAGGTTGTGGCTGCTCTCTCCTGCTCCTCTCGTAGGTTGTGGCTGCCTACTCTCTCCTGCTCCTCTCGGAGGTTGTGGCTGCCTACTCTCTCCTGCTCCTCTCGGAGGTTGTGGCTGCCTACTCTCTCCTGCTCCTCTCGTAGGTTGTGGCTGCCTACTCTCTCCTGCTCCTCTCGGAGGTTGTGGCTGCCTACTCTCTCCTGCTCCTCTCGGAGGTTGTGGCTGCCTACTCTCTCCTGCTCCTCTCGCAGGTTGTGGCTGCCTACTCTCTCCTGCTCCTCTCGCAGGTTGTGGCTGCCTACTCTCTCCTGCTCCTCTCGCAGGGTGTGGCTGCCTACTCTCTCCTGCTCCTCTCGCAGGTTGTGGCTGCCTACTCTCTCCTGCTCCTCTCGCAGGTTGTGGCTGCCTACTCTCTCCTGCTCCTCTCGCAGGTTGTGGCTGCCTACTCTCTCCTGCTCCTCTCGCAGGTTGTGGCTGCCTACTCTCTCCTGCTCCTCTCGCAGGTTGTGGCTGCCTACTCTCTCCTGCTCCTCTCGCAGGTTGTGGCTGCCTACTCTCTCCTGCTCCTCTCGCAGGTTGTGGCTGCCTACTCTCTCCTGCTCCTCTCGCAGGTTGTGGCTGCCTACTCTCTCCTGCTCCTCTCGGAGGTTGTGGCTGCCTACTCTCTCCTGCTCCTCTCGCAGGTTGTGGCTGCCTACTCTCTCCTGCTCCTCTCGCAGGTTGTGGCTGCCTACTCTCTCCTGATCCTCTCGCAGGTTGTGGCTGCCTACTCTCTCCTGCTCCTCTCGCAGGTTGTGGCTGCCTACTCTCTCCTGCTCCTCTCGCAGGTTGTGGCTGCCTACTCTCTCCTGCTCCTCTCGCAGGTTGTGGCTGCCTACTCTCCCTGCTCCTCTCGCAGGTTGTGGCTGTCTACTCTCTCCTGCTCCTCTCGCAGGTTGTGGCTGCCTACTCTCTCCTGATCCTCTCGCAGGTTGTGGCTGCCTACTCTCTCCCTGCTCCTCTCTCTCCTGCAGGTTGTGGCTGCCTACTCTCTCCTGCTCCTCTCGCAGGTTGTGGCTGCCTACTCTCTCCTGCTCCTCTCGCAGGTTGTGGCTGCCTACTCTCTCCTGCTCCTCTCGCAGGTTGTGGCTGCCTACTCTCTCCTGCTCCTCTCGCAGGTTGTGGCTGCCTACTCTCTCCTGCTCCTCTCGCAGGTTGTGGCTGCCTACTCTCTCCTGATCCTCTCGCAGGTTGTGGCTGCCTACTCTCTCCTGCTCCTCTCGCAGGTTGTTGGTGCCGGTGTGAATAATAATGGGGCCTGGTGTGCCAAAGTCAGGCTGGGACAGGATGTGGAGTACATCCACCTTGTGGTGCGGGAAGAATTCTATCCTCTTGGATGAATTTCCCATTTGAGTCAATCAGGATGGCCACCTCAATGGGTTTAACCAGAGTAGTGGGTTTACTGTGTGGAGCTGGGGTACACAGAGCCTGTGTACATTGAGGAGTGTGTGTCAGGGGGAGCCAGAGTGCTTCTCTCTGTAGTAGGTGTCCCCATGTGAGCCTCATTGTTCACTGGGGGTGTGGGTGAGGGAGGGTTAGTATGTGTGTGTGTTGGGGGGGGTTGTGGGTGAGGCGGGTCAGTGTGTGTGTGTGTGTGTGGGGTGGGGTCAGTGTGTGTGTGTGTGTTGGGGTGGTCAGTGTGTGTGTGTGTGGGGGGGTTGTGGGTGAGGCGGGTCAGTGTGTGTGTGTGTGGGGGGGGGGTCAGTGTGTGGGGGGGGTCAGTGTGTGTGTGTGTGTGTTGGGGTGGTCAGTGTGTGTGTGTGGGGGTGGGAGGGGGGTTGTGGGTAAAGGTGGGTCAGTGGGGTTGATAGGGGTGGTGAGGGGCTGCAGCTTCTCTCTAGGAGTCTCTACAGTCTGTTCTCTATGCTACAGCACCCTCTTGATGACAGACAACTCCTTGCCACGCACTCACATAAACACACACACGCACACACACACACACACACACACACACACACACACACACACACACACACACACACACACACACACACACACACACACACACACACACACACACACACACACACACACACACACACACACACACACACACACACACACACACTATAGCCAGGCACTGATGTTAACAATTACAGTGTGATGTCCTTTCCTGTAAATGAGCTAAAGGATAACATTGTTTGTTCTCCAAGGATCTGTGAAATAGACCTGGAGTCACGCAGAGGGCGTGTACCGTGTGTGCATGTCTGTCTGTGTGTGTGTGTGTGTGTGTGCGTTCGTGCGGGTGTGTGTTTCTGGGTTTCTAAATTAGTTGAGTGTTTCACAATTCTGTTACGTAACATCTTCATCTATTAATAGAACAAAGATTGATGGGCTGAGAGAGAGAGAGAGAGAGAGAGAGAGAGAGAGAGAGAGAGAGAGAGAGAGAGAGAGAGAGAGAGAGAGAGAGCGAGAGAGAGAGAGAGAGAGAGAGAGAGAGAGAGCACCCGGCCTCACCCTACTAGAATCCGAAGTCAAATGTCTACTGTTTGCTGATGATCTGGTGCTTCTGTCACCAACCAAGGAGGGCCTACAGCAGCATCTAGATATTCTGCACAGATTCTGCCAGACCTGGGCCCTGACAGTAAATCTCAGTAAGACCAAAATAATGGTGTTCCAAAAAAGGTCCAGTCGCGAGGAACACCAATACAAATTCCATCTAGACACTGTTGCCCTAGAGCACACAAAAAACTATACATACCTTGGCCTAAATATCAGCGCCACAGGTAACTTCCACAAAGCTGTGAACGATCTGAGAGACAAGGCAAGAAGGGCATTCTATGCCATCAAAAGGAACATACATTTCAACATACCAATTAGGATCTGGCTAAAAATACTTGAATCAGTCATAGAGCCCATTGTCCTTTACGGTTGTGAGGTCTGGGGTCCACACACCAACCAAGACTTCACAAAATGGGACAAACACCAAATTGAGACTCTGCACGCAGAATTCTGCAAAAATATCCTCCGTGTACAACGTAGAACACCAAATAATGCATGCAGAGCAGAATTAGGCCGATACCCACTAATTATCAAAATCCAGAAAAGAGCCCTTAAATTCTACAACCACCTAAAAGGAAGTGATTCCCAAACCTTCCATAACAAATCCATCACCTACGGAGAGATGAACCTGGAGAAGAGTCCCCTAAGCAAGCTGGTCCTGGGGCTCTGTTCACAAACACAAACACACCCCACAGAGCCCCAGGACAGCAGCACAATTAGACCCAACCAAATCATGAGAAAACAAAAAGATAATTACTTGACACATTGGAAAGAATTAACAAAAAAACAGAGCAAACTAGAATGCTATTTGGCCCTAAACAGAGAGCACACAGTGGCAGAATACCTGACCACTGTGACTGCCCCAAACTTAAGGAAAGCTTTGACTATGTACAGACTCAGTGAGCATAGCCTTGCTATTGAGAAAGGCCGCCGTAGGCAGACATGGCTCTCAAGAGAAGACAGGCTATGTGCTCACTGCCCACAAAATGAGGTGGAAACTGAGCTGCACTTCCTAACCTCCTGCCCAATGTATGATCATATTAGAGAGACATATTTCCCTCAGATTACACAGATCCACAAAGAATTTGAAAAGAGAGAGAGAGAGAGAGAGAGAGAGAGAGAGAGAGAGCACTAAATGAAATATGAACTAGATGGTTACTTTAGTTGTGGGTCTTGCTTTAACACTTTCAAAGTGTTTTTGATGAAGAAAGAGGAGGAGGAGGAGGAGAAGACGAAGACCAACAGCCTAACAATGACTACCAGAACCCACATTGAATGAACTACAGGACAAAATACAAACCCTCCAACCCAAAAAGGTCTGTGGTTTGATGGTAATCCTAATGAAATGGTAAAATATACAGACCACAAATTCTAATTGGCTATACTTAAACTCTTTAAAATCATCCTCAGCTCTAGCATCTTCTCCAATATTTGGAACCAAGGACTGATCACCCCAATCCACAAAAGTGGAGATAAATTTGACCCCAATAACTACAGTGGGATATGCGTCAACAGCAACCTTGAGAAAATCCACTGCATTATCATAAACAGCAGACTCATACATTTCCTCAATGAATACAATGTACTGAGCAAATGTCAAATTATCATACAACAGACCACATATTCACCATGCACACCCTAATTGACAAACAAACAAACCAAAACAAAGGCAATGTCTTCTCATGCTTTGTTGATTTCAAAAAAACTTTGGACTCAACCTGGCATGAGGGTATGGCTATACAAATTGATTGAAAGCGATGTTGGGGGCAAAACAGAGGAGAGGGAATGGAGAGGAGAGCGGGAAGGGAGAATGGGGAGAGAGTCAGAGAGAGGGAGAAAGAGCAGTGAGAGAGAGATAGGGGAGAAAGAGCAGTGAGAGAGAGATAGGAGAGAGAGAGATAGGGGAAAAAGAGCGGTGAGAGAGAGATAGGGGAGAAAGAGCGGTGAGAGAGAGATAGTGGAGAAAGAGCAGGGGGAGAGAGATAGGGGAGAGAGAGCTGTGAGAGAGAGATAGTGGAGAAAGAGCAGGGGGAGAGAGATAGGGGAGAAAGAGTGGTGAGAGAGACATAGGGGAGAAAGAGCAGTGAGAGAGATAGGGGAGAAAGAGTGGTGAGAGAGATAGGGGAGAAAGAGTGGTGAGAGATAGGGGAGAAAGAGCGGTGTGAGAGAGATAGGGGAGAAAGAGCGGTGAGAGAGATAGGGGAGAAAGAGCGTTGAGAGAGATAGGGGAGAAAGAGTGGTGAGAGAGAGATAGGGGAGAAAAAGCGGTGAGAGAGATAGGGACAGAGAGATAGGGAGAAAGAGCGGTGAGAGAGATAGGGGAGAAAGAGCGGTGAGAGAGATAGGAGAGAAAGAGCACCCTCTTGAGACAGACAGGGGAGAACAGAGCATTGAGAGAGAGATAGGGGAGAAAGAGAGGTGAGAGAGACATAGGGGAGAAACAGAGGTGAGAGACAAATAGAGACACGGTGAGAGAGAGATACACAAAGAGCGGTGAGAGATAGGGAGAGAGCACTGAGAGAGATAGGGGAGAAAGAGCGGTGTGAGAGAGATAGGGAGAAAGAGCCGTGAGAGAGAGAGAGAGGAGAAAGAGCAGTGAGAGAGACATAGGGGAGAAAGAGAGGTGAGAGAGAGATAGGGGAGAAAGAGCGGTGTGAGAGATAGGGGAGAAAGAGTGGTGAGAGAGATAGGGGAGAAAGAGTGGTGAGAGACATAGGGGAGAAAGAGTGGTGTGAGAGAGATAGGGGAGAAAGAGTGGTGAGAGAGAGATAGCGGAGAAAAGTGGTGAAGATTATAGGGGAGAAAGAGCGTTGAGAGAAAGATAGGGAGAAAGAGCAGTGAGAGAGAGATAGTGGAGAAAGAGCGATAATAGAGAGAGATAGGGGAGAAAGAGTGGTGAGAGAGATAGGGAGAGAGAGATAGGGGAGAAAGAGTGGTGAGAGAGATAGGGAGAGAGAGATAGGGGAGAAAGAGCGGTGAGAGAGAGATAGGGGAGAAAGAGCGGTGAGAGAGATAGAGAAAGAGCGAGAGAGAGATAGGGGAGAAAGAGAGAGAGATAGGGAGAAAGAGCGTTGAGAGAGAGATAGGGGAGAAAGAGCCATGAGAGAGAGAGAGATAGGGAGAGAGAGAGCAGAGAGATAGTCTAGAAAGCTGTTTGAGAGATAGAGAAAGAGTGGTGAGAGAGAGATAGGGGATAAAATGTGGTGACCAAAATAGGGGAGAAAGAGCCTACAGAGAGATAGGGGAGAAAGAGCGGTGAGAGAGATAGGGGAGAAAGAGTGGTGAAGAGTGATAGCAGAAAAACCAAAGAGAGAAATGGGGAGAAAGAGCGGTGAGAGAAAAGGGAGAAAGAGAGGTGAGAGAGATAGGGGAGAAAGAGCGTTGAGAGAAAGATAGGGAGAAAGAGCCATCGAGAGAGATAGTGGAGAAAGAGCGATGAGAGAGAGATAGGGGAGAAAGAGCGGTGCCCTAGAGCAAGAGCCGTGAAAAGATACATACCTTGGCCTAAATATCAGAGACAGGTGAACTAGGGGAGAAAGAGCAAAGGGGAGAAAGAGTGGTGAGAACGATCTGAGAGACATAGGGGAGAAAGAGGGCATTCTATGCCAGAAAAAGTGGTGAACATACATTTCAACATAAAGATAGGAAAGAGCTAAGAAAGAGTGGTGAATAGGGGAGAGAGCCCATTGTCCTTTGAGAGAGAGATAGGGAGAAAGAGCGGTTGGGGAGAAAGAGCCAAAGAAAGAGAGGGAGAAAGAGCAGTGAGAGAGACATAGGGAGAAAGAGAGGTGAGAGAGAGATAGGGAGAAAGAGCTGTGAAGATAAGAAAGAGTGGTGAGAGAGATAGGGAGAAAGAGTGGTGAGAGACATAGGGGAGAAAGAGTGGTGTGCAGAGATAGGGGAGAAAGAGTTGAGAGAGAGATACCCAGAAAAAGTGGTGAGAAAATAGGGAGAAAGAGCCCTTAGATTCTACAACCACCTAAGAGAGATAGGGAAAAGTGATTCCCAAACCTTCCATAAGAAATAGTGGAGAAAGAGCACGGAGAGATAGAAAAGAGTGGAGAAGAGTAGGGAGAAAGCTGGTCCTGGGGCTCTGTTCAGAAACACAAACATAGGGAGAAAGAGCCCCAGGAGATAGGGGAGAAAGAGCACAGATATAGAAAGAGCGTTGAGAGAGACAGGGGAGAAAGAGGGTGAGAAGACCCAACCAAATCATGAGAAAACAAAAAGATAATTACTTGACACATTGGTCCTGAGAGAATTAACAAAAAAACAGAGCAAACTAGAATGCTATTTGGCCCTAAACATAGAGCACACAGTGGCAGAATACCTGACCACTGTGACTGCCCCAAACTTAAGGAAAGCTTTGACTATGTACAGACTCAGTGAGCATAGCCTTGCTATTGAGAAAGGCCGCCGTAGGCAGACATGGCTCTCAAGAGAGAGATAGGCTATGATGCTCAGAAAGAGTGGTGAGAAGATAGGGGAGAAAGAGTGGTGAAACATGAGAAAGAGTGGTGTGAGAGACCTAGGGAGAAAGAGTGGTGAGAGAGAGATAGAGAAAAAGTGGTGAGAGAGAGATAGGGAGAAAGAGCGTTGAGAGAAAGATCCACAAAGAGAGATTTGAGAAAGAGCGAGAGAGAGAGATAGGGAGAAAGAGTGGTGAGAGAGATAGAGAGAGAGAGCAGAAATGAAATATGAACTAGATGGTTACTTTAGTTGTGGGTCTTGCTGAGAACAAGATTGGTTTCAAAGTGTTTTTGATGAAAAGAGCGTGAGAGAGAGATAGGGAGAAAGAGAGAGAGAGAGAGAGAGAGAGAGCGAGGGAGACCAACAGAGATAACAATGACTAGAGAGAGAACCCAAATTGAATGAAATACAAAAAGACAAAGAGATACAAACCCTTCCAACCCAAAAAGGTCTGAGGTTTGATGGTAATCCTAATGAAATGGTAAAAGAGCGGTGATACAGACCACAAATTCTAAGAAAAGCTATACTTAAACTCTTTAAAATCATCCTCAGCTCTAGAGATCTTCTCCAATATTTGGAACCAAGGACTGATCACCCCAATCCACAAAAGTGGTGTGAGATAAAAAGAGTTGACCCCAATAACTACAAATGGGATATAGAGATACAGAAACCGTTGAGAAAAAAGATCCACTGCATTATAGTGGAAAAGAGCAACTCAGACATTTGGTGAAGAGATAGGGAGAGAGAGATAGGGGAGAAAGAGTGGTGAGAGAGATAGGGGAGAAAGATAGCAAGAGCTCAGAGATATTTAGGGAGAAAGAATGAGATACAAAAGACTGAGCAAATAGTCAAAGAGCGTTCAGAGAGAGATAACAGACCACATATTCACCAGAGAGATAGGGAGAAAGCCCGCATTGTGAGAGATAAACAAGAGATAAAAAAAGAGAGAAATAGGGAGAAAGAGCGTCTTCTCATGCTTTGTTGAGATAAAAAAGTTTGGAGACTCAACCTGGCATGAGGGTAAAGAGCTGAGAGAGAGATAGGGGAGAAAGAGAGGTGAGAGAGATAGGGGAGAAAGAGCAGAGAGAAAAGATAGGGAGAAAGAGCCAGAGAGAGATAGGGAGAAAGAGCATGGCTAGAGAGAGATAGGAGAAAGAGCAGTGAGAGAGAGATAGGGAGAAAGAGCAGAGAGAGAGAGAATAGGGCGAGAGAGCGGTGAGAGAGATAGGGAGAAAGAGCAGGTGAGAGAGATAGAGAAAGAGGGAGAGATAGAGCTGAGTGAGAGAGAGATAGGGGAGAAAGAGCAGGTGAGAGAGATAGGGGAGAAAGAGAGAGAGAGATAGCGGAGAAAAAGTGGTGAGAGAGAGATAGGGGAGAAAGAGCAGAGAGAAAGATAGGGAGAAAGAGCAGAGAGAGAGATAGGGGAGAAAGAGTGGTGAGATAGGGGAGAGAGAAAGAGCAGTGAGAGAGATAGGGGAGAAAGAGCGGTGAGAGAGATAGGGGAGAAAGAGCGGAAAGAGAGAGGAGAAAGAGCAGTGAGAAAGAGAGGTGAGAGAGAGAGAGAGGTGAGATAGGGAGAAAGAGTGTGAGAGAGATAGGGGAGAAAGAGATAGTGGGAGAAAGAGCAGAGGAGAGAGAGATAGGGAGAAAGAGTGGTGAGAGAGACATAGGGAGAAAGAGCAGTGAGAGAGAGATAGGGGAGAAAGAGTGGTGAGATAGGGAGAAAGAGCGTGGTGAGAGAGATAGGGAGAAAGAGCAGGGGAGAGAGAGAGATAGGGGAGAGAAAGAGAGCAGTGAGAGAGATAGGGAGAAAGAGCGGTGAGAGATAGGGGAGAAAGAGCGGTGAGAGAGATAGGGGAGAAAGAGCGGTGAGAGAGATAGGAGAGAAAGAGCGGTGAGAGAGAGATAGGGGAGAAAGAGCATAGGTGAGAGAGAGATAGGGGAGAAAGAGAGGATGAGAGAGAGATAGGGAGATAGAGGGGTGAGAGAGACATAGGGAGAAAGAGAGGTGAGAGAGAAATAGGGAGAGAGAGCGGTGAGAGAGAGATAGGGGAGAAAGAGCGGTGAGAGATAGGGGAGAGAGAGCGGTGAGAGAGATAGGGAGAAAGAGCGGTGTGAGAGAGATAGGGGAGAAAGAGCCGTGAGAGAGAGAGAGAGGAGAAAGAGCAGTGAGAGAGACATAGGGGAGAAAGAGAGGTGAGAGAGAGATAGGGGAGAAAGAGCGGTGTGAGAGATAGGGGAGAAAGAGTGGTGAGAGAGATAGGGGAGAAAGAGTGGTGAGAGACATAGGGGAGAAAGAGTGGTGTGAGAGAGATAGGGGAGAAAGAGTGGTGAGAGAGAGATAGCGGAGAAAAAGTGGTGAGAGAGAGATAGGGGAGAAAGAGCGTTGAGAGAAAGATAGGGAGAAAGAGCAGTGAGAGAGAGATAGTGGAGAAAGAGCGATGAGAGAGAGATAGGGAGAAAGAGTGGTGAGAGAGATAGGGGAGAGAGAGATAGGGGAGAAAGAGTGGTGAGAGAGATAGGGAGAGAGAGATAGGGGAGAAAGAGCGGTGAGAGAGAGATAGGGGAGAAAGAGCGGTGAGAGAGATAGGGGAGAAAGAGCGGTGAGAGAGAGATAGGGGAGAAAGAGCGGTGAGAGAGATAGGGGAGAAAGAGCGTTGAGAGAGAGATAGGGGAGAAAGAGCCATGAGAGAGAGAGATAGGGAGAGAGAGCGGTGAGAGAGATAGGGGAGAAAGCCCGGTGTGTGAGAGATAGGGGAGAAAGAGTGGTGAGAGAGAGATAGGGGATAAAATGTGGTGAGAGAGAAATAGGGGAGAAAGAGCGGTGAGAGAGAGATAGGGGAGAAAGAGCGGTGAGAGAGATAGGGGAGAAAGAGTGGTGAGAGAGTGATAGCGGAGAAAAAGTGGTGAGAGAGAAATAGGGGAGAAAGAGCGGTGAGAGAGAGATAGGGGAGAAAGAGAGGTGAGAGAGATAGGGGAGAAAGAGCGTTGAGAGAAAGATAGGGAGAAAGAGCCGTGAGAGAGAGATAGTGGAGAAAGAGCGATGAGAGAGAGATAGGGAGAAAGAGCGGTGAGAGAGCCATAGGGGAGAAAGAGCCGTGAGAGAGAGAGAGATAGGGGCGAGAGAGCGGTGAGAGAGATATGGGAGAAAGAGTGGTGAGAGAGATAGGGGAGAAAGAGCGGTGAGAGAGATAGGGGAGAAAGAGTGGTGAGAGAGATAGGGGAGAAAGAGTGGTGTGAGAGAGATAGGGGAGAAAGAGTGGTGAGAGAGAGATAGCGGAGAAAAAGTGGTGAGAGAGAGATAGGGGAGAAAGAGCGTTGAGAGAAATATAGGGAGAAAGAGCAGTGAGAGAGAGATAGGGAGAAAGAGTGGTGAGAGAGATAGGGGAGAGAGAGATAGGGGAGAAAGAGCGGTGAGAGAGAGATAGGGGAGAAAGAGCGGTGAGAGAGCCATAGGGGAGAAAGAGCCGTGAAAGAAAGAGAGAGGAGAAAGAGCAGTGAGAGAGACATAGGGGAGAAAGAGAGGTGAGAGAGAGATAGGGGAGAAAGAGCGGTGTGAGAGATAGGGGAGAAAGAGTGGTGAGAGAGATAGGGGAGAAAGAGTGGTGAGAGACATAGGGGAGAAAGAGTGGTGTGAGAGAGATAGGGGAGAAAGAGTGGTGAGAGAGAGATAGCGGAGAAAAAGTGGTGAGAGAGAGATAGGGGAGAAAGAGCCGTGAGAGAGAGAGAGATAGGGGAGAGAGAGCGGTGAGAGAGAGATAGTGGAGAAAGAGCGATGAGAGAGAGATAGGGGAGAAAGAGTGGTGAGAGAGATAGGGAGAAAGAGTGGTGAGAGAGATAGGGGAGAAAGAGTGGTGAGAGACATAGGGGAGAAAGAGTGGTGTGAGAGAGATAGGGGAGAAAGAGTGGTGAGAGAGAGATAGCGGAGAAAAAGTGGTGAGAGAGAGATAGGGGAGAAAGAGCCGTGAGAGAGAGAGAGATAGGGGAGAGAGAGCGGTGAGAGAGAGATAGTGGAGAAAGAGCGATGAGAGAGAGATAGGGGAGAAAGAGTGGTGAGAGAGATAGGGGAGAGAGAGATAGGGGAGAAAGAGCGGTGAGAGAGCCATAGGGGAGAAAGAGCCGTGAGAGAGAGAGAGATAGGGGAGAGAGAGCGGTGAGAGAGAGATAGTGGAGAAAGAGCGATGAGAGAGAGATAGTGGAGAAAGAGCGGTGAGAGAGATAGGGGAGAAAGAGCGATGAGAGAGATAGGGGAGAAAGAGCGATGAGAGAGATAGGGGAGAAAGAGTGGTGAGAGAGATAGGGAGAGAGAGATAGGGAGAAAGAGCGGTGAGAGAGATAGGGAGAAAGAGCGGTGAGAGAGATAGGGGAGAAAGAGCGATGAGAGAGAGATAGGGAGAAAGAGTGGTGAGAGAGATAGGGAGAGAGAGATAGGGGAGAAAGAGCGGTGAGAGAGATAGGGGAGAAAGAGCGGTGAGAGAGATAGGGGAGAAAGAGCGTTGAGAGTAAGATAGGGGAGAAAGAGCGGTGAGAGAGCCATAGGGGAGAAAGAGCCGTGAGAGAGAGAGAGATAGGGGAGAGAGAGCGGTGAGAGAGATAGGGGAGAAAGCCCGGTGTGTGAGAGATAGGGGAGAAAGAGTGGTGAGAGAGAGATAGGGGATAAAAAGTGGTGAGAGAGAAATAGGGGAGAAAGAGCGGTGAGAGAGAGATAGGGGAGAAAGAGCGATGAGAGAGAGAGATAGGGGCGAGAGAGAGGTGAGAGAGATAGGGGAGAAAGAGTGGTGAGAGAGAGATAGGGGATAAAAAGTGGTGAGAGAGAAATAGGGAGAAAGAGCGGTGAGAGAGAGATAGGGGAGAAAGAGCAGTGAGAGAGAGATAGTGGAGAAAGAGCGATGAGAGAGAGATAGGTGAGAAAGAGCGGTGAGAGAGCCATAGGGGAGAAAGAGCCGTGAGAGAGAGAGAGATAGGGCGAGAGAGCGGTGAGAGAGATATGGGAGAAAGAGTGGTGAGAGAGATAGGGAGAAAGAGCGGTGAGAGAGATAGGGGAGAAAGAGTGGTGAGAGAGATAGGGGAGAAAGAGTGGTGAGAGAGATCGGGGAGAAAGAGCGGTGTGAGAGATAGGGGAGAAAGAGTGGTGAGAGAGATAGGGAGAAAGAGCGGTGAGAGAGATAGGGGAGAAAGAGCGGTGAGAGAGATAGGGGAGAAAGAGTGGTGAGAGAGATAGGGAGAAAGAGCGGTGAGAGAGATAGGGAGAAAGAGCATTGAGAGAAAGATAGGGAGAAAGAGCAGTGAGAGAGAGATAGTGGAGAAAGAGCGATGAGAGAGAGATAGGGGAGAAAGAGTGGTGAGAGAGATAGGGGGAGAGAGCGGTGAGAGAGAGATAGGGGAGAAAGAGCATTGAGAGAAAGATAGGGGAGAAAGAGTGGTGAGAGAGAGATAGGGAGAAAAAGTGGTGAGAGAGAAATAGGGAGAAAGAGCGGTGAGAGAGAGAGCGATAGGGGCGAGAGAGCGGTGAGAGAGATAGGGGAGAAAGACCGGTGTGTGAGAGATAGGGGAGAAAGAGCGGTGAGAGAGAGATAGGGGAGAAAGAGTGGTGAGAGAGAGATAGGGGAGAAAAAGTGGTGAGAGAGAAATAGGGGAGAAAGAGCCGTGAGAGAGAGAGCGATAGGGGCGAGAGAGCGGTGAGAGAGATAGGGGAGAAAGAGTGGTGAGAGAGATAGGGGAGAAAGAGCGGTGAGAGAGATGGGGGAGAAAGTGTGGTGAGAGAGATAGGGGAGAAAGAGCGGTGTGAGAGAGATAGGGCCAAAAGAGCGGTGAGAGAGAAATAGGGGAGAAAGAGCATTGAGAGAAAGATAGGGGAGAAAGAGCGGTGAGAGAGACATAGGGGAGAAAGAGAGGTGAGAGAGATAGGGGAGATAGCGGAGAGAGAGATAGGGGAGAAAGAGCATTGAGAGAAAGACATAGGGGAGAAAGAGCGGTGAGAGAGACATAGGGGAGAAAGAGAGGTGAGAGAGATAGGGGAGAAAGAGTGGTGAGAGAGATAGGGGAGAAAGAGCGGTGAGAGAGATAGGGGAGAAAGAGCGGTGAGAGAGATAGGGGAGAAAGAGCGGTGTGAGAGATAGGGGAGAAAGTGTGGTGAGAGAGATAGGGGAGAAAGAGCGGTGTGAGAGAGATAGGGCCAAAAGAGCAGTGAGAGAGATAGGGGAGAAAGAGCGGTGAGAGAGACATAGGGGAGAGAGAGCGATGAGAGAGATAGGGGAGAAAGACCGGTGTGTGAGAGATATGGGAGAAAGAGCGGTGAGAGAGAGATAGGGGAGAAAAAGTGGTGAGAGAGAGATAGGGGAGAAAAAGTGGTGAGAGAGAAATAGGGGAGAAAGAGCGGTGAGAGAGCCATAGGGGAGAAAGAGCCGTGAGAGAGAGAGAGATAGGGGCGAGAGAGCGGTGAGAGAGATAGGGGAGAAAGAGTGGTGAGAGAGATAGGGGAGAAAGAGCGGTGAGAGAGATAGGGGAGAAAGAGCGGTGAGAGAGATAGGGGAGAAAGAGCAGTGTGAGAGATAGGGGAGAAAGTGTGGTGAGAGAGATAGGGGAGAAAGAGCGGTGTGAGGGAGATAGGGCCAAAAGAGCTGTGAGAGAGATAGGGGAGAGATAGCGGTGAGAGAGAGATAGGGGAGAAAAAGCATTGAGAGAAAGATAGGGGAGAAAGAGCGGTGAGAGAGACATAGGGGAGAAAGAGAGGTGAGAGAGATAGGGGAGAGATAGCGGTGAGAGAGAGATAGGGGAGAAAGAGCATTGAGAGAAAGACATAGGGGAGAAAGAGCGGTGAGAGAGACATAGGGGAGAAAGAGAGGTGAGAGAGATAGGGTAGAAAGAGCGGTGAGAGAGATAGGGGAGAAAGAGCGGTGAGAGAGATAGGGGAGAAAGAGCGGTGAGAGAGATAGGGGAGAAAGAGCGGTGTGAGAGATAGGGGAGAAAGTGTGGTGAGAGACATAGGGGAGAAAGAGTGGTGTGAGAGAGATAGGGGAGAAAGAGTGGTGAGAGAGAGATAGCGGAGAAAAAGTGGTGAGAGAGAGATAGGGGAGAAAGAGCCGTGAGAGAGAGAGAGATAGGGGAGAGAGAGCGGTGAGAGAGAGATAGTGGAGAAAGAGCGATGAGAGAGAGATAGGGGAGAAAGAGTGGTGAGAGAGATAGGGGAGAAAGAGTGGTGAGAGAGATAGGGGAGAAAGAGTGGTGAGAGACATAGGGGAGAAAGAGTGGTGTGAGAGAGATAGGGGAGAAAGAGTGGTGAGAGAGAGATAGCGGAGAAAAAGTGGTGAGAGAGAGATAGGGGAGAAAGAGCCGTGAGAGAGAGAGAGATAGGGAGAGAGAGCGGTGAGAGAGAGATAGTGGAGAAAGAGCGATGAGAGAGAGATAGGGAGAAAGAGTGGTGAGAGAGATAGGGGAGAGAGAGATAGGGGAGAAAGAGCGGTGAGAGAGCCATAGGGGAGAAAGAGCCGTGAGAGAGAGAGAGATAGGGGAGAGAGAGCGGTGAGAGAGAGATAGTGGAGAAAGAGCGATGAGAGAGAGATAGTGGAGAAAGAGCGGTGAGAGAGATAGGGGAGAAAGAGCGATGAGAGAGATAGGGAGAAAGAGCGATGAGAGAGATAGGGGAGAAAGAGTGGTGAGAGAGATAGGGAGAGAGAGATAGGGGAGAAAGAGCGGTGAGAGAGATAGGGGAGAAAGAGCGGTGAGAGAGATAGGGAGAAAGAGCGATGAGAGAGAGATAGGGGAGAAAGAGTGGTGAGAGAGATAGGGAGAGAGAGATAGGGGAGAAAGAGCGGTGAGAGAGATAGGGAGAAAGAGCGGTGAGAGAGATAGGGGAGAAAGAGCGTGAGAGAGATAGGGGAGAAAGAGCGGTGAGAGAGCCATAGGGAGAAAGAGC
The DNA here is from genome assembly GCF_018296145.1 of Oncorhynchus tshawytscha. Lineage (NCBI taxonomy): Eukaryota > Metazoa > Chordata > Actinopteri > Salmoniformes > Salmonidae > Oncorhynchus > Oncorhynchus tshawytscha. The sequence continues at coordinate 11,355,031 of NC_056436.1, read as the reverse complement.
CGTGAGAGAGAGAGAGATAGGGGAGAGAGAGCGGTGAGAGAGATAGGGAGAAAGCCCGGTGTGTGAGAGATAGGGGAGAAAGAGTGGTGAGAGAGAGATAGGGGATAAAAAGTGGTGAGAGAGAAATAGGGAGAAAGAGCGGTGAGAGAGAGATAGGGGAGAAAGAGCGATGAGAGAGAGAGATAGGGGCGAGAGAGAGGTGAGAGAGATAGGGGAGAAAGAGTGGTGAGAGAGAGATAGGGGATAAAAAGTGGTGAGAGAGAAATAGGGGAGAAAGAGCGGTGAGAGAGAGATAGGGGAGAAAGAGCAGTGAGAGAGAGATAGTGGAGAAAGAGCGATGAGAGAGAGATAGGTGAGAAAGAGCGGTGAGAGAGCCATAGGGGAGAAAGAGCCGTGAGAGAGAGAGAGATAGGGGCGAGAGAGCGGTGAGAGAGATATGGGAGAAAGAGTGGTGAGAGAGATAGGGGAGAAAGAGCGGTGAGAGAGATAGGGGAGAAAGAGTGGTGAGAGAGATAGGGGAGAAAGAGTGGTGAGAGAGATCGGGGAGAAAGAGCGGTGTGAGAGATAGGGGAGAAAGAGTGGTGAGAGAGATAGGGGAGAAAGAGCGGTGAGAGAGATAGGGGAGAAAGAGCGGTGAGAGAGATAGGGGAGAAAGAGTGGTGAGAGAGATAGGGGAGAAAGAGCGGTGAGAGAGATAGGGGAGAAAGAGCATTGAGAGAAAGATAGGGAGAAAGAGCAGTGAGAGAGAGATAGTGGAGAAAGAGCGATGAGAGAGAGATAGGGGAGAAAGAGTGGTGAGAGAGATAGGGGGGAGAGAGCGGTGAGAGAGAGATAGGGGAGAAAGAGCATTGAGAGAAAGATAGGGGAGAAAGAGTGGTGAGAGAGAGATAGGGGAGAAAAAGTGGTGAGAGAGAAATAGGGGAGAAAGAGCGGTGAGAGAGAGAGCGATAGGGGCGAGAGAGCGGTGAGAGAGATAGGGGAGAAAGACCGGTGTGTGAGAGATAGGGGAGAAAGAGCGGTGAGAGAGAGATAGGGGAGAAAGAGTGGTGAGAGAGAGATAGGGGAGAAAAAGTGGTGAGAGAGAAATAGGGGAGAAAGAGCCGTGAGAGAGAGAGCGATAGGGGCGAGAGAGCGGTGAGAGAGATAGGGGAGAAAGAGTGGTGAGAGAGATAGGGAGAAAGAGCGGTGAGAGAGATGGGGAGAAAGTGTGGTGAGAGAGATAGGGAGAAAGAGCGGTGTGAGAGAGATAGGGCCAAAAGAGCGGTGAGAGAGAAATAGGGAGAAAGAGCATTGAGAGAAAGATAGGGAGAAAGAGCGGTGAGAGAGACATAGGGGAGAAAGAGAGGTGAGAGAGATAGGGAGAGATAGGGGAGAAAGAGCATTGAGAGAAAGACATAGGGGAGAAAGAGCGGTGAGAGAGACATAGGGGAGAAAGAGAGGTGAGAGAGATAGGGAGAAAGAGTGGTGAGAGAGATAGGGGAGAAAGAGCGGTGAGAGAGATAGGGAGAAAGAGCGGTGAGAGAGATAGGGGAGAAAGAGCGGTGTGAGAGATAGGGGAGAAAGTGTGGTGAGAGAGATAGGGAGAAAGAGCGGTGTGAGAGAGATAGGGCCAAAAGAGCAGTGAGAGAGATAGGGAGAAAGAGCGGTGAGAGAGACATAGGGAGAGAGAGCGATGAGAGAGATAGGGGAGAAAGACCGGTGTGTGAGAGATATGGGAGAAAGAGCGGTGAGAGAGAGATAGGGGAGAAAAAGTGGTGAGAGAGAGATAGGGGAGAAAAAGTGGTGAGAGAGAAATAGGGAGAAAGAGCGGTGAGAGAGCCATAGGGGAGAAAGAGCCGTGAGAGAGAGAGAGATAGGGGCGAGAGAGCGGTGAGAGAGATAGGGGAGAAAGAGTGGTGAGAGAGATAGGGGAGAAAGAGTGGTGAGAGAGATAGGGGAGAAAGAGCGGTGAGAGAGATAGGGAGAAAGAAAGAGCGGTGTGAGGGAGATAGGGCCAAAAGAGCTGTGAGAGAGATAGGGAGAGATAGCGGTGAGAGAGAGATAGGGGAGAAAAAGCATTGAGAGAAAGATAGGGGAGAAAGAGCGGTGAGAGAGACATAGGGGAGAAAGAGCTGTGAGAGAGATAGGGGAGAGATAGCGGTGAGAGAGAGATAGGGGAGAAAAAGCATTGAGAGAAAGATAGGGGAGAAAGAGCGGTGAGAGAGACATAGGGGAGAAAGAGAGGTGAGAGAGATAGGGTAGAAAGAGCGGTGAGAGAGATAGGGGAGAAAGAGCGGTGAGAGAGATAGGGGAGAAAGAGCGGTGAGAGAGATAGGGAGAAAGAGCGGTGTGAGAGATAGGGGAGAAAGTGTGGTGAGAGAGATAGGGAGAAAGAGCGGTGTGAGAGAGATAGGGCCAAAAGAGCGGTGAGAGAGATAGGGGAGAAAGAGTGGTGAGAGAGACATAGGGGAGAAAGAGAGGTGAGAGAGAAATAGGGGAGAGAGAGCGTTGAGAGAGAAACAGGGGAGAAAGAGCAGTGAGAGAGATAGGGAGAGAGAGCGGTGAGAGAGATAGGGGAGAAAGAGCGGTGTGAGAGAGATAGGGGAGAAAGAGCGGTGAGAGAGAGATAGGGGAGAAAGAGTGGTGAGAGAAAGATAGGGGAGAAAGAGTGGTGAGAGAGAGATAGGGGAGAAAGAGCGTTGGGAGAGAGATAGGTGAGAGAGAGATAGGGGAGAAAGAGAGGTGAGAGAGATAGGGGAGAAAGAGCATTGAGAGAAAGATAGGGGAGAAAGAGCGGTGAAAGAGATAGGGGAGAAAGAGAGGTGAGAGATAGATAGGGGTGAAAGAGCGGTGAGAGAGAGAGATAGGGGAGAAAAGGCAGTGAGAGAGAGATAGGGGAGAGAGAGATAGGGGAGAAAGAGCGGTGAGAGAGAGATGGGGGAGAGAGAGATAGGGGAGAAAGAGTGGGGAGAGAGAGACAGGTGAGAGAGAGATGGGAGAGAAAGAGCGGTGAGAGAGAGATAGGGGAGAAAGAGCGGGGAGAGAGAGATAGGGGAGAAAGAGCGGTGAGAGAGAGATAGGGGAAAAGGAGCGGTGAGAGAGATAGGTGAGAGAGAGATAGGGGAGAAAGTGCAGTGAGAGACAGATAGGGGAGAAAGAGCGGTGAGAGAGAGATAGGGGAGAAAGAGATGGGTGAGAGAGAGATATAGGGGAGAAATAGAAGAGTTAAGCTTCAGTTATGTGGCGATGTGAATGGAATTCCACTGAATGTCTGAGTTGGTTTAGCTCAGCCCATCCAGTGATCCGTGTGTGTGTGTGTGTGTGTGTGTGTGTGTGTGTGTGTGTGTGTGTGTGTGTGTGTGTGTGTGTGTGTGTGTGTGTGTGTCACAAGGTGGGAAAGTGACCGTTTTTGGGGATCTGGATTGAGCAAGCAGAGTGAAGTAGAGCCAGACAACAAGGACATTTATTCATTCGTTATTTTTTTTGTCATTTATCCTGAATGAAGAGTCTGAGCCACGAGTTGAGGACCAATGAAATCAGATTCCATCCCTCTCGCAAAGATTGCGTCATCATCCCCTTCATTTGAGGAAGATAGCTGATTTAATATTTCATTAATCACATGTTTTTTGGTGTAAAAACATAAGTCATGTTAAAATACCACTTAACACACAGTAAAACTTCTGTATGACTTAATACAATTATTTGATCGATCAATAGAAGTGGGGAACAGGTGCCTGTGTGTTGATAATCACACCAAAGACGGCGTTAACCCCTAACAGTCTAAATCCTGTTCTACTAAACCCTGTTCTCCTAAGCCCTGTTCTACTAAGTCCTGTTCTACTAAGCCCTGTTCTACTAAACCCTGTTCTACTAAGTCCTGTTCTACTAAGTCCTGTTCTACTAAGTCCTGTTCTACTAAGCCCTGTTCTACTAAACCCTGTTCTCCTAAGTCCTGTTCTACTAAACCCTGTTCTCCTAAGCCCTGTTCTACTAAGCCCTGTTTTACTAAGTCCTGTTCTACTAAACCCTGTTCTACTAAGCCCTGTTCTACTAAGCCCTGTTCTACTAAGCCCTGTTCTACTAAACCCTGTTCTACTAAGTCCTGTTCTACTAAACCCTGTTCTCCTAAGCCCTGTTCTACTAAGCCCTGTTCTACTAAACCCTGTTGTACTAAGCCCTGTTCTACTAAACCCTGTTCTACTAAGCCCTGTTCTACTAAGTCCTGTTCTACTAAGCCCTGTTCTACTAAACCCTGTTCTACTAAACCCTGTTCTACTAAACCCTGTTCTACTAAACCCTGTTCTACTAAGTCCTGTTCTACTAAGCCCTGTTCTACTAAACCCTGTTCTACTAAGCCCTGTTCTACTAAACCCTGTTCTACTAAGCCCTGTTCTACTAAACCCTGTTCTACTAAACCCTGTTCTACTAAGCCCTGTTCTACTAAGCCCTGTTCTACTAAGCCCTGTTCTACTAAGCCCTGTTCTCCTAAGCCCTGTTCTACTAAGCCCTGTTCTACTAAGCCCTGTTCTACTAAGCCCTGTTTTACTAAACCCTGTTCTCCTAAGCCCTGTTCTACTAAGCCCTGTTCTACTAAGCCCTGTTCTACTAAGTCCTGTTCTGACAAATATAAGAACGATCTGGAAACATTTATTTCATTTCACATGTATTTAATGCCTTATTTTTGGCACTCAACAGCCTCGAAATATACAGTACTTTCATACATGTTTTCAACTGGTACCAGGGCACCTTCAGATGAGTCTTGTGAGTCTTGTCTCTATGTGACATATCTCTAGGTTAAACTGAATCTCTCTATGTGACATATCTCTAGGTTAAACTGAATCTCTCTAGTGTGACATATCTCTAGGTTAAACTGAATCTCTCTATGTGACATATTTCTAGGTTAAACTGAATCTATCTGTGACATATCTCTAGGTTAAACTGAATCTCTCTATGTGACGTATTTCTAGGTTAAACTGAATCTCTCTAGTGTGACATATCTCTAGGTTAAACTGAATCTCTCTATGTGACATATTTCTAGGTTAAACTGAATCTCTCTAGTGTGACATATCTCTAGGTTAAACTGAATCTCTCTATGTGACATATTTCTAGGTTAAACTGAATCTCTCTAGTGTGACATATCTCTAGGTTAAACTGAATCTCTCTATGTGACATATTTCTAGGTTAAACTGAATCTCTCTAGTGTGACATATTTCTAGGTTAAACTGAATCTCTCTGTGTGACATCTCTCTAGTGCGACATATTTCTAGGTTAAACTGAATCTCTCTAGTGTGACATATTTCTAGGTTAAACTGAATCTCTCTGTGTGACATATCTCTAGGTTAAACTGAATCTCTCTAGTGCGACATATTTCTAGGTTAAACTGAATCTCTACTGTGACATATCTCTAGGTTAAAATGAACCTCTCTATGCGACATATTTCTAGGTTAAACTGAATCTCTACTGTGACATATCTCTAGGTTAAACTGAATGGATTGATGTATCAGCATTGTCTCAATGAAGAGTCTGGCATTTAACTAGCCATGTATGACATAAACATGCAGTTACACGCCTGGCTCGAGCAGGATGGAGTAAATGGTGGCTGCACGATCAATCAAATCAAATCAAATTGTATTTATCACGTGTGCCGAATTCAAAATCTCTGTAGAGCTTAGTGTGAAATGCTTACTTACAAGCCCTTAACCAACAACGCAGTTTAATAAATAGATTTAAGAATATATTTACTAAATAAAATTAAGTAAAAAATAAAACTAATAATATCAAAAATATAGATGAAAATATAAAAAATATGTATGTATATTTAAATAGAAAAGTAGCACAATATCCACTTTGATAACATGGGTGAAACCTGAGTTGGAATGTGAAATTAATTAAAGCTCTCTCATTTCAGAAAAGCCTGGGAACATCTAGCTGCATACACCTCACCTTTCCCCTCCCAGCCTGTGTACATCTAGCTACATACACCTCACCTTTCCCCTCCCAGCCTGTGTACATCTAGCTACATACACCTCACCTTTCCCCTCCCAGCCTGGGTACATCTAGCTACATACACCTCACCTTTCCCCTCCCAGCCTGGGTACATCTAGCTACATACACCTCACCTTTCCCCTCCCAGCCTGGGTACATCTAGCTACATACACCTCACCTTTCCCCTCCCAGCCTGGGTACATCTAGCTACATACACCTCACCTTTCCCCTCCCAGCCTGTGTACATCTAGCTACATACACCTCACCTTTCCCTTCCTTCCTGTGTACATCTAGCTACATACACCTCACCTTTCCCTTCCTTCCTGTGTACATCTAGCTGCATACACCTCACCTTTCCCCTCCCAGCCTGGGTACATCTAGCTACAATCACCTCACCTTTCCCTCCCAGCCTGGGTACATCTAGCTACAATCACCTCACCTTTCCCTTCCTTCCTGTGTACATCTAGCTACAATCACCTCACCTTTCCCTTCCAGCCTGGGTACATCTAGCTACATACACCTCACCTTTCCCCTCCTAGCCTGGGTACATCTAGCTACAAACACCTCACCTTTCCCCTCCCAGCCTGGGTACATCTAGCTACATCAGTGGAGGCTGCTGAGGGGAGAATGGCTCATAATAATGGCTGGAACGGAGAGAATGGAATGGTATCAAACACATAGAATGTATTACAAATAAAAAACTGAAATACCTTATTTACATACAGTGGGGCAAAAAGGTATTTAGTCAGCCACCAATTGTGTAAGTTCTCCCACTTAAAAAGATGAGAGAGGCCTGTCATTTTCATCATAGGTACACAGGTATTTGGTCACCTACAAACAAGCAAGATTTCTGTCTCTCACAGACCTGTAACTTCTTCTTTAAGAGGCTCCTCTGTCCTCCACCCGTTACCTGTATTAATGGCACCTGTTTGAACTTGTTATCAGTATAAAAGACACCTGTCCACAACCTCAAACAGTCACACTCCAAACTCCACTATGGCCAAGACCAAAGAGCTGTCAAAGGACTCCAGAAACAAAATTGTAGACCTGCACCAGGCTGGGAAGACTGAATCTGCAATAGGTAAGCAGCTTGGTTTGAAGAAATCAACTGTGGGAGCAATTATTAGGAAATGGAAGACATACAAGACCACTGATAATCTCCCTCGATCTGGGGCTCCACGCAAGATCTCACTCCGTGGGGTCAAAATGATCTCAAGAACGGTGAGCAAAAATCCCAGAACCACACGGGGGGACCTAGTGAATGCCCTGCAGAGAGCTCGGACCAAAGTAACAAAGCCTACCATCAGTAACACACTACGCCGCCAGGGACTCAAATCCTGCAGTGCCAGACTTGTCCCCCTGCTTAAGCCAGTACATGTCCAGGCCCGTCTGAAGGTTGCTAGAGAGCATTTGGATGATCCAGAAGAAGATTGGGAGAATGTCATATGGTCAGATGAAACCAAAATAGAACTTTTTGGTAAAAACTCAACTCGTCGTGTTTGGAGCACAAAGAATGCTGAGTTGCATCCAAAGAACACCATACCTACTGTGACGCATGGGGGTGGAAACATCATGCTTTGGGGCTGTTTTTCTGCAAAGGGACCAGGACGACTGATCCGTGTAAAGGAAAGAATGAATGGGGCCATGTATCGTGAGATTTTGAGTGAAAACCTCCTTCCATCAGCAAGGGCATTGAAGATAAAACGTGGCTGGGTCTTTCAGCATGACAATGATCCCAAACACACCGCCCGGGCAACGAAGGAGTGGCTTCGTAAGAAGCATTTCAAGGTCCTGGAGTGGCCTAGCCAGTCTCCAGATCTCAACCCCATAGAACATCTTTGGAGGGAGTTGAAAGTCCGTGTTGCCCAGTAACAGCCCCAAAACAAAATCAAATCAAATCAAATCAAATTTTATTTGTCACATACACATGGTTAGCAGATGTTAATGCGAGTGTAGCGAAATGCTTGTGCTTCTAGTTCCGACAATGCAGTAATAACGAGCAAGTAATCTAACTAACAATTCCAAAAAAACTACTGTCTTATACACAGTGTAAGGGGATAAAGAATATGTACATAAGGATATATGAATGAGTGATGGTACAGAGCAGCATAGGCAAGATACAGTAGATGATATCGAGTACAGTATATACATATGAGATAAGTATGTAAACCAAGTGGCATAGTTAAAGTGGCTAGTGATACATGTATTACATAAGGATGCAGTCGATGATATAGAGTACAGTATCAACGTATGCATATGAGATATATAATGTTACTTACCCTACATTGTTCAAGGTAGCATTGTTTAAAGTGGCTAGTGATATATTTACATCATTTCCCATCAATTCCCATGATTAAAGTGGCTGGAGTAGAGTCAGTGTCATTGACAGTGTGTTGGCAGTAGCCACTCAATGTTAGTGGTGGCTGTTTAACAGTCTGATGGCCTTGAGATAGAAGCTGTTTTTCAGTCTCTCGGTCCCAGCTTTGATGCACCTGTACTGACCTCGCCTTCTGGATGACAGCGGGGTGAACAGGCAGTGGCTCGGGTGGTTGATGTCCTTGATGATCTTTATGGCCTTCCTGTAGCATCGGGTGGTGTAGGTGTCCTGGAGGGCAGGTAGTTTGCCCCCGGTGATGCGTTGTGCAGACCTCACTACCCTCTGGAGAGCCTTACGGTTGAGGGCGGTGCAGTTGCCATACCAGGCGGTGATACAGCCCGCCAGGATGCTCTCGATTGTGCATCTGTAGAAGTTTGTGAGTGCTTTTGGTGACAAGCCGAATTTCTTCAGCCTCCTGAGGTTGAAGAGGCGCTGCTGCACCTTCCTCACGATGCTGTCTGTGTGAGTGGACCAATTCAGTTTGTCTGTGATGTGTATGCCGAGGAACTTAAAACTTGCTACCCTCTCCACTACTGTTCCATCGATGTGGATGGGGGGGTGTTCCCTCTGCTGTTTCCTGAAGTCCACAATCATCTCCTTAGTTTTGTTGACGTTGAGTGTGAGGTTATTTTCCTGACACCACACTCCGAGGGCACTCAACTCCTCCCTGTAGGCCGTCTCGTCGTTGTTGGTAATCAAGCCTACCACTGTTGTGTCGTCCGCAAACTTGATGATTGAGTTGGAGGCGTGCATGGCCACGCAGTCGTGGGTGAACAGGGAGTACAGGAGAGGGCTCAGAACGCACCCTTGTGGGGCCCCAGTGTTGAGGATCAGCGGGGAGGAGATGTTGTTGCCTACCCTCACCACCTGGGGGCGGCCCGTCAGGAAGTCCAGTACCCAGTTGCACAGGGCGGGGTCGAGACCCAGGGTCTCGAGCTTGATGACGAGCTTGGAGGGTACTATGGTGTTGAATGCCGAGCTGTAGTCGATGAACAGCATTCTCACATAGGTATTCCTCTTGTCCAGATGGGTTAGGGCAGTGTGCAGTGTGGTTGAGATTGCATCGTCTGTGGACCTATTTGGGCGGTAAGCAAATTGGAGTGGGTCAAGGGTGTCAGGTAGGGTGGAGGTGATATGGTCCTTGACTAGTCTCTCAAAGCACTTCATGATGACGGATGTGAGTGCTACGGGGCGGTAGTCGTTTAGCTCAGTTACCTTAGCTTTCTTGGGAACAGGAACAATGGTGGCCCTCTTGAAGCATGTGGGAACAGCAGACTGGTATAGGGATTGATTGAATATGTCCGTAAACACACCGGCCAGCTGGTCTGCGCATGCTCTGAGGGCGCGGCTGGGGATGCCGTCTGGGCCTGCAGCCTTGCGAGAGTTAACACGTTTAAATGTCTTACTCACTTCGGCTGCAGTGAAGGAGAGACCACATGTTTCCGTTGCAGGCCGTGTCAGTGGCACTGTATTGTCCTCAAAGCGGGCAAAAAGTTATTTAGTCTGCCTGGGAGCAAGACATCCTGGTCCGTGACTGGGCTGGGTTTCTTCCTGTAGTCCGTGATTGACTGTAGACCCTGCCACATGCCTCTTGTGTCTGAGCCGTTGAATTGAGATTCTACTTTGTCTCTGTACTGGCGCTTAGCTTGTTTGATAGCCTTGCGGAGGGAATAGCTGCACTGTTTGTATTCAGTCATGTTACCAGACACCTTGCCCTGATTAAAAGCAGTGGTTCGTGCCTTCAGTTTCACACGAATGCTGCCATCAATCCACAGTTTCTGGTTAGGGAATGTTTTAATCGTTGCTATGGGAACGACATCTTCAACGCACGTTCTAATGAACTCGCACACCGTATCAGCGTATTCGTCAATGTTGTTGTCTGACGCAATACGAAACATCTCCCAGTCCACGTGATGGAAGCAGTCTTGGAGTGTGGAGTCAGCTTGGTCGGACCAGCGTTGGACAGACCTCAGCGTGGGAGCTTCTTGTTTTAGTTTCTGTCTGTAGGCAGGGATCAACAAAATGGAGTCGTGGTCAGCTTTTCCGAAAGGGGGCGGGGCAGGGCCTTATATGCGTCGCGGAAGTTAGAGTAACAATGATCCAGGGTCTTTCCACCCCTGGTTGCGCAATCGATATGCTGATAAAATTTAGGGAGTCTTGTTTTCAGATTAGCCTTGTTAAAATCCCCAGCTACAATGAATGCAGCCTCCGGATAAATCGTTTCCAGTTTGCAGAGAGTTAAATAAAGTTCGTTCAGAGCCATCGATGTGTCTGCTTGGGGGGATATATACGGCTGTGATTATAATCGAAGAGAATTCTCTTGGTAGATAATGCGGTCTACATTTGATTGTGAGGAATTCTAAATCAGGTGAACAGAAGGATTTGAGTTCCTGTATGTTTCTTTCATCACACCATGTCACGTTGGCCATAAGGCATACGCCCCCGCCCGTCTTCTTACCAGAAAGATGTTTGTTTCTGTCGGCGCGATGCGTGGAGAAACCCGCTGGCTGCACCGCTTCGGATTGCGTCTCTCCAGTTAGCCATGTTTCCGTGAAGCAGAGAACGTTACAGTCTCTGATGTCCCTCTGGAATGCTACCCTTGCTCGGATTTCATCAACCTTGTTGTCAAGAGACTGGACATTGGCAAGAAGAATGCTAGGGAGTGGTGCACGATGTGCCCGTCTCCGGAGTCTGACCAGAAGACCGCTTCGTTTCCCTCTTTTTCTGAGTCTCTGTACCTTTCTCCATTAATTTTGCCTCGATCCTGACTAGTCTCCCAGTCCCTGCCACTGAAAAATATCCCCACAGCTCTAGAGGAGATCTGCTTGGAGGAATGGGCCAAAATACCAGCAACAGTGTGTAAAAACCTTGTGAAGACTTACAGAAAATGTTTGACCTCTGTCATTGCCAACAAAGTGTATATAACAAAGTATTGAGATAAACTTTTGTTATTGACCAAATACTTATTTTCCACCATGATTTGCAAATAAATTCATTAAAAATCCTACAATGTGATTTTCTGGATTTTTTTTCTCATTTTGTCTGTCATAGTTGAAGTGTACCTATGATAAAGAATAAGTGGGAGAACTTGCACAATTGATGGCTGACTAAATACTTTCTTGCCCCACTGTAAGTATTCAGCCCCTTTTCTATGAGACTTGAAATTGAGCTCAGGGACATCCTGTTTCCATTGATCATCCTTGAGATGTTTCTACAACTTGATTGGAGTCCATTCAATTGTGGTAAATTCATTTGATTGGACATGATTTGGAAAGGCACACACCTGTCTATATAAGGTCCCACAGTTGACAGTGCATGTCAGAATAAAAACCAACCCATGAGTTTGAAGGAATTGTCCCTAGAGTTCAGAGAAAGGATTGTGTCGAGCCACAGATCTGGGGAAGGGTACCAAAATATTTCTGGAGCATTGAAGGTCCCCAAAAACACAGTGGCCTCCATCATTCTTAAATGGAAGAATTTTGGAACCAACAAGACTCTTCCTAGAGTTGGCCGCCCGGCTAAACTGAGCAATCGGGGAGAAGGGCCTTGGTCAGAGAGGTGACTAATCTGACAGAGCTCCAGAGTTCCTCTGTGGAGATGGGAGAACCTTCTAGAAGGACTACCATCTCTGCAGCACTCCACCAATCAGGCATTTATGGTAGAGTGGCCAGACAAATCAAATCAAATCAAATGTATTTATATAGCCCTTCGTACATCAGCTGATATCTCAAAGTGCTGTACAGAAACCCAGCCTAAAACCCCAAACAGCAAGCAATGCAGGTGTAGAAGCAACTCCTCAGTAAAAGACACATGACAGCCAGTTTGGAGTTTGCCAAATGGCACCAAAAGACTCTCAGACCATGAGAAACAAGATTTTCTGGTCTTATGAAAACAAGATTGAACTATTTGGCCTGAATGCCATGTGGCACGTCTAGAGAAAACCTGGCACCATCCCTACGTTTAAGCATGGTGGTGGCAGCATCATGCTGTGGGGATATTTTTCAGTGGCAGGGACTGGGAGACTAGTCAGGATCGAGGCAAAATTAATGGAGAAAGGTACAGAGAGATCCTTGATGAAAACCTGCTCCAGAGCACTCAAGTTCTCCGACTGGGGTGAAGATTCACCCTCCAACAGGACAATGACCCTAAGCACACTGCCAAGACAACGTAGGAGTGGCTTCGGGACAAGTCTCTGAAAGTCCTTGAGTGGCCCAGCCAGAGCCCGGACTTGAACCCGATCGAACATCTCTGGAGAGACCTGAAAATAGCTGTTCAGCGATGCTCCCCATCCAACCTGACAGAGTTTGAGAGGATCTGCAGAGAAGAATGGAAGAAACTCCCCAAATACAGGTGTGCCAAGCTTGTAGCATCACACCCAAAAAGACTGGAGGATGTAATCACTGCCAAAGGTGCTTCAACAAAGTACTGAGTAAAGGGTCTGAATACATATGTAAAAACCTGTTTTTGTTCTGTCATTATGTTGTATTCTGTGTAGATTTATGAGAGAAAAAAACAACAATTTAATCTATTTTAGAATAAGGCTGTAACGTAACAAAATGTGGGAAAAAATCAAGGGGTGTGAATACTTTCCCAAGCCACTGTATCTGTGTTTGTCTGCATGTGTGTGTGTGTGTGTGTGTGCGTGTGCGCGTGTGTGTGTGTGTGTGTGTGTGTGTGTGTGCAAGGCCGGATTACAGAACGGGCACACAGGGGGCCCCACAACCCAAATGATTGTTATTATTATTATTTTTTTTGTGGGCCCCCCAGAGGTCAGGCCCCCAGGATTGCATATGATAGCAAAATATCTAGAATTGATAAAACATTTGTTTTTTATATCTCAGCCCCATGTAGAATAGAACGTAAGGTCAGTGCTCTGGGGCCCCAAATACAGTAGTCCGGCCCTGTGTGTGACCACATTAATGTAATGCTTTTCACTGTAATGGAAAAGAGCCATTGAGGCAACATTTCAAATAGATCTCACGGTTTTAACAATTTGACTTCAGATTCTGACGTTTATCCACATTTCTCCAAACGTCAGATTTCAAAGTTGCTCCAAACGTCACATTTCAGAGTTGCTCCAAACGTCACATTTCAGAGTTGCTCCAAATGTCACATTTTAAAGTGTTTTTGACACCCTCGATTGTCTCCTGCTCAGCATCGTTGCATTTCTCCAAACGTCAAATTTCGAAGATAAGGGTTAAGGTTTGGGATAAAACGTTACGTTTAAGCATGCATTCTGAATGGTTAAGTTAAGGGTTAAGGTTTGGGATAAAACGTTACGTTTAAGCATGCATTCTGAATGGTTAAGTTAAGGGTTAAGGTTTGAGATAGGATTCAAATCAAAAATCAAAATGGAAAACATGACCTACGGATACGGAGTCTTGGGATTAGGCCCATCCACCACCCCCTTCCACACTGCCCAAGCAAAACACAAGCCTACTCGATAGTAATAGCACTTACTGTTGCCCCTAGTAAGTAAGCATTTCACAGTGAGGTCTGCACCTGTTGTATTCGGCGCATGTGACAAATAACAATTTAATTGATTTGATTTGATTAGTAGCCAGTTTTGCAGACATTTCCCGACGTCCTCAGAATTTTGGAAGTCAATCTTGAGCGATCATCCTGGCCATTTTGGGGTCAGGAGGTGGAGTCTCGACAGAGGAACTGACATGATGACTATGTCCTGGAGGTCCCATCTTTCACTGTGTGTGTGTGTTTGTGTGTGGTGTGTGTGTGTGTGTGTGTGTGTGTGTGTGTGTGTGTGTGTGTGTGTGTGTGCGTGCGTGCGTGCGTGCGTTCGTGCGTGTGTGTTTGTCAAATCAAATCAAATTGTATTCGTCACGTACACAGAAGGTAAAAAAGGTGCACTGAAATGCTTTCACAATAATAATCCCTATCAATAATAACTAGAAGTCACTTGACAATAATAATCCCTATCAATAATAACTAGAAGTCACTTGACAATAATAATCCCTATCAATAATAACTAGAAGTCACTTGACAATAATAATCCCTATCAATAATAACTAGAAGTCACTTGACAATAATAATCCCTATCAATAATAACTAGAAGTCACTTGACAATAATAATCCCTATCAATAAGAAAACTGAAGTCACTCACACAGACAATAATAATCCATATCAATAATAACTAGAAGTCACTTGACAATGCACAATAATAAGAGGGTAGTGAGGTCTGCACAACGCATCACCGGGGCAAACTACCTGCCCATAAAGATCCACCCTATCAATAATAACTAGAAGTCACTTGACAATAATAATCCCTATCAATAATAACTAGAAGTCACTTGACAATAATAATCCCTATCAATAATAACTAGAAGTCACTGACAATAATAATCCCTATCAATAATAACTAGAAGTCACTAGACAAACAATAATAATGTTACCCCTATCAATAATAACTAGAAGTCACTTGACAATAATAATCCACTATCAATAATAACTAGAAGTCACTTGACAATAATAATCCCTATCAATAATAACTAGAAGTCACTTGACAATAATAATCCCTATCAATAATAACTAGAAGTCACTTGACAATAATAATCCCTATCAATAATAACTAGAAGTCACTTGACAATAATAATCCATATCAATAATAACTAGAAGTCACTTGACAATAATAATCCCTATCAATAATAACTAGAAGTCACTTGACAATAATAATCCCTATCAATAATAACTAGAAGTCACTTGACAATAATAATCCCTATCAATAATAACTAGAAGTCACTTGACAATAATAATCCCTATCAATAATAACTAGAAGTCACTTGACAATAATAATCCCTATCAATAATAACTAGAAGTCACTTGACAATAATAATCCATATCAATAATAACTAGAAGTCACTTGACAATAATAATCCCTATCAATAATAACTAGAAGTCACTTGACAATAATAATCCCTATCAATAATAACTAGAAGTCACTTGACAATAATAATCCCTATCAATAATAACTAGAAGTCACTTGACAATAACAAACAAGTCATTAGAGGAAAGTACAACACGAAGTAATACAACTGATATGTACACAATATGATATACTGTATAAATGTGCTATAAATATAAAGTGTGTATGCGTGCATGTGTGTGCGTGTGCGTGCGTGCATGTGTGTGTGTGTGTGTATGTCACAGTCGCTCTCTTACTCCCAGTCCATCCAACACAAAGATCAGGCTGAGAACGTCTTCTGCTCCCTGCTGTTAACCAACACTTCAATCTCAATTTAATTCAATTCAAGGGGCTTTATTGGCATGGGAAACATGTGTTAACATTGCCAAAGCAAGTGAGGTAGATAATATACAAAAGTGAAATAAACAATAAAAATGAACAGTAAACATTACACATACAGAAGTTTCAAAACAATAAAGACATTACAAATGTCATATTATATATATATACATACAGTGTTGTAACAATGTACAAATGGTTGTAATCTCACTCCCTCCATCTCTCTTTTTCTCCCTCACTGGACTCAAGCCCTCTGCTTGTTCTCTCTACCACATCTTCTTCTTTCCTCCCTCCCTTTCTGCCTTCCCCCATCTCTCCTTCTCTCTACCACATCTTCTTCTTTCCTCCCTCCCTTGCTGCCTTCCCCCATGACTCCTTCTCTCTACCACATCTTCTTCTTTCCTCCCTCCCTTTCTGCCTTCCCCCATCTCTCCTTCTCTCTACCACATCTTCCTTTGCCCTTCCCCATCTCTCCTTCTCTCTACCACATCTTCTTCTTTCCTCCCTCCCTTTCTGCCTTCCCCCATCTCTCCTTCTCTCTACCACATCTTCTTCTTTCCTCCCTCCCTTTCTGCCTTCCCCCATCTCTCCTTCTCTCTACCACATCTTCTTCTTTCCTCCCTCCCTTGCTGCCTTCCCCATCTCTCCTTCTCTCTACCACATCTTCTTCTTTCCTCCCTCCCTTGCTGCCTTCCCCATCTCTCCTTCTCTCTACCACATCTTCTTCTGTCCTCCCTCCCTTGCTGCCTTCCCCCATCTCTCCTTCTCTCTACCACATCTTCTTCTTTCCTCCCTCCCTTGCTGCCTTCCCCATCTCTCCTTCTCTCTACCACATCTTCTTCTGTCCTCCCTCCCTTGCTGCCTTCCCCCATCTCTCCTTCTCTCTACCACATCTTCTTCTTTCCTCCCTCCCTTGCTGCCTTCCCCATCTCTCCTTCTCTCTACCACATCTTCTTCTGTCCTCCCTCCCCCTTCCCCCATCTCTCCTTCTCTCTACCACATCTTCTTCTTTCCTCCCTCCCTTGCTGCCTTCCCCCATTTCTCCTTCGTCTGTTTGCTCTCTCGTCCCTTAGACAATAGTGTGTCAGGCTTTATTTCCCTGTCAAGTGAGAGACAGAGCAACAGCGCAGGGTGGACATTTGTCAGTGAGACTAGATTACCATCTAGTGGCCAAAACAAACTGTCACAGTGGAACGGTGCTATGAGGTCATTCACATACACACACGCACACACACACACACAAACACACACACATATGCACACACACATATACACATAAACACACACACACATACGCATACATACACACACACATAAACACACACAGATACGCACACATGCACACACACGCACACATACACATAAACACACACACATACCCACACACATAAACACACACACATACACATAAACACACACAGATACGCACACATGCACACATACACACACACACACTGATATGAATGTATTGCCCTTGGGCCAGTCATTGTTTCAACTCGTTGACAGAGCAGCGATACCCCACTACAGCCTCCTACAGCCTCCTACAGCCTCCTACAGTCTCCTACAGCCTCCTACAGCCTCCTACAGTCTCCTACAGCCTCCTACAGCTTCCTACAGTCTCCTACCACCCCTACAGCCGCCTACAGTCTCCTACAGCCTCCTAGTCTCCTACAGCCTCCTACAGTCTCCTACAGTCTCCTACAGCCTCTTACAGTCTTCTACAGTCTCCTACAGCCTCCTACAGTCTCCTACAGCCTCCTACAGTCTCCTACACCAAGCTTTCCCAGAGACAAGTAGGCTAAAACATATCCCAAAAGGAAATCAGTATATGTTGTCTAGTCAAACGTGACATTATAAACAAAGGTGATTGTTTTCGTGTCCGTTCTAAATGAAGTGTAGGTATTGGACCAATGTAGCCTGCCTGTGAGACTGTATGAGTGACCTACTGATAGAAACCATGTGGATGATACCATTCCACCAGCTCCACTCCAGCCTTTACCACGAGCCCGTCCTCCACCAACCTGCTGTGAGACTGTATGAGTGACCTACTGATAGAAACCATGTGGATGATACCATTCCACCAGCTCCACCCAGCCTTTACCACGAGCCTGTCCTCCACCAACCTGCTGTGAGACTGTATGAGTGACCTACTGATAGAAACCATGTGGATGATACCATTCCACCAGCTCCACTCCAGCCTTTACCACGAGCCCGTCCTCCACCAACCTGCTGTGAGACTGTATGAGTGACCTACTGATAGAAACCATGTGGATGATACCATTCGACCAGCTCCACTCCAGCCTTTACCACGAGCCCGTCCTCCACCAACCTGCTGTGATCTACATACTCCTCACCTGATTCTAGGCTGATTTTGAAAAGGGGAAAAACCAGCTACTACCTTTCTTATGTGGTCTTTTTCTCCGTGAGCAAATACATGTTGCAACGTCAAGTATTAGAATAAAATATTCCAGGGCATATTTTTAAATGATAAACTGGGTGGTTCGAGCCCTGAATGCTGATTGGTTGACAAACGTGGTATATTTAAGCAATAAGGCCTACAGTTTGTACACGAGAGTGAAAGAGAGGCATCGGGGGAAGAACACTGAAGAACAGTAGGAACCCAGCTGCACACACACACTATCTAATCCCGCCTGATTTGTGCCTAGTCAGCTGCAGCTACGTGGCGTCTCAGGTATAGGACGTAGAGAGAGAGAGCTCCCGCGATACCGTACTGACCAGCGCAGACACGTCCTCGCCTCGGTTTCCACGTGGATGCTGTCCTTTGACCAAAACAGATGCCAGTTCGATTACTTTCAAAATTCATCCTTCTTTCATTTTATTACTTTTATAATTCCTCCTCTACATGAGGATATTTATTATCTAAAGTTAACAAAGCTAGATATATGTAATCAGGGGCTCCATATAGCTTCCAACTCTCCTGTCTTGTCAGATGAGTGATTACTTTAAAGAAAGGGAGGAAGAAAGGATGTCTTTTTTATTATTCGCCGCGGCCCAGGCCTCTCGCGGCTGCGCAGTTTAGTGTAGATCTTACCAGAGGGCGAGTGGGTTGGGCTGAATGGTAGAATCTTCCGCTATGAAATCACAATCGGAATTGACAACAGGACGTTAGGATGCGTTTGTTTTTCTACTCATCAAACAGGCCAACAGGTAGGATATGAAAACATTGCGATGTACGATTGCAATAATTTAGCCCAATGCATCATAACTGATAGATTACATTTTGAGTGAGAGATTGATACTTTTGTAGCACCAGATGGGTGAAATGTTGCAGCATTAGCATCACTATAGCTGTGTGGGAATAATGGAAGTGTTTTAAATCATTGCTATACGGTATGATGATTATTTCTCAGAACCTACGGTTATTACACATTTGTTCCAGAATAACATTTCAACATGTTTTAATAAGTAAATTATTATGGGTAAATTATTAAATGTTATATACAACACGCCTACAATGTTCAATGTCGGACCTGTCGAGCCTGAAGAATGATAGCGACATTGCTTGTTGCGCTTGCAGGTGCGTCGTTAGAGTCTGGCGCGGACATGCTGGTGACAGGTATGCTATCCCTGCTCCTGCTCGCGCACCAGTGTGTGTCCGCGCCACAGGTGCCCGAGGACCAAAGGTAGGCCCTGACACACACACACACGCGCGCACGCGCAATGAAAGTATAGAGCAGAGATAATTTGGCATCAAGGTTTTAAAATTACCAGCTCAAAATCCAAACGGGTTAAAAGTGGATTTTCCAGCAGGGTGACTTTTCCAGTTTAATTTATGTTACGTTTTGTCGTGCTTTTGTTGTTTATATTTCTTGGTGAACTTGTCAGACAACAGACTACACTGTATGTACTGTTCCTGTATGTGAGTTTACATCACAACCGCCTCTGAGGTGTGACCGGGTGGTTGGTTGCTAGAAAAATAGTGGGCACTGAGCAGACAGTCAATGCCAGCTAGCCTTGTACATTACTGGTTCATTTATTTTTCAGGATATTTATCTAGACCTGTGATCAGAGCTAGAAATGTAGGCTATACTGTTGCACTGTCTTTCAGGTTATGTAGGAATAACAGAAACAGGAAGTATGATGTTAAGGAAACACTCAGGTGAGGCCACTGGATTACATCACAACATGTCCCTGGCTGGTAACAACAACAGAGAGAGATATGTGTCAGAGTTCAGAGGGAGCCTGTTTATGTATCACTTCAGGTGTAGGTCAAAGGGAAACTTTCCCTGCACTTAATACTAGCCATAAAACCAACACTGATCATTTCTGTTATCACCCTTCTCTCTCTCTGTCTCTTTCTCTCTCTCTGTGCATGTCTCTGTCTCCCTCTCTCTCTCTCTCTCTCTCTCTCTCTCTCTGTGCGTGTCTCTGTCTCTGTCTCTGTCTCCCTCTGTCTCTCCCTCTGTCTCTCCTTCTGTCTCTCCTTCTGTCTCTCCTTCTGTCTCTCCTTCTGTCTCTCCTTCTGTCTCTGTCTCTCTCTCTCTCTCCTTCTGTCTCTGTCTCTCTCTCTCTCTGTGTGTCCCACAGAGTACAGTCAGTAGGAGCCCTTCCCCCTTTCACACTGGCCAATCCCTTCGGCTCTGGAGAGGAGGACCGCAGGTTAGTGGCATCTTTTACTTTAAAACCCTTTATTCCAGCTAGGGGCCAACTCTATTAAATACAGGTTGAAGCAGGGAAAGAGAGCTAGTGGGTGTGCAGGGTTTTGCTCCAGCCCGTATTTAACCATTTTTTAAAATGTCTTTATTTAAGCAGGGAAA
The DNA here is from genome assembly GCF_018296145.1 of Oncorhynchus tshawytscha. NCBI lineage: Eukaryota > Metazoa > Chordata > Actinopteri > Salmoniformes > Salmonidae > Oncorhynchus > Oncorhynchus tshawytscha. The sequence continues at coordinate 11,334,653 of NC_056436.1, read as the reverse complement.
TCCTGTTGAGACCAAGGCCTCTTTTCCTAGGGAGCCCTGCATGTACACAATCATACAAATGTGAAATATTGACAAATATAACGCAGTTATCAAATTACAAAATACAATCAGAAAAAATAAACCCATTCTTCAGGTAAAAGGCCATGAATCAGCCATCTGAATGTCCCTAGTGGTACCAAAACATAACATTGTTGAGAGTTCTGGAGATTATTCCACAAGTAAGGTGCAAAAAAAACTAAAAAGCAGATTTTTATAACTCAGTGGAGATGGAAGGGATGTGCAGAGTTATCTGTCCCTGAGACCGGGTCCGTCCCTGAGACCGGGTCCTTCCCTTATACCGGGTCCTTCCCTTATACCGGGTCCGTCCCGGAGACCGGTGACATGATCACCGTGGGCACCATCCAATGTACATACAGAGCATTCGGAAAGTATTCAGACCCCTTGACTTGTTCCACATTTTGTTACGTTACAGCCTTATTCATCAATCTACACACAATAGCCCATAATGACAAAGAAAAAACAGGTTTTTAAGATTTTTTTGCAAATGTATAAAAAACTAAACTGAAATATCAAGTTTACATATGTATTCAGACCCTTTACTCAGTACTCTGTTGAAGCACCTTTTGCAGTGATTACAGCCTTGAGTCTTCTTGGGTATGACGCTACAAGCTTGGCACACCTGTATTTGGGGAGTTTCTCCCATTCTTCTCTGCAGATCATCTCAAGCTCTGTCATGTTGGATGGGAAGCGTTGCTGCACAGCTATTTTCTGGTCTCTCCAGAGATGTTAGATCGGGTTCAAGTAAGGGCTCTGGCTGGGCCACTCAAGGACATTCACAGACTTGTCCCGGTCATTGTCCTGTTGGAAGGTTAACCTTCACCCATCTGTACTCTCTGTACATTGCGCCGTTCATCTTTCCCAGGTCTCCCAGTCTCTGCTGCTGAAAACCATTCCCACAGCATGATGCTGCCTCCATCATGCTTCACCATAGGGATGGCGCCAGGTTTCCTCCAGACGTGACGCTTGGCATTCAGGCCAATGAGTTCAATCTTGGTTTCATCAGACCAGAGAATCATGTTTATTATGGTCTGAGAGTCCTTTTTGGCAAACTCCAAGCGTGCTGTTATGTGCCTTTTACTGAGGAGTGGCTTCCGTCTGGCCACTCTACCATAAAAGCCTGATTGTTGGAGTGTTGCAGAAATGGTTGTCCTTCTGGAAGGTTCTCCCATCTCCACAGAGGAACTCTGGAGCTCTGTCAGAGTGACCATCGGGTTCTTGGTCACCTCCCTGACCAAGGCCCTTCTCTGATTGGTCAGTTTGGCCGGGCGGCGAGCTCTAGGAAGAGTCTTTTGTCTTTGTTTCCAAACTTCTTCCATTTAAGAATGATGGAGACCACTGTGTTCTTGGGGACCTTCAATGCTACAGACTTTTGTTGGTACCCTTCCCCAGGGGATCTTATATAGACAGGTGTGCCTTTCCAAATCATGTCCAATCAATTTAATTTACCACAGGTGGACTCCAATCAAGTTGTAGAAACATCAAGGATAATCAATGGAAACAGGAGACACCTGAGCTCAATTTTTTATTTTTAATACATTCACAAAATAATTCTTAAACATGTTTTCACTTTTTCATTGTGGGGTATTGTGGGTAGATTGATGATATGTATCAATTTTAGAATAAGGCTGTAACATAACAAAATGTGGAAATACTTTCTAAATGCATAAATCATCAGATACATTTTTTAACAATTATTTTTGGAAAATAACATATATTTAGTTTTACCTGCATTAAGTTGTAATTTCATTTTTTTTAAAAGGGCAGTTCTGAAAGCCTTTTCAACCGAAGGGGCAACAAGAATACCAAGTATCATCCACATACAAGTGGTTACAATTTCTTACAGGCAAATAATATTGTTTATATAGATAGTAAAAAGTACAGGGACCATAATTGATCCTTGTGGGACACCTTTAGTAATATCAAGGTAACCTGATGAAATATATTGTGTCCTTGTCTGTCAAGTAGTTTTCAAACCAATTGCAGGCTGCCTGACCGAGGCCAATTTCAAACAGTCTACTAATTAGTAATGGGTGGTCAAACATTTCCGTTATTCACAGAGCTGTAGTGATACTAATGCTGGCAACATTGTATCCATCTGGTGCAACAAAAATCATTTAAAAAAGTTGACTAAGTTTGACAAAAAACCACCTGGAAGCACCTGGATTATCATCAATAATGTTCTATGGACAGATGAGTCAAAAAAATCTTAACTTTTGGATGAGATGGGTCCCGCTATGTCTGGTGAAAACCAAACACTGCATTCCACAGTAAGAACCTTATACCAACCGTCAAGCATGGTGGTGGTAGTGTGATGGTTTGGGGATGTTTTGCGGTTTCAGGACCTGGACGATTTGCCTTGAAAGAAGGAACCATTAGGTCTGCTGTACAAGGTGGTGTCACAGTCAAAGTTCAGACCGATTTGAGATGTTGTGGCAGGACATGAAACAAACAGTTCATGCTTGAAAACCCACAAATCCCGCTGAGTTAAAGCTGTTCTACATGGAAGAGTGGGCCAAAATTCCCCCACAGAGATGTGAGAGTCTGATCAACAACTACAGGAAGCAGTTTGGTTGGAGTCATTGGAGCTAAAGATGGCACAACCAGTTATTCAGTGTAAGGGGGCAATTACTTTTTCACACAGGGGCATTGGGTGTTGCATAACTTTGTTTTTGATATAAATGAAGGAAGTATGTAATTGTTGTGTTATTTGTTCACTCAGGTTCCCTTTATCTAATATTAGGTTTTGGTTGAAGATCTGATAACATTCAGTATCAGAAATAGAGAGGATTATAAAGGAGGAAAATACTTTTTTACAGCACCGTATATTCTGGACTCTGACATCGCTCTGATCTTTATTGTTTTGTGTATGTATATATGTATATGTATATATATGTATATGTATATATGTATATGTGTATATATATACAGTGCCTTGCGAAAGTATTTGGCCCCCTTGAACTTTGCGACCTTTTGCCACATTTCAGGCTTCAAACATAAAGATATAAAACTGTATTTTTTTGTGAAGAATCAACAACAAGTGGGACACAATCATGAAGTGGAATGACATTTATTGGATATTTCAAACTTTTTTAACAAATCAAAAACTGAAAAATTGGGCGTGCAAAATTATTCAGCCCCTTTACTTTCAGTGCAGCAAACTCTCTCCAGAAGTTCAGTGAGGATCTCTGAATGATCCAATGTTGACCTAAATGACTAATGATGATAAATACAATCCACCTGTGTGTAATCAAGTCTCCGTATAAATGCACCTGCACTGTGATAGTCTCAGAGGTCCGTTAAAAGCGCAGAGAGCATCATGAAGAACAAGGAACACATCAGGCAGGTCCGAGATACTGTTGTGAAGAAGTTTAAAGCCGGATTTGGATACAAAAAGATTTCCCAAGCTTTAAACATCCCAAGGAGCACTGTGCAAGCGATAATATTGAAATGGAAGGAGTATCAGACCACTGCAAATCTACCAAGACCTGGCCGTCCCTCTAAACTTTCAGCTCATACAAGGAGAAGACTGATCAGAGATGCAGCCAAGAGGCCCATGATCACTCTGGATGAACTGCAGAGATCTACAGCTGAGGTGGGAGACTCTGTCCATAGGACAACAATCAGTCGTATATTGCACAAATCTGGCCTTTATGGAAGAGTGGCAAGAAGAAAGCCATTTCTTAAAGATATCCATAAAAAGTGTCGTTTAAAGTTTGCCACAAGCCACCTGGGAGACACACCAAACATGTGGAAGAAGGTGCTCTGGTCAGATGAAACCAAAATTGAACTTTTTGGCAACAATGCAAAACGTCATGTTTGGCGTAAAAGCAACACAGCTCATCACCCTGAACACACCATCCCCACTGTCAAACATGGTGGTGGCAGCATCATGGTTTGGGCCTGCTTTTCTTCAGCAGGGACAGGGAAGATGGTTAAAATTGATGGGAAGATGGATGGAGCCAAATACAGGACCATTCTGGAAGAAAACCTGATGGAGTCTGCAAAAGACCTGAGACTGAGATGGAGCTTTGTCTTCCAACAAGACAATGATCCAAAACATAAAGCAAAATCTACAATGGAATGGTTCAAAAATAAACATATCCAGGTGTTAGAATGGCCAAGTCAAAGTCCAGACCTGAATCCAATCGAGAATCTGTGGAAAGAACTGAAAACTGCTGTTCACAAATGCTCTCCATCCATCCTCACTGAGCTCGAGCTGTTTTGCAAGGAGGAATGGGAAAAAATTTCAGTCTCTCGATGTGCAAAACTGATAGAGACATACCCCAAGCGACTTACAGCTGTAATCGCAGCAAAAGGTGGCGCTACAAAGTATTAACTTAAGGGGACTGAATAATTTTGCACGCCCAATTTTTCAGTTTTTGATTTGTTAAAAAAGTTTGAAATATCCAATAAATGTTGTTCCACTTCATGATTGTGTCCCACTTGTTGTTGATTCTTCACAAAAAAATACAGTTTTATATCTTTATGTTTGAAGCCTGAAATGTGGCAAAAGGTCGCAAAGTTCAAGGGGGCCGAATACTTTCGCAAGGCACTGTATGTGTGTGTGTGTGTGTGTGTGTGTGTATGTATGTATGTATGTGTATATATATATATATATATATATATATAAACAATACCCACAAAAACAAAAAATATCAGTATAGTATTACTGTACTGTTGGAGTGAGAATCATAAGCATTTCGCTGCACCTGCGTTATCTGCAAAATATGTGTAGGTCATGTGACCAATAACATTTGATTTTGATTGGATTATGCGACTCATATTGCTGGAAGAGAACCTCTGTATTCAGCAGTAGTTGGGATGAATTCCATCCTCACTGAAACAATCTCTTCACAGAGAGTTTGTTTGTAAAATCTTGATACAAATCTAGACTAGATTACATTGGTACTTTCTGTACCGTGAAGTACCGTGCTACCCAGTCAGGTGGGCCTGCGGTTGAACCTTCTAACCCTTGACCTCTAACCTCTGTGTATGTCAGGCTGCTGCAGAGCTACATCAAGGACAACGTAAAGGAGGGACATGGAGGACCGGATAACACCTGGGAACAAGGTAAAAACACACACACACAAAAAAGAAAAAGAAATCAGTGACATTATTAATTAATCATCTTCCTATTTCCTGCTGGTCAGAGGTGTTCTTCCTGTTCAGTCTCCATGACTACGACCGCAGCGGTCACATGGACGGCCTGGAGATAATGAAGCTGCTCTCTGAATATAACTCCCACAATGCACCTGGAGAACAGTCAGCTGAGACGGTGAGGTGTGTGTGTGTGTGTGTGTAGACATAAACATCTATAGAAAATCTCTTCAGTGTTGTAGTTAGGACATATATTGTACTGACTTACATAATTCTGTCCTGATCATAAAGTCAGTTGATGACCAGCTAGCTAGCATGACATAGTGTTAGAGGGGTTTGTATATCAGGATGCACATACATCATGTAGCCTGTACTGTTGTCTAAATATAAAGATTGGGTTACTGTAGGACTTGCTGTTGCTCAGCGTAACTGAATATACACTCTGAAGCTGACTGTAGTGTTGCACTTAGTTAATCTGCACCCTAGGCCAATGCTTGTGTGTGTGTTTTTCAGGTGGTGGCCATGGTAGACTTTCTCCTGCAGACTCAGGATCTAAACCAGGACGGTCTAATAGCTCCCCCTGAGCTTCTCTCTCCTCCCAAACTACAACAGCCAGACTCTAACTCCCAGGGTGCACCTGAACAGGAAGGGGGTGTAGATGTGAAAGAGGGAGTCAACGTTGAGGAACCAAAACAAGAGGCAGAGCAGGAAGAGGAAGCAGAGGAACGGCTCATTGAGGAAGACTCAAGGCCAGGAGATGGACAGTAAATTAGGACATGCTATACAGGAAAAGGCAAAAGGACCACATATCCCATAGGCCACTGCTGCTGATCATGAGCAACAAAGGCCTGCTCCTGTACTACATCAGGGGCAACTTGAGATGTAAACACAATTATAAATACACAAACAGCACTCCAGCACAACTATAATACTTCCAGAGAGTTGGTCAGCCAATAGCAGGAGCCTGTTCACGGACATGTAGAGTTACCCAATCACAGCCGCTCATCCCCCTTTGAGGGTCTTGTTTCAGTTCAAAGCTGATGGATTGTCTGCTTTTTTTGGTACGTCAGCAATATTGTTTAAGCTGCTATTACATTTCATCATTGCTCTTCTGAACAAGAAACTCAGGTTTGAAATGTGTTCTGTGCCAAAAGATACTATGCCTTACTGCTAAATAGCAGCGTGGCCATTTGGTTTTCATATACTTTTTGCAGTAAGTAGTTACCCTGTTGAAGCAATCCAAATTAAGCCATACATTAGAATGAATAATTTGAAAAGTTCAGGAATACATCAAGTGCAATTCCTTTCAACAATACTTGGGAGTAAAAGTATTCCCCTTCCCAGAATACACTGCAGCTCATCCCCCCATGGATGCAAAAGGTATGGACAGAGTTAAGAAATGTGGAAAATCCCTGAAGCTCATGATTTGGCCTCATTACTGCATTTGAGGGACATTTACCTGAGCTACCAGTAAAACAAAAACCTTGGTCCCGTATGCCACCTGCAAACTAAAACTTGAGTTGTACAAATACTTTTGCTTCCCTGTACAGCCCCAATGCAGAGTTGCCCCCCCTTCTCCCAGAGTTCCTTTCAAATCCATGAAGGGAATGAATAAATACACACGTTGGGGAGAAGGGTCATCTACAATTTATGCTAGGATGTTTTGATTTCATGTAATAAAAAATAAATTTTTGGAATTTAACAAATTAATATTTGGTTTGCTGTACATTTTCCTGAATTGCAGGTTTGTATATTTAAGACTAAACAAAATAAAGCTAAAACGAATGCTAACTTTACTGTGTAGGTAGTGGTCTACCAACAGCCTGGTTTGTTTAAACAGGTAATGTCCACACTTGTTACTCGGTGGAGGGATCCCTACACAAACATACTAAAATGTCAACGCACAAATGTCAGCGAAGATGGGTGAAAGTAGTGGGGTCTGAGGTTTTCAGCTGGTATCTGTATAAGCACTGTGACGACTGCATGGCAGGGAGAACAGGAGTTTAAGCCACTCCAAAACAAGGCCAGGACAATTCAGAGACCAAGTTAAACATATTGGTTGACTTTTATTTAATGCAACTCAATACAATCATTCCAGAACACTTGATCAGAACAGCATTAAAGACAAAGAGAGAAGCATTAAAGACAAAACATTCAAATAAAACAATCAGTATAAAACCACTCACACTTCCCTTGTAATCCCATTTCAAAACAAAATGTGCACAATGCCATCAGTGATCACATCGAATTAAAAAATAATGTTTAAAAAGTTTAAAGCATCATACATTCTTAAATTGATGTGATTGTTGTAAACTACAGGACGAGGACTTTTAGCACAGCTTGTGACCAATCAAATAGGAAGCAAGATGGACCTCTACAGAGTCACCCACTGTAGGGGGGGGGTCTCAATAGTCAACTGTAGCTTCCTCTCAATCTGCACAGGTACCTTTCACCTTATCTTGCATTTTCAGATCAGTGGAGCTGACAGAGTGGATATGAGGGGAAGAAGCAACTACAGATTGAGACACCAGGAAGAACACATTTAACTAAAGACGAAGCCATGGTTCACATATGCCCAGTTCCAAGTCAACCCCCTAGGCACTATTACACATCTCAGATCTGATGAGAATCAGGAATGGGTTTGAGCTATACGGTAGGAGGACCTGTAGAAGCATCATGGTAGTAGCTCCGGCCTTTCCCTCACAGGGTAGCATTTTCTAAACCAATTATTTGGAACTAAAGAGGTGCCTAGCGGGGTTAGGGGTTGACTGGGAATTAGAACCAGTGTCAAGGCCAGTGGAGAGGAGGACTGGTACACCTGCAGCAGTGTCTGAAATCACTTCCTGGTTACTGTTGTCATGGTTACACAGGGACACCAGCCACCATCTCAGACTCGATGCCACAGTGGTCCTTACCTCTCAGGATCTTAAAGAAACCTGGGAGACAGGACAGAAAAACACATTGTGTTGGAGTAGCCAAGAAGCACACAATCTTCCTTCAGAAATGATTCACCAATAGTTTGTCCAGAGTTGTTACAGAAGTTGTGTAAGTGTCTCACCATTCTCTCCCCAGTCAGTGTTCCAGGAGTTGGCAGCCAGCCAGTAAGGAGTTCCCCCCTCCTCTCCCCAGCCCAGGACCTTAATGGCATGGCCTCCTACTGCACTGCCAGAGACATGCTGATACACACCTAGACCGAGAGAAAGTTGGGGTGCCAGAAAAACATTTCAATGTGAGAATGAATTACATGTGTCAAATTGCCAACCCATCCTTTATGGGATTAATTGACAAACACACAATAATTCACTGTGGTAACTACATGATCATTCTTCCAGTGTTCACTGCATTGGACATCACATAAAAAGTAGAAACATGTATAGATATTTACCTTAACAGTAAATAATGTTATCCAAACAATGACATTCCTAGAGCAGTAAAAGCTACACTAGACAGAAGAGGCATGTGTCCTCACCAGACTTGTAGAGCAGGAAGTCTTCATAGACAGTGAAAGCTCCTTCCACAGGTCCGTTCTTCAGGAGCTCAGTCATGATCTGCTGCTCTTCAGAGGGCAAACTGTACGAGTTCTTACCTAGGGTACAGGAGGGAGGGCTTAGTGTGTAGGGCCACAGGAGGGAGGGCTTAGTGTGTAGGGCCACAGGAGGGAGGGCTTAGTGTGTAGGGCCACAGGAGGGAGGGCTTAGCGTGTAGGGCCACAGGAGGGAGGGCTTAGCGTGTAGGGCCACAGGAGGGAGGGCTTAGCGTGTAGGGCCACAGGAGGGAGGGCTTAGCGTGTAGGGCCACAGGAGGGAGGGCTTAGCGTGTAGGGCCACAGGAGGGAGGGCTTAGCGTGTAGGGCCACAGGAGGGAGGGCTTAGCGTGTAGGGCCACAGGAGGGAGGGCTTAGCGTGTAGGGCCACAGGAGGGAGGGCTTAGCGTGTAGGGCCACAGGAGGGAGGGCTTAGCGTGTAGGGCCACAGGAGGGAGGGCTTAGCGTGTAGGGCCACAGGAGGGAGGGCTTAGCGTGTAGGGCCACAGGAGGGAGGGCTTAGCGTGTAGGGCCACAGGAGGGAGGGCTTAGCGTGTAGGGCCACAGGAGGGAGGGCTTAGCGTGTAGGGCCACAGGAGGGAGGGCTTAGCGTGTAGGGCCACAGGAGGGAGGGCTTAGCGTGTAGGGCCACAGGAGGGAGGGCTTAGCGTGTAGGGCCACAGGAGGGAGGGCTTAGCGTGTAGGGCCACAGGAGGGAGGGCTTAGCGTGTAGGGCCACAGGAGGGAGGGCTTAGCGTGTAGGGCCACAGGAGGGAGGGCTTAGCGTGTAGGGCCACAGGAGGGAGGGGAGGGAGGGCTTAGCGTGTAGGGCCACAGGAGGGAGGGCTTAGCGTGTAGGGCCACAGGAGGGAGGGCTTAGCGTGTAGGGCCACAGGAGGGAGGGGGCGTGTAGGGCCACAGGAGGGAGGGCTTAGCGTGTAGGGCCACAGGAGGGAGGGCTTAGCGTGTAGGGCCACAGGAGGGAGGGCTTAGCGTGTAGGGCCACGGGAGGGAGGGCTTAGCGTGTAGGGCCACAGGAGGGAGGGCTTAGTGTGTAGGGCCACAGGAGGGAGGGCTTAGTGTGTAGGGCCCCTAGGGTACAGGAGGGAGGGGTTAGTGTGTAGGGCCCCTAGGGTACAGGAGGGAGGGGTTAGTGTGTAGGTATTCTTGCTAAGTGGACATTCACATTGTGGTTGAATGTATTTACTTACCAAAGTGTTTGTCCTGTTTGTAGCCAGGCGTGTATCCAGTCTCACACTGGTTGGTACATTGTGGGGTGTCACCCTCCTCTCCTGTACAGGGGGGTCGTGTGCCGTTAACATGGTGCTCACAGGGAGGGATGGAGTAGGGCCTGCAACCTGACAGGAGAGACCAGAGAAAGTTACAGGGAGGGAGAGAGTAGGGTCTGACAGGAGAGAGAGAAACAGGGAGGTAGAGAGAAGAGAGAGAGAAGGGTCTGTCAGGAGAGACCAGAGAGAGAGGGAGAAAGGGTCTGTCAGGAGAGACCAGAGAGAAGAGGGAGAGAAGGGTCTGTCAGGAGAGACCAGAGAGAAGAGAGAAGGGTCTGTCAGGAGAGACCAGAGAGAAGAGAGAGAAGGGTCTGTCAGAAGACCAGAGAGAGAGGACAGAAACAGGGAGGGGGAGAGTAGGGTCTGTCAGGAGTTCACTACATACCAACGTGAGAGTCGTAGAGTCCTCCAGTGACCAGTCCCTCTGTAGTCCAGAAGTCCCACGCAGCAGAGGGATAACCACCATTACAACTAGGAACACACACAGTAAGCAATGCTAACAACCTCCCGATGCCTTACATGCAGCCATGTCACAGAGCGGGTGAATGAGAACACACGTACCCCATGCCACAGCTGTCACAGCAGCTGAGCAGGTCTTCAGAGGAGATCTCTACGCTGACCTTGGCGTTGCTATGGATACACACACGGTCCGAGATGGCCTCCGCAGCGCCAAACGCCTGCAGAGGACCAAGCATGTCAAACACACTCAACGTCATGGTTCAGTCACAGGAGTATCCTCCAGGGTGACTCAGTCTGTTCTTACCCAGCAGCTGCCACAGGAGCCCTGGTCCCGGATCTCCTTCAGAGTGGGACAGTTGGGCCACTGCTGTCTAGGGTCAAAGGTGTCAGGCAGCTCCACATCCCCTGCATACTGCACCCTACAGAGGAGAGAAGACAGCCATTAACCCTACATAATACAACCTACCCTAACGAAAACAGAGCGACACAAAGAGAGAACAAAAGAACGAGAGCAAGTAACAGGAGACTGACTGAACGTGCAGTTACTGTGTGGTGCTCTTGGTAAAGTCAATCTGTGAAGCAGCCAAGGAAGAGTTAAGTTACATTAACAGATCAGTTCACTTCCTGCTTGAACACTTCCTGGATGCAGCACAAATACATTCCCTCCATACAACCGTCTCACTCACATGGTGGGCAGTTTGGGTCCTTTAAGCAGGGTTCCACACAGTCTCTTAACATAGCTGTAGTCCACATTATGGAAGTTGTGACCAGCCTTCCATGTAGTGTTGGCCTTGTTGATGTAGTCCACCATCTGGTGGGAGAGCGGAGGTAGGCGGGGCCGGGCCCAGCTGATTGACAGCCCAGACACCAGCGCCAAAAATATCACACGCCACATCACTTCCTGTAGGGACACAGCATCATGGGAACATGAGTTCAAAACACTAAAGGGTAAGGTAGTGTCGTTTAGGACATTTGCAAGTTTCTTGCCCAGTTTGAAGATAAGAACCACCCCCCCCCAAAAAATGTAGCTTTGTTTTAGGTAAAAACAAAGCCATATATAGACCTACCATACTGGCCCCAGGGAGTGGAGAGAGTCAGCCATGCAGGGACACAAACACTTCCGCACCACATCAAGAGGGCAGAGAGGAGAGCACTTCAGTGCAACTCGCTTGAATACAGCCTCAGGCATAGAAGGGCTAATGGATTTGGCTCAGGCCCACAGATCAATACCAATGCAGACTGAAGGAGGTCTGTCTCAGATACTGCCAAGTCATTCTTGGTGTAGAATAACTTGTCGGCCACCGTTACACAGCCCTAACTGGTTCAGAGCAGAAAACTATAGTCTATGGCTACTTCAACCAGGAACCTGACACAAACAGGAAAGCAAATTAGGCCTAACGCACATTACGGCATGTGGTCGTGTGTGGTCACATCCAAATTCCCAAGAAATGGGCTGCACAATGGCGAAATCACATGACTGAATGAGTCAGCAGCAAGTAGCTTTACATAGAAAGTACCAGAGCACATGACCGACTCCTTTCAACTCAGCAAAGACAACCAAAGACCCACTTCCCTGAAGACTGCCTCGACGCAGTAGAGGATCACTTCTCTAAAGCACCTCATCCACTAGTCAGTCATTATGGTAGGGAAAGACCAAGTCATTTATATACTTTAAACATTAAAAGCGTATTAATACAGAACACATTGTTTTACCCCCTTGACAATATGACGGCAACAAATAGCTGAGCTAATGTGTTGCTGTCATATTGTCAACCTGTTCAGGTAGTACCTACCAGTATACTCCCTTTCAAATCATTTCTCCCTACTGAACACAGCCCAGTGTATTGCTTATCCTTGAGCCACTAAATGGAAGGTGCTGCTTTAGAATTGCCAGTGAGACCGCTTGTTTATCCAGGTAGTAAAACAATGTGTTATGTCTCTTTAATGTTCATCAAGTCTATACAATTTGCCAGACAGGCCGATATAGGACTTATTGAACGGTCATAGCCTGCGACTCATGTAGCCTGCCCGTAAGGTGGGAGAGGAGAGATCATGTCAGCCCAACTGTCTGATGCAGTGGAAGAGCAGGTTCTCAAACCCACAGGGGGAAGTTAAACGTTTCTCTGAAGGGACCTTTATTGTTCGGCAAAAAACAAAATAAAATGACTCAACGCATGACAAGGACAAAAGTACGGTCTTCAGCACTCCCATATAACAGTCTAGGACCTTTGTGTATATGATTTATTCAGCTAAGCACAACACTACTTAAGGGTAGCTCAATCAGCAGAGGTCAACCGATTAATCAGGGCCGATTTTAAGTTCTCATAACAATCGTAAAATCGGTATTTTTGGACACCGATTTGGCCGATTCAATTTAATTTTTTTATTACACCTTTATTTAATCTTTAACTAGGCAAGTCAGTTAACACATTCTTATTTTCAATGACGTCCTAGGAACGGTGGGTTAACTGCCTCGTTCAGGGGCAGAATGACACATTTTCACCTTGTCAGCTCAGGGGAACCAATCTTGCAACCTTACAGTTAACAAGTCCAACGCTATAACCACCTGCCACCCCACAAGGAGACTGCCTGTTACACGAATTCAGTAAGCCAAGGTAAGTTGGTAGCTAGCATTAAACTTATCTTCTAAAAACAATCATAATCACTAGTTAAACTAGTAATATCATCAACCATGTGTAGTTATCTAGCTTGTCCTGCATTGCATATAATCTGACTGAGCATACAATTATCTGACTGAGCGGTGGTAGGCAGCAGGCCCGTAAGCATTCATTCAAACAGCACTTTAGTTTGTTTTACCAGCAGCTCTTCGTTGTGCATCAAGCATTGCGCTGTTTATGACTTCAAGCCTATCAACTCCCGAGATGAGGCTGGTGTAACCGATGTGAAATGGCTAGCTAGTTAGTGGGGTGCGCGCTAATAGCGTTTCAAACGTCTCTCGTGCTGAGACTTGGATGGGTAACGCTGCTTCGAGGGTGGCTGTTGTTGTGTTCCTGGTTCGAGCCCAGTGTCGTGTCTTTGGCTATGCCAGATTAAGTGATAGGATTTTATAGAATAGCATGTTATTTCTCCGTAATGAATATTACCTGATTGAGCTAATCATGTAAATGTAATTAACTAGTCGGGGCACCACAAAATAATTTATAGAGCTGTTATCTTCAAATAAACTCTTAAAGACCTAGTAATATTTTACATCAATAGCAGTTATTATTAATTGTCACCTTAATTCAGTATTATCTGAAAGTTGTAAATTCTTGGTTATCTGCACAAACCCTGGCTAACAAGTTAAATCAGCAATACAAAAATTGGGCTTAATTATTTACTAAATACATATACACAGAATTAAATCATACCTTGATTACAAATTACGTCATAAAGGAAAACGTCCCTTGCGGGCGGAACAGATATGACAGCTGGTTACACAAAATAAAAGGGTCTGGGATTGAGTGAAAGCTGGAAGATTGTTCCTCAAAGGGAGAAGCTGTGCTATCGTAAATACAGTATCTTATACATTCTAAATTACCGCTCATTTGGAAAAGGAAAATGCAATAAATATTTACTCTGAGCTGCGCTTCGGTAGGTTGGTGGTAGATGGAAGGCAGTGTTGCCAAACCGAGTCCTTTGAAGAATGTCGCTGGTGGTCAATTGGATACGTTGTAGTAATGTCGTGTGGTAGACAGGATACTCTGTTCTATCCTAGCCTGCGTTTGCAGCTGCTGTTGCTAATTCAATGGCTAGGAGGTATCACTTCTGTAGTGAATAAGAGTTCAAAGTTCATACCATTTGCAACCAAAGCACACGCTGAGGTTGGCTTAGTTCTGTAGTTGACATGTTAGTCCTTTTAATGCAGAGGCTGCAGACTTCACATACTTGGAACAGGTTATATTGTCGTCAAGTCTTTATATAGTGGAGTGAGAAGGTTGTGTTTGAAAAGTTTTATAACCCATGTCCCTTCACAGGGGCGGGCCACTGATTGAGCAGAGCCCTAACCTTATGAAAACACCCAAATCTCTCATTTGGAAGCTAAAATTACATTTAATCTCTTCAATAATTTTATATTCAAACATTTAAATTGAACAATTCCATGTGGATCCGATAACTACAATGTGCAGACTCTCCACTGTAGAGTTTGTCATCTTATCATTGATGAGAATGTCTGATGACAACCGAACTGACATATTCATTAAGTACCACCGCATGTGTTCAATCGGTCAGATTACCAGAATATAGTTAATTTCCCCCCACCTTCTGATGTTCCCAGAATCTAATGTTAACCAATGGGTTTTCAAATGTCACATCAGTAGGGTAGAGAGAGAGGGGGGAAAATGTGCCATGTAAGATGTGCCATGTAATAAACGTTAGCTTTCTTACATGGCACATTGATAAGAGAATTATGTTCTCCAGGTACATCACCCAATTCAATTATATTACTCAGTCTGCAAACCAGAATTTGTAAGATCCTGGTCGAATGAAACAGACGGAGACCCAGCTAAATAGTCAAAAAGGTTTAATCACGGAACGTTCTGACATGCACAGTACAAAGATCTTCAATTTATAGTGACACACTTCTACACGAACCATCAAATCTGCCCGCCAATAGAGATTAGGAGAGTGCCCTCCCCTAAGATAAGGAGAGACCTGGAACTGGGAAGTTCCAGCCAAGAAGTGTCCCAGCCAAGGTCAGCCCCGAATCTGGCTCAGACAGACAGTCTGTTATCAAAATACTAGACTCAACATTTTGGGAACAGTGTTTCTGACTAAGAACTACACAGTATCATAATCAAACTACTCTCACATACATGCATTATAATAATCTAAATGTTTCACATCAATTTCATACAGTCACATGGTTTCAGACTTGTAATATTCTAATCATTTATTAACACCCATTTCCTTATCACACACTGCACTCCCCAACACTTTGTCTTTGCATTATTTAAACATGTTTCATTATTTATTTGAGGCTAAATTGATTTTATTGCTGTATTATATTAAGTTAAAATAAGTGTTAATTCAGTATTGTTGTAATTGTCATTTAAATCAGTTGTTTTTTTTATTGTTGATTTATTTTTATTTTTTTAAATGGCTGATTAATTGGTATCGGCTTTTTTTGGTCCTCCAATAATCGGTATTGAAAAATCATAATTGGTCGACCTCTACCCTTAAGTGATAATGCCCAAGAAGCCGGTGTTGAGGATATTAGCACAGGTGTTAAGCCAGAGTCGAAGTAAGGCAAACCATGACAATACATCATCCAAACACCGGCTTCGAGGACATGATCTCTTTTATACAACGGGTCAACATTAAAATAGAAATCTTCATTACCATTATTTTGATGAACTTATTCATACCATTTCATCCTTTCACAATTTAGTCCCTGACACAAATCTGTGGTTGCTACCCAAGCCGGTTGGTCGTTCATTCTATCAGTTCGGTTGCCAGAGACACGACCCAGTCGTTCAGTCTTAGTTCAACATCTATGGTCGCGACCCAGTCATTCATTCAGAACGTTCCATTGCCATACTGGCTGGCAACATTCTTATCTTTTGCATGCTAGCCAGCCAACTACAGCTAATTTAACAGAATAACAGAAAAGTATTCACATTTCCTTTAAGCGCTTCTGGTGACATTTATTTGGAACATCCATAACAATGAGTTAGAGGTGCGATTTCACCTGGCACAGAAAATGTGCTCCCACATCAAGACACTGTTGTTCAGAGGAGCTAGCCAACACAGCGAACAAAAACTTCAAACTGAAACGACTACAAACTCTGCATTTCACTTTACATTTGTGTACATCCTTCCTGTCTCGTCCAGACACTTACGTTCATTACTGTGGGACAGCTGGAGATCAAATTTCAATATTGAAACAATGTTGCAAATGTCAGACAGACAAGGTTTACACAAATCGCCACTGTTGAAAAATAAAATGTTAGTCTAGAAGTGTTGTGTCCAGATGCTTTTTAGAGTGGAGATGGGCTGATGGGACAGTGGATTGCACAGTCAGATGGAACAGAGTAAATAAACTGAATCTGTGATGTTAAAATCTCTGTGGTAACTTGTAGAAGAGACACCAGCTTGAGTGCACTTTCATACAATCAGCATTAGACCCACCCATTGTATAATAAAACAATAGTGCACAAGGGGGGTGTGGTATATGGCCAATAATTCCACAGATAAGTGCTGTTCTAAAGGACACATTGCGGAGTGCCTGGACACAGCCCTTAGCCGTGGTATATTGACCATACATCAACCCCCCATGGTTGAAGTTATGTAAATAGTTTAACTTTTAGTTTTTCTGCCGTCTAAAGTAGCGTTGTTTTCTACCGGATGTTGATTTGCACTGAAAGTATACCGTCGTGCCTTATTGCTTATGCGGTCTTGTACCATGTCGACAGGTATGACCGTTTCTGCGTCCCTCGTCTAAACGCAGCATTAGGCTGGGACTGAACATGGAAACATCCCAGGCCTTTCAGATCACTGGTCTTCCGATAGCGACAAGAGTAACTTTGAGCTACAATTACTAAGTGAGTCTGGCTTTCAATTTATTACCCAGATATCAGACCGGTTTAAAGTGAAATCAGGATTTCAGTTACATACCAGCCCAGGCATGTTTGCATAATGTCGGGCACTTTTCAGAGCCCTTTCAACAGAAGATGCCTTTGAGAAATGTCTGAAGATTGTATGCAAATATGACTCGACTTCATAACATGTACACGCTTATGTCGAAAAAAAAATGTGGACACGAGAATAGCGTCAGGATATAACATTATCCGCCATTTAAAAAAAAAAAAAAGAGACCCTTAAGTAGGCCACACAAAACAAACACCGCCCGAACAAACCTGCTGCATTTCAAACTAACGTGAACTAGTAGATCATTTAAGCTATTTTATCTGCTCGTCACAACCACATTTTTAACCAGGACATAAGTAACGTTACTCGTTTAGCAAAGAAAGAAACATATTGTTAGCTGTAAATTGGTCTTTGTACTGTACGGGTAGTCAGCTAGTCATTCAGAAAGCTGGCTATAACAGATACGGAGTTCCTCAAATACATCATGTTTCTAAGCAAACTGAAATGAAATTCAATTAAAAAAAACACGTTACATTACCTGTTATCCGCTTGTCAGACGTGCCGAAGACTAGTTACAACACACTTGTTCCAGGTCCACTTCTCCTAAATCACCTGGAAAAGAGTTTTCCGGAGGCGTTCAGTTCTGACCTTTAAATCAGAGGAGAATCACGTGACCGGTCATGTGCCTGTGGCTTTGATCCAGGCCCTCCCTGGTGGATGCAGATTTCATTCGACTGGCTGAACGGCTTCATGTCTACTTAATAGACACAGTACGCATATTATGTGACTCATTTATTATAACAACAAGGATGATTGTAGGGGGGTTTATTCAGGTGAGATAAAAAAATGTGCACAATTTCAAACTGAATTTTTACCTAAGCTTGTATGACACACTGTCCCGAACAGGCCCCTTGATGCGTGTGAAGGAGAAATGTAGGCCTATAGAATTTGCATTTGCAAACACACATTAGGCAATTACACGTTTCAAGGATCATCAGCACACCAAAAAAAAAACGCATTTCAAGAACAACTCGTGACTGCAAAACAAGCGATGTCATCATATAAAGTAGCCGAGGACACGATGACGCATGCGTTTATCAAAAACCATTGACCAAATGGGAACTAGGGTAACTAACGAAGCATGATCCGTCTTCTTTCTGTTCTGTATACAGCTGAAGTAACAGAATAAAATGTGTGACTGACTGGGTTTAAACCGGTGTCATCTTCATAGCACACAACTATGTTAGTCTGCTGAGCTAAAGGCATTTACCCCGGGGAGGTAAAAAAAAATCAAGATTGTCTCTTTCATTTCTTTACTGATTAGATTAGAACAACAGTAGCAGCACTCTTCATAGTGGTAATGATAGTGTTTATTCAGGTGTACTAAAACAGTTATTAACCACCGCTAGTATTATTAGAATAAATGATAGCCAAAATCAGATGCATCACATTTGCCCGGTGTAACAATCATAATTAAAAACAACAACATTTTTGTTAATGCATATTGTCAAGTACAGATATAAAACCTTTAATCACACTATATAACACAATTAATCACACTACCGTACACATTACATGCAGTAAATGTAACGGAAATAAAAATTCTAAGAATACAAAGCAAGACACTGAAAATAGAAGCCCCTCCATTCCATTTATTGTGATGAACATTACATACAGGTAAGGCAATGAGACCCGGAGGCCATCTCAGTTGATGCTGTCGTTTGTACAAGGCAAGCGCTTATCATCAACTGATCGGTTTGATTATCAAGCCAAGGCTTTGAGATAGCGTTCTAAAAGCCAGTTAGTGCACTAAGATACATTATAGAGTCCATACTGATATTAGTAGGTTTTATTAGCTATCATATTAACTTTGCACAGACATACATTCTAAAAGCTAGTTAATGCAATGTGTGTGAGTGCTTTATTTATTCACATCTATCATTAGTTACTGTACACCGTGTCAGGCTGTATAAAAATAAGGATGTACGTGCAATGTTACCGTTTCCTCAGCTCCATCTAGCTAAACACATTCCCTTTATAGCAACAGCGTAAAACAATAGTTCAGAACTAATCTGGTCCCCAGACAGCTGTCTCTCTTGAGCCTGTGGACAAGGTTAGTTATGAACTCACTATAAAACACAATCAAACAAAATAAACTGTAAAAGAATTAACAAATACATCTGATAACACTGACCTCCAAACATCAATAGCAGCACGTGACTTATAACCCCTAGATAGGCCTGCCGCTACTTCTCTCCCTAGACCCTTCTATGAACTAAGCCCCTAGGGACTAAGGGAAGGGGCTAGGGAAAGAAATGGGACCAGGCTGTAGGGTTAAAGGATCTGGAAGCTAATCAACATTACTAGCAGCTTGTTTCAGACACTTCCACACTGATAGATACAGTCTGAACTGGTGCTACTTCAATAGATCAGATTAGTTGGATCTTCTTCCTGTGTCGCAGGAAGTAGAAGTCATTCCTCCCTACAAATGGTTCATAAAGATCTTTACCATATCAAATGAATTCAACACTTGGAAACAGTACTTACTGTATACTGACCGAAATGAATTGAACACAATTGAATAATCTCATATATACTGTATATTGTAATGCTAGTACCTAGCAGACTGAATTGTCTGCTTGACATGTCGGGACTAGCTGTAAACTAATCGTAAATAAGAGTATGAATATTCATTTAAATTTCACATAATAAAAATTATTAACTTATATTACCTTATATTGCTAGGGTACCTTCAGATTAAATATCACATTTGGATAAAATAATAAATATCGTATATACACTAAGCCTATAAAAGTATACTAAACCTTAACATGTGATCAGAGCCTCTCTTGACTAACCTTCGGTTAACCACTCATAACACAATAAATCATATTTGCGCAGAAGTGCAAACTGTCTCAAATTATATCATATATATACAAGAAAAAAAAGACAAATATATAAACTCTCTTCTCTGTCAATCCTTAATAATCACAATTTAATATCATAACTCTTTATGACAGCCCTGATTCAATCAATCACATATCAAGGCAAACCACACTGAGGGTTCACTCAGAATGCTGACACTCTCACAGGTGTAAACCATATGAAAACCGACACATCCTTACAAGTTATTATTTTCACAGACATTATCATTGAATGTGGACATGAAACTTCATATGTCATTAGAATACAGCGTAAACATTCTGAATAAAGTCACAATGCAATTGATTTGATCTGTGATTGAATCAGGGCCTAAGAGAAAAAGGATATCCCACTGTTACTTCCATTAAAGACTACTTCCATCTCTTATGTTAGTTTGTCTGTGTGTATCAGTTACATGTGGATTCACGACCTCATACTGGCTGATAATACTGGATTCTCAAGACATGCTATAGTTATTTAGTGTGAAACACATCTGGCTAGCCTGGGGGCCAGGCTGGTTCTGAATTCGTCAACAAGCCCTTGGCTAGTAGTAAAGCAGTTGTCTCGCATGATAACAAAGTTGTAATAGCACTGTTGAAAGCAGAACCAGCCTGACACCCAGGCTAATGTCATGTATCTTCTAAAATACTCTCTTTATATTGTGTTCTATATAATCTCTACATCTGGGTCAAATACAATATGATAAACTGGGTGGTTCGAGCCCTGATTGCTGATTGACTGACAGACGTGGTATATCAGATCGTATACCACTGGTGTGACAAAACACTTATTTTTACTGCTCTAATTATGTTGGTAACCAGTTTGTAATGGCAATAAGGCACCTCTGGGGATTTGTGGTATATGGCCAATACACCACGGCTAAGGGCTGTATCCAGGCACTCCGCTTTGCGTCGTGCCTAAGAACAGCCCTTAGCTGTGGTATATTGGCCATATACCACACCCCCTTCGGGCCTTATTGTTTAAATGTAAAATACTTTCAAATACTTTACGCTCGCTTGATTTAGCTTGGAATGGAACAGTGGTACAATGGAACTAATGAAATAATCCCAAAAGTGTAAACTCCGCCACCCAGCTGCACATCGGTCGAGCTAAATCAAGCACACGGCAACATGTATTTGAGAGTATTTGACCAGGTCTGATCATTTCGCTCCACCCATTGGCCCCTCTAGATCAATTTATCTCTGTGGTCTACAAACTGGACCAGTTGTTTTCTAGCATGGGTGGTGATGGCGGTGGTGGTGGTAGTAGAGGGGCCAGGGCCTGGTTCCTCAGGCCCAGCACGAGGCTCCTGTCTGGGTGTAGAGGTGAAGAGGGGCTCCCTGATGCGGTAGGGGCTCCGGTAGCTGGAGATGGGTGACAGCTCAGAGCCCCAGCCCAGGTAGCTGCCGCTGGACGGGGAGACTGCGTCAGCGCTGAAATACAAGGTGGTGCCGGACTCTGCAGGATTAAAGTTCCGCTGGGGGCTTCCCATGCCCACCAGCAGGGACGGTGACCTTTTCTCTGGAGACGAACCACGTCTGATATCGAGTGACCCCACGGAAGGTGACCCTTGGGTGCTGGAGGTGACCACGTTGCTGTCGATGTGTCGGTAGTCTGGGTGCCTGGGGGACGAGGGTGTGGGGGAGCCATAGGCGGCGCTCTGGAAGTCTTCGTCGTCTCGATCATCGGAGGGAGGGGGGCTGGAGTCATCCTGCTGGGTGGCAGGCTCTGAGTGGTGGCAGGCTCTGACCTCCTCAACTAGGACCTCCACCAGAGGCAGCTTGACCTCCTGGATGGGAGAGGGAGAGGACAGCACCGGTCTCACCTCATGTCTCACCGCCTGTCTCACCTCACTGATGATGTCTCTTGCTGGGGCTGCCTTTATCACCTGAAGGGAAGGAAGACAGACATTATTGTGAAAGGTTCCACATCAAGGAAAAAGCTAACGGGTCCCAGGAGTCAAACATAGAGGATAAGATCCAACTATAGTAGAGAACAGTAAATCAAGCCTCAACTTGACGCCTGCTCCCAGAAGTGCTCTGTTTAAAGACAGACACCCTTCAACCACATAGAACATTCAACCACATAGAACATTCAACCACATAGAACATTCAACCACAGACAACATTCAACCACAGACAACATTCAATCACATAGAACATTCAACCACATAGAATATTCAGAGTGAAGATTTAATTGGAAAATATAGGAGTACTGATCCTCCAAACATGGCACAGGCAGCCAAAAACAACAACAACAACATGTGAAGTGTACACTTCAGGGAAACTGGGAAGAAATGGAATTGCGTGCTCATCTCACCTCCTCCACCTCTTTGACCTGGGGAACGTTGGGAGAAGGTTGTGGAACAATGGGAGAAGGTTGTGGAACGTTGGGAGTAGGTTGTGGAACAATGGGAGAAGGTTGCGGAATGTCCGGGGACCTTGGCAGAGCCATTTCCCGCAGTCCCAGCAGCCCGGCCAATCCGCCATCGCCATAAGCGTAGCTTATTCTAGCCACATCCCCCGTCTTCAGGGCTAGGCGAATGAGCAGCCAGTGGTGGTGCTTCCAGCCTTGCCATTGGCCAGGGAGGTCCAACAAAGTACCGCCCCCAACAAGTTGACCGTGGCGATGGTTCTTCTCATCCAATGAGAGAGAAGAGCCCCGGTCTGCACAAGCACCGCCCATTCCATGGTTACGTATGCTCTGGAAGATCTCAAAGGATTTGGGGTGGAGGAACCGGTAGTACAGCACTAGAGCTATCACACCTGGGGGAACACATAGGAGACAGGTGAGTGTGTATGGGTGGGTTCTTCTATCCTTGTGGGGACCTACAATCCCCCAAAGTCCCCACAAGGATAGTAAAACAAGGAAAATTCCCCCTCGTGGGTACATTCCCCATGTCTCCATGAGGACAAAGGGTATTTTAAGATTAGGTGTTAGGTTTAGGGTTATAATTATAATTAGGTTTAGGGTTAGAATTAGGATTATAATTAGGTTGAGGGTTAGAATTAGGGCTATGGTAAGAGTAAGGGGTTAGGAGTTAGCTTTAGGGTTATGGTTAGGGGAAATAGGATTTTGAATGGAAATTAATTTTAAGTCCCTACTAAGATAGAAACAAATGTGTGTGTATGTATGTATGTATGTATGTATGTATGTATGTATGTATGTATGTATGTATGTATGTGTGTGTGTGTGTGTGTGTGTGTGTGTGTGTGTGTGTGTGTGTGTGTGTGTGTGTGTGTGTGTGTGTGTGTGTGTGTGTTTGTGTGTGTGTGTGTGTGTGTGTGTGTGTGTGTGTGTGTGTGTGTGTGTGTATGTATGTATGTATGTATGTATGTATGTGTGTGTGTGTGTGTGTGTGTGTGTGTGTGTGTGTGTGTGTGTCACACCAATGAGGAAACTACAGAACACAGCGGTTGGGATACCCATGGTATCCCATGATGCAGCACTGAAGAAGTCGGAACCTGCCAGCAGAAGAAGAGCGTTCTCGATAAACATGGCCTGCAGGAGAGAGCAGAGAGTTACACACACACACACACACACACACACACACACACACACACACACACACACACACACACACACACACACAGAGAGACCCACCAGGTAGAATCCGGCCATGCGGCATCGGGAGGCTCCGTCCTTGACGTTGAGGAAGAGGAAGATGTGAACAGCTCCCAGCACCAGGTTGAACAGGTGCCAGCGCAGCGGTGTTTTGATGATGTCACTCTGCTGAGACACCAACCAGAACGTAGCACCCAACCAGTGAAGACCTGAGACACACGGGTGCAGGACAAACATCACTGAATGCTCACACACACACACACACACACACACACACACACACACACACACACACACACACACACACACACACACAAGCACACACACAATAAAAGACTTTCACACACATACTGTACACACTCACCAATAACTCCAAGGACCCACTGACGGAACAGGCGTGTAAAGAGTGCGAGGGTGGCGAGACGTGCACCCAACATGCTGACCTAAACACAATACAATAAGTATGTTACTATCACACACACACACGCATACACACACACGCCCAGCCCAAACGACACACCCAGCCCAACCGACACACCCAGCCCACGCACCCAGCCCACACACCCGGCCCAGCCCTGCCCAGCCGACACACCCAGCCCAACCGACACACCCAGCCCAGCCCAGCCCACACACCCAGCCCAACCGACACACCCAGCCCAGCCCACACACCCAGCCCAACCGACACACCCAGCCCAACCGACACACCCAGCCCAGCCCAGCCCACACACCCAGCCCAACCGACACACCCAGCCCAGCCCAGCCCACACACCCAGCCCAACCGACCACCCAGCCCAGCCCACACCCCAGCCCAACCGACACACCCAGCCCAACCGACACACCCAGCCCACACACCCAGCCCAACCAACACACCCAGCCCAACCGACACACCCAGCCCAGCCGACACACCCAGCCCAGCCCACACACCCAGCCCAGCTGACGCACCCAGCCCTGACGCCCAGTACACCCAGCCCAGGCAACCCTCCTACCCTCCAGAGCAGTCTACAGGTGATAGCAGCAGGGGACATGGGGAGATGTCCAGGTCTGATGAGGGAACAGGCTCTGGCATACAACACCAAGGCCCAGGCCAGGGACAGCAGACACAACACAAAACATACTGAGACTGGAGAGAGGGAGAGAGAGGGAACGAGAACATGAATACTCTGTAAGGAGATTGTATCAAACACAGAGGATGGTCTTCAGAGATAGATAGATGGGAGGGATGGTGGTAGCTCAAGGGTTAAAAACAAACAAAAGACAACTAAGATATATTGAGAATATACACTACCGTTCAAAAGTTTGTGGCCACTTAGAAATGTCCTTGTTTTTGAAAGAAAAGCACATTTCTTATACATTAAAATAACATCAAATTGATCAGAAATACAGTGTAGACATTGTTAATGTTGTAAATGACTATTGTAGCTGGAAAACAGCAGATTTTTTATGGAATATCTACATAGGCGTACAGAGGCCCATTATCAGCAACCATCACTCCTGTGTTCCAATGGCACGTTGTGTTAGCTAATCCAAGTTTATCATTTTAAAAGGATAATTGATCATTAGAAAACCATTTTGAAATTATGTTAGCACAGCTGAAAACTATTGTTCTATTTAAAGAAGCAATAAAACTGGCCTTCTTTAGACTAGTTGGGTATCTGGAGCATCAGCATTTGTGGGTTTGATTACAGGCTCAAAATGGCCAGAAACAAAGACCTTTCTTCTGAAACTCATCTGTCTATTCTTGTTCTGAGAAATGAAGGCTATTCCATGCGAGAAATTGCCAAGAACCTGAAGATCTTGTATAACGCTGTGTACTACTCCCTTCACAGAACTGGCACAAACCAGGATAAAGAGGATTCACATTTTATTTATTTTACTAAGTCAGTTAAGAACAAATTCATATTTTCAATGACGGCCTAGGAACAGTGGGTTAACTGCCTGTTCAGGGGCAGAACAACAGATTTGTACCTTGTCAGCTGGGGGATTTGAACTTGCAACCTTTCAGTTACTAGTCCAACGCTCTAACCACTAGGCTACCCTGCCGCCCCAAATTGAAGGTCCCCAAAAACACTGTGGCCTCCATCATTCTTAAATGGAAGAAGCTTGGAACCACCAAGTCTCTTCCTAGAGCTGGCCGCCCGGCCAAACTGAGCAATCGGGGGAGAAGAGCATTGGTCAGGGAGGTGACCAAGAACCCGATGGTCATGCTGACAGAGCTCTAGAGTTCCTCTCTAGAGAAGGGAGAACATTCCAGAAGGACAACCATCTCTGCAGCACTCCACCAATCAGACCTTTACGGGTAGAGTGGCCAGACAGAAGCCACTCCTCAGTAAAAGGCACATAACAGCCCGCTTGGAGTTTGCCAAACGGCACCTAAAGAATTTCAGACCATGAGAAACAAGATTCTCTGGTCTGATGAATCCAAGATTGAACTCTTTGGCCTGAATGCCATGCGTCACGTCTGAAGGAAACCTGGCACCATCCCTATGGCGAAGCATGGTGGTGGCAGAATCATGCTGTGGGGATGTTTTTCAGCGGCAGGGTCTAGGGATGTTTTTCAGCGGCAGGGACTGGGAGACCAGTCAGAATCGAGGCAAAGATGAACGGAGCAAAGTACAGAGAGATCCTTGATGAAAACCTGCTCTAGAGCTCTCAGGACCTCTGACTGGGATGAAGGTTCACCTTCCAACAGGACAACAACCCTAAGCACACAGCCAAGACAACGCAGGAGTGACTTCGGGAAAAGTCTCTGAATGTTGTTGAGTGGCTCAGCCACTTAAACCTGATTGAATATCTCTGGAGAGACCTGAAAATAGCTGTGCAGCGACGCTCCCCATCCAACCTGACAGAGCTTGAGAGGATCTTCCTGATAAAGAATGGGAGAAACTCCACAAATACAGGTGTGCCATGCTTGAAGCGTCACACCCAAGAAGACTTGAGGCTGCAAATAGCTGCCAAAGGTGCTTCAACAAAGTACTGAGTAAAGGGTCTGAATAGTTATGTAAATGTTATATTTCTGTTTTTTACCTTTAATAAATTAGCAAAAATTTCTAAAATACGATTTTATCTTTGTCATTATGGGGTATTGTGTGTAAATTGATGAGGAACATATTTTATTTAATCCATTTTAGTATAAGTCTGTAACGTAACAAAATGTGGAAAAAGTCAAGGAGTCTGAATACTTTCCAAAGGCACTGTATATTTATATTTAGAACAAAATATATGGGTGATTAGAAATGATGCAAAGAATTGCAAAACTCGCTGAAGCTGGGGACCTATAGTTGAAGTGGGAAGTTTACATACACCTTAGCCAAATACATTTAAACTCAGTTTTTCACAATTCGTGACATTTAATCCTAGTACAAATTCCCTGTCTTATGTCAGTTAGGATCACCACTTTATTTTAAGAATGTGAAATGTCAGAATAATAGTAGAGAGAATTATTTATTTCAACTTTTACTTATTTCATCACATTCCCAGTGGGTCAGAAATTTACATACACTCAATTAGTATTCGGTAGCATTGCCTTTAAATTGTTTAACTTGGGGTCAAACGCTTCGGGTATCCTTCCACAAGAGTCCCACAATAAGTTGGGTGAATTTTGGCCCAATCCTCCTGACAGAGCTGGTGTAACTGAGTCAGGTTTGTAGGCCTTCTTACTCGCACACGCTTTTCAGTTCTGCCCACAAATTTTCAAAAGGATTGAGGTCAGGGCTTTGTGATGGCCACTCCAATACCTTGAATTTGTTGTCCTTAAGCCATTTTGCCACAACTTTGGAAGTATACTTGGGGTCATTGTCCATTTGGAAAACCCATTTGCGACCAAGCTTCAACTTCCTGACTGACGTCTTGAGATGTTGCTTCAATATATCCACATAATTTTCCGTCCTCATGATGCTATCTATTTTGTGAAGTGCACCAGTCCCCCCTGCAGCAAAGCACCCCCACAACATGATGCTGCCACCCCTGTGCTTCATGGTTGGGATGGTGTTCTTCGGCTTGCAAGCGTCCTCCTTTTTCCTTCCTTGGTCATTATGGCCAAACAGTTCTAATTTTGATTCATCAGACCAGAGGACATTTCTCCAAAAAGTACTATCTTTGTCCCCATGAGCAGTTGCAAACTGTAGTCTGGCTTTTTTATGGCAGTTTTGGATCAGTGGCTTCTTCCTTGCTGAGTGGCCTTTCAGGTTATGTTGATATAGGACTTGTTTTACTAGGCAAGTCAGTTAAGAACAAATTTTTATTTTCAATGATGGCCTAGGAACAGTGGGAACAACAGATTTGTACCTTGTCAGCTCAGGGGTTTGAACTTGCAACCTTCCAGTTACTAGTCCAACGCTCTGACCACTAGGCTACACTGCCACCCCATGATGCCAAGCAAAGTGGCACTGAGTTTGAAGGTAGGCTTCCAATTGACTCAAATTATGTCAATTAGCTTATCAGAAGCTTCTAAAGGCAATACATACTTTTCTGGAATTCTCCAAGCTGTTTAAAGACAGTCAACTTAGTGTATGTAAACTTCTGACCCACTGGAATTCACCCAGTGAATTTTTAAGTGAAATAATCTGTCTGTAAGCAATTGTTGGGAAAATTACTAGTGTCATGCCCAAAGTAGATGTCCTAACCGACTTGCCAAAACTATAGTTTGTTAACAAGAAATTAGTGGAGTGGTTGAAAAACTAGTTTTAATGACTCCAACCTAAGTGTATGTAAACTTCCGACTTCAACTGTACATTGATGGAAGCTACAATCTATCTGTGATATTAAAGCTGATCTACCCCCTAAAACAAAAACAACACAAACACACAGAGACACATACCTGGTGAAGATAGTCCTACATCTGTACAGATGAGGACGTAGGTCTGCAGTACGGTCTGTGGCAGAGTGACCACCAGCGCCTCCAACAGGCGGAGAGCTGAAACGTCAGCCTGCTGCATTATCTCACTGCACTGATCCTCTCTAGCGGACGTCATAGTCTCCCATAACCTAGAACACAACAACACAGTGTTCTCGTTTCATCGTTGACCTCTAACCCCGGACCTCTAACGCCAAAGAGGGTACCACGCGGGTACATTACCTTCTAAAGATGCCCAGGTGCAGGATGTGAGTCCATTTGAGGTCTTTGCTACGTATTCGTCCATCCGCCTGGTACCACAGCCAACTGAGCAACTGGGGACCCCACCCAGGGAGGAGGAACAAGGCCGTAAGCCCCGCCCAGTGCGCGTAGCAGTAGTTATGCCCCACCCACAGGTAGTACACAAAACAGTAGATCACTGTGGACAAACACACACACAGGTAGATCATTGGAGATGATACAGGACATCTACACACAGATACACATACTGTATTTTCTAGTGTAATGGCAGCTGGTCTTTACATAATGTGACAATGATGGGCACTGGTTGGTACTTAGGTCAACATAAAACACTGGACACACCTGGTACCAAACTGGACACACCTGGTACCAAACCGGACACACCTGGTACCAAACAGGACACACCTGGTACCAAACTGGACACACCTGGTACCAAACTGGACCCACCTGGTACCAAACAGGACACACCTGGTACCAAATTGTCCATAACACCCAAGACACAGAGAAGGCTAATTAAAACGTAATCAATATGTAATTATCTAACGAATGTGTAATGTATTTTCCCAAACATAAGCAGTAGAACAGTGAGGGCAGTTTCAACATCTGTGTGTGTGTGTGTGTGTGTGTGTGTGTGTGTGTGTGTGTGTGTGTGTGTGTGTGTGTGTGTGTGTGTGTGTGTGTGTGTGTGTGTGTGTGTGTGTGTGTGACCTCTATCATGACTATAGGCTGAGGACAGGGTAGGGCCTGGGTGATGCTGCTGCTGTCCCTTATCTCTAATAGGCTACAAAATGCACGCGCCTCCTGCCTCTACAGAACCACTTACTGAACGATGCGGTGCTCTATGTCCGCCTCTCCCTCTCCTCTCCACTCCCCCCCTCTCCCTGTCCCAGTAATATTAACCATCTGCCGGAGCAGCCCGACCAGTTGGGGAGAGTAGGGTCCGCCCATTCCCCTATCCATTTATGGCATACAGAAAAAGGCGCTCGAATATGACAGAAATGCGCCACTTTTCTATGAGCATGACTTTAGCTACAGCAGAAATGTTGTTCGCGGCTGCTGTTGCAAGTTTTCACAACACCTTAACACCTACATCGACACAAGCAATACACGCACCTATAAAGATTGTAATGCATCTGAAAATGCAGATTAAAAATAAAAGACTTGGGAAATATCAATGAAACCGTCATGCAACCCTCCCTGGTTTGACACTGTACTGTTGTGAATGTAGCCTAGGTGTGGTGAGAGAATTACAGGCCTATCTCCATCACTGGAGGGATGTGCGTGTGTGTTTAGGCAGTGATACTTACGCGCAGTCCGCTCAGCCACAATGAGAAATGCAGTAAATGCGAAAACGCAAACATGGCAGCAGGACACGCACGAGCCTCCCCGACTGGCCATGGCCCGGGCCGTGGTGAATTGTCTCATCACGGAGATGAAGAATCTTGATCTGCAATGTTGCGATGAATCCCACGCTGCAGTATTGACTCGTCCGTTCCAAGGTAGGGTACCCCTGTGCTCTGTGCTCTGTGCTCCGTTATCCCTTGGAGACTGCTTCTGACGTCATGGCCTCGCATTAAAGCCACAGTCTGTGATTTCTGTTCAGTATTTTTCAACTGATGAATCAAATTGGTACAACATGCCTTTTATTAGATAGTTAATACATTATTAATCTCCTGTGTTAGAATAACATATTATTATCCTGATGGTTACCAAAAAACTAAGTATATTACCAAAGATTTGTGCTATTACTCTATTGTTTAAGAGACAAAAAAAAATATGTCATCTGTAACTTCTATTTTTTCATGCCCCTCTCACTACCAGTGGTAGAAAAATAACTAAATTGTCATACTTGAGTAAAAGTAAAGATATCTTAATGGAAAATGACTCCAGTAAAAGTGAAAGTCACCCAGTAAAATACTACTTGAGTAAAGGTCTAAAAGTATTTGTTTTTAAATATACTTAATTAAAAGT
The DNA here is from genome assembly GCF_018296145.1 of Oncorhynchus tshawytscha. Lineage (NCBI taxonomy): Eukaryota > Metazoa > Chordata > Actinopteri > Salmoniformes > Salmonidae > Oncorhynchus > Oncorhynchus tshawytscha. The sequence goes on along the minus strand of NC_056436.1, from coordinate 11,304,085 downwards.
ACATGGAAATGCTCAAATGTACAGCATCAAAAGTAAAAGTATAAATCATTTCAACTTCCTTATATTAAGCAAACCAGACGGCACAATCTTCTTGTTTTTATTTATTTACGGATAGGAAGGGGCACACTCCAACACTCAGACATAATTTACAAACCAAGCATTTGTGTTTAGTGAGTCTGCCAGATCAGAGGCAGTAGGGACGACCAGGGATGTTCTCTGTTTAGTGAGTCTGCCAGATCAGAGGCAGTAGGGACGACCAGGGATGTTCTCTGTTTAGTGAGTCCTCCAGATCAGAGGCAGTAGGGACGACCAGGGATGTTCTCTGTTTAGTGAGTCTGCCAGATCAGAGGCAGTAGGGACGGGATGTTCTCTACCAGGGATGTTCTCTGTTTAGTGAGTCTGCCAGATCAGAGGCAGTAGGGACAACCAGGGATGTTCTCTGTTTAGTGAGTCTCCCAGATCAGAGGCAGTAGGGACGACCAGGGATGTTCTCTGTTTAGTGAGTCTCCCAGATCAGAGGCAGTAGGGACGACCAGGGATGTTCTCTGTTTAGTGAGTCTCCCAGATCAGAGGCAGTAGGGACGACCAGGGATGTTCTCTGTTTAGTGAGTCTCCCAGATCAGAGGCATTAGGGACGTCCAGGGATGTTCTCTGTTTAGTGAGTCTGCCAGATCAGAGGCAGTAGGGACGACCAGGGATGTTCTCTGTCTTAGAGGCAGTGGGAGTCTGTTCCTGTTTAGAGTCAGAGAGCAGTAGGGATGACCAGGGATGTTCTCTGTTTAGTGAGTCTGCCAGATCAGAGGCAGTAGGGACGACCAGGGATGTTCTCTGTTTAGTGAGTCCTCCAGATCAGAGGCAGTAGGGATGACCAGGGATGTTCTCTGTTTAGTGAGTCCTACAGATCAGAGCCAGTAGGGACGACCAGGGATGTTCTCTGGTTAGTGAGTCTGCCAGATCAGAGGCAGTAGGGACGACCAGGGATGTTCTCTGTTTAGTGAGTCTCCCAGATCAGAGGCAGTAGGGACGACCAGGGATGTTCTCTGTTTAGTGAGTCTGCCAGATCAGAGGCAGTAGGGACGACCAGGGATGTTCTCTGTTTAGTGAGTCCTCCAGATCAGAGGCAGTAGGGATGACCAGGGATGTTCTCTGTTTAGTGAGTCTGCCAGATCAGAGGCAGTAGGGACGACCAGGGATGTTCTCTGTTTAGTGAGTCTGCCAGATCAGAGGCAGTAGGGACGACCAGGGATGTTCTCTGTTTAGTGAGTCTGCCAGATCAGAGGCAGTAGGGACAGACCAGGGATGTTCTCTGTTTAGTGAGTCTGCCAGATCAGAGGCAGTAGGGACGACCAGGGATGTTCTCTGTTTAGTGAGTCTCCAGATCAGAGGCAGTAGGGATGACCAGGGATGTTCTCTGGTTAGTGAGTGAGTCTGCCAGATCAGAGTCTGCAGTAGGGAGAGGCAGTAGGGACGACCAGGGATGTTCTCTGGTTAGTGAGTCTGATCAGAGGCAGATCAGGGATGTTCTCTGCAGTAGGGATGACCAGGGATGTTCTCTGTTTAGTGAGTCTGCCAGATCAGAGGCAGTAGGGACGACCAGGGATGTTCTCTGGTTAGTGAGTCTGCCAGATCAGAGGCAGGGATAGGGATGACCAGGGATGTTCTCTGGTTAGTGAGTCTGCCAGATCAGAGGCAGTAGGGATGACCAGGGATGTTCTCTGTTTAGTGAGTCTGCCAGATCAGAGGCAGTAGGGATCCAGGGATGTTCTCTGGTTAGATCAGAGTCTGCCAGGTCAGAGGCAGTAGGGACGACCAGGGATGTTCTCTGGTTAGTGAGTCTGCCAGATCAGAGGCAGTAGGGACGACCAGGGATGTTCTCTGGTTAGTGAGTCTGCCAGATCAGAGGCAGTAGGGACGACCAGGGATGTTCTCTGGTTAGTGAGTCTGCCAGATCAGAGGCAGTAGGGATGACCAGGGATGTTCTCTGGTTAGTGAGTCCCCCAGATCAGAGGCAGTAGGGACGACCAGGGATGTTCTCTGTTTAGTGAGTCCTCCAGATCAGAGGCAGTAGGGATGACCAGGGATGTTCTCTGGTTAGTGAGTCCTCCAGATCAGAGGCAGTAGGGATGACCAGGGATGTTCTCTGGTTAGTGAGTCCTCCAGATCAGAGGCAGTAGGGACGACCAGGGATGTTCTCTGGTTAGTGAGTCCTCCAGATCAGAGGCAGTAGGGACGACCAGGGATGTTCTCTGTTTAGTGAGTCCTCCAGATCAGAGGCAGTAGGGATGACCAGGGATGTTCTCTGGTTAGTGAGTCCTCCAGATCAGAGGCAGTAGGGATGACCAGGGATGTTCTCTGGTTAGTGAGTCCTCCAGATCAGAGGCAGTAGGGACGACCAGGGATGTTCTCTGGTTAGTGAGTCCTCCAGATCAGAGGCAGTAGGGACGACCAGGGATGTTCTCCTGATAATTGGACAATTTTCCTGTAAAACTTCTGGGTGTCAGGGAAAATACATGTAGTAAAAAGTACATTATTTTCTTTAGGAATGTATTGAAGTAAAAGTAAAAGTTGCCATAAATATAAATAGTAAAGTACAGATTACCCCCAAAAAACGAATTAATTAAGTAGTATTTTAAAGTAGTTTTACTCAAGTACTTTACACCACTGCTGATGACATGTCATTCGTTGACCACTACAGATAGAAATTGCTATTCATGGATCAAATTGTTAAATGATCTGTACTGAATGCACATGAAGGAAAGGAGATGAGGAGAGGAAGCCCCGTTCATGCCTACTGCCAAGTTTTTGGAGGGATGGGAAAAGTGTAGTATATTATAGTCAACAGCAGATGGCGGTATAATCTCACAGGACAGACCTAACCAGAACAGACCAGAACAGAGGTGACCAGAAAAGACCAGAACAGAACAGGACAGACCAGACCAGACCAGAACAGAACAGACCAGAACAGGACAGACATGACCAGACCTGACCATACCAGAACAATACAGAACATGACAGAACCGACCTGAACAGAACAGAACATGACAGGACAGAACAGACCAGAACAGGACAGACTAGACTAGAACAGACCAGAACAGGACAGGACAGAACAGGACAGGACAGAACAGACCAGAACAGGACAGAACAGACCAGAACAGGACAGAACAGGACAGAACAGACCAGAACAGAACAGGACAGGACAGGACAGGACAGAATAGAACATGACAGGACAGAACAGACCAGAACAGGACAGAACAGACCAGAACAGGACAGAACAGGACAGAACAGGACAGAACAGGACAGAACAGACCAGAACAGGACAGAACAGACCAGAACAGGACAGAACAGGACAGAACAGACCAGAACAGAACAGAACAGGACAGGACAGAATAGAACATGACAGGACAGAACAGACCAGAACAGGGCAGACTAGGCTAGAACAGACCAGAACAGGACATGACAGAACAGGCCAGACCAGGGCAGACTAGACTAGAACAGACCAGAACAGGACAGGACAGAACAGACCAGACCAGACCAGAACAGGGCAGAACAGAACCGAACAGAACAGAACAGAGCAGGCACATAATTTGCTTCTAGAGGGTTTTATTCTTCAATTAAAGTGCAGAGTGTTGGTCTTAGTCATCCACTCCCTGTTTGAGTGATTAAATTCTATCCTTCACATCAATTGTATTTCTTTTTCCCTTCCTTGAGGAAACCACTGATCTGTATGATGATTGTATAAGTGAGAGCAACGTGGCAAAGCCTCTATCCTACTACTTTCACCTATCCTCTATCCTACTGTGTTCACCTATCCTATATCCTACTGTGTTCACTTGTCCTCTCTCCTACTGTGTTCACCTATCCTCTATCCTACTGTGTTCACCTATCCTCTATCCTACTGCGTTCACCTATACTCTATCCTACTGTGTTCACTTATCCTCTATCCTACTGTGTTCACCTATCCTCAATCCTACTGTGTTCACCTATCCTCTATCCTACTGTGTTCACCTATCCTCTATCCTACTGTGTTCACCTATCCTCAATCCTACTGTGTTCACCTATCCTCTATCCTACTGTGTTCACCTATAATCTATCCTACTGTGTTCACCTATCCTCTATCCTACTGTGTTCACCTATCCTCTATCCTACTGTGTTCACTTATCCTCTATCCTACTGTGTTCACCTATCCTCTATCCTACTGTGTTCACCTATCCTCTATCCTACTGTGTTCACCTATCCTCTATCCTACTGTGTTCACTTATCCTCTCTCCTACTGTGTTCACCTATCCTCAATCCTACTGTGTTCACCTATCCTCTATCCTACTACTTTCACCTATCCTCTATCCTACTGTGTTCACCTATCCTCTATCCTACTGTGTTCACCTATCCTCTCTCCTACTGCGTTCACCTATATTGTATCCGATTGTGTTCACCTATCCTCTATCCTACTGTGTTCACCTATCCTGCTGCTTTAACCTCTATCCTACTGTGTTCGCCTATCCTCTATCCTACTGTGTTCACCTATCCTCTATCCTACTGTGTTCACCTATCTCAGATATGTGGTTACTTCAAGGAAGAGAGGAAGGATGCATACATACTGTACATAGAGAACCTCTCTCACAGAGAATCAAGTGTTCACTTTACACACAGTTTTTCCAATACCGGCGACAAGCTAGGGGAGACACCCAGAAATGATGCAGAGATAATACTATTGTGCTGCACAGTTTACCTTGTGATCCCCCATTAAAAACATCACAATGTAGTGCTTCACAGTTTACCTTGTGATCCCCCATTAAAAACATCACAATGTAGTGTTGCACAGTTTACCCTGTGATCCCCCCCATTAAAAACATCACAATGTAGTGCTGCACAGTTTATCTTGTGATCCCCCATTAAAAACATCACAATGTAGTGCTTCACAGTTTACCTTGTGATCCCCCATTAAAAACATCACAATGTAGTGCTTCACAGTTTACCTTGTGATCCCCCATTAAAAACATCACAATGTAGTGTTGCACAGTTTACCTTGTGATCCCCCATTAAAAACATCACAATGTAGTGTTGCACAGTTTACCTGTGATCCCCCATTAAAAACATCACAATGTAGTGCTGCACAGTTTATCTTGTGATCCCCCATTAAAAACATCACAATGTAGTGTTGCACAGTTTACCTTGTGATCCCCATTAAAAACATCACAATGTAGTGTTGCACAGTTTACCCTGTGATCCCCCATTAAAAACATCACAATGTAGTGCTGCACAGTTTATCTTGTGATCCCCATTAAAAACATCACAATGTAGTGTTGCACAGTTTACCCTGTGATCCCCCATTAAAAACATCGCAATGTAGTGCTACACAGTTTACCTTGTGATCCCCCATTAAAAACATCACAATGTAGTGTTGCACTGTCTACCCTGTGACCCCCCCATTAAAAACATCACAATGTAATGTTGCACAGTTTACCCTGTGATCCCGCATTAAAAACATCACAATGTAGTGTTGCACAGTTTACCTTGTGATGCCCCATTAAAAACATCACAATGTAATGTTGCACAGTTTACCCTGTGATCCCCCATTAAAAACATCACAATGTAGTGCTTCACAGTTTACCTTGTGATCCCCCATTAAAAACATCACAATGTAGTGCTTCACAGTTTACCTTGTGATCCCCCATTAAAAACATCACAATGTAGTGATCCCCCCCCCATTAAAAACATCACAATGTAGTGCTGCACAGTTTATCTTGTGATCCCCCATTAAAAACATCACAATGTAGTGTTGCACAGTTTACCCTGTGATCCCCCATTAAAAACATCACAATGTAGTGTTGCACAGTTTACCTTGTGATCCCCATTAAAAACATCACAATGTAGTGTTGCACAGTTTACCCTGTGATCCCCCATTAAAAACATCACAATGTAGTGCTGCACAGTTTATCTTGTGATCCCCCATTAAAAACATCACAATGTAGTGTTGCACAGTTTACCCTGTGATCCCCCATTAAAAACATCACAATGTAGTGTTGCACAGTTTACCCTGTGATCCCCATTAAAAACATCACAATGTAGTGCTGCACAGTTTATCTTGTGATCCCCCATTAAAAACACAGTTTCCCCCATTAAAAACCTCGTGTAGTGCTACACAGTTTACCCCCCCATTAAAAACATCACAATGTAGTGTTGCACTGTCTACCCTTGTGACCCCCATTAAAAACATCACAATGTAATGTTGCACAGTTTACCCTGTGATCCCCATTAAAAACATCACAATGTAGTGTTGCACAGTTTACCTTGTGATGCCCCATTAAAAACATCACAATGTAATGTTGCACAGTTTACCCTGTGATCCCCCATTAAAAACATCACAATGTAGTGCTTCACAGTTTACCTTGTGATCCCCCATTAAAAACATCACAATGTAGTGCTTCACAGTTTACCTTGTGATCCCCCATTAAAAACATCACAATGTAGTGCTGCACAGTTTATCTTGTGATCCCCCATTAAAAACATCACAATGTAGTGTTGCACAGTTTACCCTGTGATCCCCCATTAAAAACATCACAATGTAGTGCTTCACAGTTTACCTTGTGATCCCCAAAAAACATCACAATGTAGTGTTGCACAGTTTACCCTGTGATCCCCCATTAAAAACATCACAATGTAATGTTGCACAGTTTACCCTGTGATGCCCCATTAAAAACATCACAATGTAATGTTGCACAGTTTACCCTGTGATCCCCCATTAAAAACATCACAATGTAGTGCTTCACAGTTTACCTTGTGATCCCCCATTAAAAACATCACAATGTAGTGTTGCACAGTTTACCCTGTGATCCCCCATTAAAAACATCACAATGTAGTGTTGCACAGTTTACCTTGTGATGCCCCATTAAAAACATCACAATGTAATGTTGCACAGTTTACCCTGTGATCCCCCATTAAAAACATCACAATGTAATGTTGCACAGTTTACCCTGTGATGCCCCATTAAAAACATCACAATGTAATGTTGCACAGTTTACCTTGTGATGCGCCATTAAAAACATCACAATGTAGTGTTGCACAGTTTACCTTATGATGCCCCATTAAAAACATCACCAGGTAATGTTGCACCACAACATGTCACTCCAAAAGCAACACGTATCGCAGAGTCTAGCTACCGCTTCAGTTTTAGCAGAGCTGAAGGGACGAGATTGGCGTTAGCAATGGTTGACCCTCTCCATTTGTGTCTCAGGTGGAGTTGGGATATGAAAAGGAAAAAATACATTTCCAATTCAAACAAACACATGTGTGTGAAATAAGCACCTAACACACGTGTGTGAAATAAGCACCTAACACATGTGTGTGAAATAAGCACCTAACACACGTGTGTGAAATAAGCACCTAACACACGTGTGTGAAATAAGCACCTAACACATGTGTGTGAAATAAGCACCTAACACATGTGTGTGAAATAAGCACCTAACACATGTGTGTGAAATAAGCACCTAACACATGTGAAATAAGCACCTAACACACGTGTGTGAAATAAGCACCTAACACATGTGAAATAAGCACCTAACACACGTGTGTGAAATAAGCACCTAACACATGTGAAATAAGCACCTAACACATGTGTGTGAAATAAGCACCTAACACATGTGAAATAAGCACCTAACACACGTGTGTGAAATAAGCACCTAACACATGTGTGAAATAAGCACCTAACACATGTGAAATAAGCACCTAACACATGTGAAATAAGCACCTAACACACGTGTGTGAAATAAGCACCTAACACATGTGTGTGAAATAAGCACCTAACACATGTGAAATAAGCACCTAACACATGTGAAATAAGCACCTAACACACGTGTGTGAAATAAGCACCTAACACATGTGTGTGAAATAAGCACCTAACACATGTGAAATAAGCACCTAACACACGTGTGTGAAATAAGCACCTAACACATGTGAAATAAGCACCTAACACACGTGTGAAATAAGCACCTAACACACGTGTGTGAAATAAGCACCTAACACATGTGTGTGAAATAAGCACCTAACACATGTGAAATAAGCACCTAACACACGTGTGTGAAATAAGCACCTAACACATGTGAAATAAGCACCTAACACACGTGTGTGAAATAAGCACCTAACACACGTGTGTGAAATAAGCACCTAACACATGTGAAATAAGCACCTAACACATGTGAAATAAGCACCTAACACACGTGTGTGAAATAAGCACCTAACACATGTGTGTGAAATAAGCACCTAACACATGTGAAATAAGCACCTAACACACGTGTGTGAAATAAGCACCTAACACATGTGTGTGAAATAAGCACCTAACACACGTGTGTGAAATAAGCACCTAACACACGTGTGTGAAATAAGCACCTAACACATGTGTGTGAAATAAGCACCTAACACATGTGAAATAAGCACCTAACACACGTGTGTGAAATAAGCACCTAACACATGTGAAATAAGCACCTAACACACGTGTGTGAAATAAGCACCTAACACATGTGTATTATTGCGATTATGGTGGTGTCTCCATCTATCTTTCTGAAGGGCTATAGGGGGACTGAAGGGAACGACTCAGGAGCTGACTGGATTGGATTGGAGCACTGCCTTTGTCTGTCGTAACTAAGGGTCCCTAATTAATACTCCTCTGCTGACAACCAAACACATATAGTTTTATAGTCACAGTCTCTCTGAGGAATGATTGTTGCTCCATCTTGAAAATACAAAACAACATTTTCCCCTGCAACAACCCTTAAAAGCACCCCGAGACAAACAAACAACTTTTTCCCCTGCAACAACCCTTAAAAGCATCACCGAGACAAACAAACAACTTTTTCCCCTGCAACAACCCTTAAAAGCATCACCGAGACAAACAAACAACGTTTTCCCCTGCAACAACCCTTAAAAGCATCCCGAGACAAACAAACAACGTTTTCCCCTGCAACAACCCTTAAAAGCATCCCCGAGACAAACAAACAACGTTTTGCAACAACCTGCAACAAACAAACAACGTTAAAAAAGCATCCCCGAGACAAACAAACAACGTTTTCCCCTGCAACAACCCTTAAAAGCATCCCGAGACAAACAAACAACGTTTTCCCCTGCAACAACCCTTAAAAGCATCCCCGAGACAAACAAACAACGTTTTCCCCTGCAACAACCCTTAAAAGCATCCCGAGACAAACAAACAACGTTTTCCCCTGCAACAACCCTTAAAAGCATCCAAACAAACAACGTTTTCCCTGCAACAACCCTTAAAAGACAACAAACAAACAACGTTTTCCCCTGCAACAACCCTTAAAAGCATCCCCGAGACAAACAAACAACGTTTTCCCTGCAACAACCCTTAAAAGCATCCCCGAGACAAACAAACAACGTTTTCCCCTGCAACAACCCTTAAAAGCACCCCGAGACAAACAAACAACGTTTTCCCCTGCAACAACCCTTAAAAGCACAAACAAACAAACAACGTTTTCCCCTGCAACAACCCTTAAAAGCATCCCCGAGACAAACAAACAACGTTTTCCCTGCAACAACCCTTAAAAGCATCCCCGAGACAAACAAACAACGTTTTCCCCTGCAACAACCCTTAAAAGCAAGACAAACAAACAACGTTTTCCCCTGCAACAACCCTTAAAAGCACCAAACAAACAACGAGACAAACAAACAACGTTTTCCCCTGCAACAACCCTTAAAAGCATCCCCAAACAAACAACGTTTTCCCCTGAACAAAAAAGCAAACAAACAAACACGTTTTCCCCTGCAACAACCCTTAAAAGCATCCCCGAGACAAACAAACAACGTTTTCCCCTGCAACAACCCTTAAAAGCACCCCGAGACAAACAAACAACGTTTTCCCCTGCAACAACCCTTAAAAGCATCCCGAGACAAACAAACAACGTTTTCCCCTGCAACAACCCTTAAAAGCATCCCCGAGACAAACAAACAACGTTTTCCCCTGCAACAACCCTTAAAAGCATCCCGAGACAAACAAACAACGTTTTCCCCTGCAACAACCCTTAAAAGCATCCCGAGACAAACAAACAACGTTTTCCCCTGCAACAACCCTTAAAAGCATCCCCGAGACAAACAAACAACGTTTTCCCCTGCAACAACCCTGCAACAACAAACAACGTTAACAACCCTTAAAAGCATCCCCGAGACAAACAAACAACGTTTTCCCTGCAACAACCCTTAAAAGACAAAAACAAACAACGTTTTCCCCTGCAACAACCCTTAAAAGCATTTTCCCCTGCAACAACCCTTAAAAGACAAAAACAAACAACGTTTTCCCCTGCAACAACCCTTAAAAGCACCCCGAGACAAACAAACAACGTTTTCCCCTGCAACAACCCTTAAAAGCATCCCCGAGACAAACAAACAACGTTTTCCCCTGCAACAACCCTTAAAAGCATCCCCGAGACAAACAAACAACGTTTTCCCCTGCAACAACCCTTAAAAGCATCCCCGAGACAAACAAACAACGTTTTCCCCTGCAACAACCCTTAAAAGCACCCCGAGACAAACAAACAACGTTTTCCCCTGAAACAACCCTTAAAAGCATCCCGAGACAAACAAACAACGTTTTCCCCTGCAACAACCCTTAAAAGCACCCCGAGACAAACAAACAACGTTTTCCCCTGCAACAACCCTTAAAAGCACCCCGAGACAAACAAACAACGTTTTCCCCTGCAACAACCCTTAAAAGCACCCTGAGACAAACAAACAACGTTTTCCCCTGCAACAACCCTTAAAAGCATCCCCGAGACAAACAAACAACGTTTTTCTGTTTGATAAAAATGAATTTATTTACAAAAGACAAGAGTGGATCAATTAAATACACATTAAGATTGAGTGAAGGCAAACATGAAATGTTTTAGTGAACAAGTTTTCTCTGTGGTCCTTGTCCTGGTAGTGAACCGTGCTGTGTATGACCGTGCCAGTCAGGTACAACGTAGTGCGGTACGTTCGGCTAGGAAATCAGAGTTTTCCACAGAGGTGAATTGTGGGTCTTTGTCAACGGTGATGGGGATGGTGTCCACTAGGTGGTGACATCATCCACCTCAGTATTTGAAAGGGGTCTGACCCCGGAGGAACCATCCTGGGCCACAATCAGGAGGCATTCTCCTCATCACAGATCTAAAAGCTGTGGGTTAAGTGTAATGGAGTCAGGTTCATGGTTGCTCTTGGTCATTTCCTCTTGGTCTAATGGACAAGACGTTGGTTTCTCCAATGGGGGACCCGGGTTCATAACCTGTCGTGACATCAGTCTGGTGTTCTCAGACACACCCATGGTTCTGTGGCCTAGTGTCATTGTACCCACTCACCCTGGCTACCAGTCCTGTCCACACCTGTGCTTCATGAGCCTCTCGATGCGACCCTGTCCAAAAGTGTATATTATCCTTCCTCTTTGTCCGTTTGTCTGTCTATCCATCTCTTTTTCGCCCTGTTTTCTCTGTCCCTGTCAGTAGTATCGGTTGAGGCTGCGTGTGACAGTGTTGACGTCGGGATGTCCGTTCATCCAGATCTCTTGTATGATCCTCTCTCTCTCCTCAACCCTCTGAGCTCGCTCCAACTCTACAGACCAAAACACAACCAAACCGACAACATTAATTAAATAATGCATTGTGTACTTAACCATAAAAAAAAACACTAAGTACTTAAGAGTTTCCAACATAGTGTGTGTGTGTTTACCTTCTATGGATGTGAACATGCTAGTGTGCAGCAGCGTTCTCTCAAATCGCCTCCGTCGTCGAGCCGATAGGTCAGAAGTCCCGTCGTCCCACTCCACTGATTCGCTGTCTCTGCTCGTCTCTGTGGTTACGCCGGGATTGCTTGTGTTAGGGTTGCCAGGTTGGGGATGGTGGTGACAGGGATGGTCCCCATGGTGATGGTGGTGATGCCTGTTGCTATGCTGATGGTGATGTCGTCGTCGGTTACTGTAGTGACAGTCAGTGCGACAGTGTATCTGGACCACGAGGGCACAGAGGGTGAGGAGGAGACCCACACACACACCACTAACAAACACCAGAGTTACTCGCTCAGGCTGGTCTGAGACGAGAGAGAGAGGGGAGGAGGGAGAGAGAGAGGAGGAGGGTGAGAGAGGTGGATGGTGAGAGAGAGAGAGAGAGAGAGAGAGAGAGGGAGGAGAGAGAGAAAGAGAGAGAGAGACAGAGAGGAGGAGAGAGAGAGAGGAGGGTGAGAGAGGTGGATGGTGAGAGAGAGAGAGAGAGAGAGAGGGACGAGAGAGAGAGAAAGAGAGAGAGAGACAGAGAGAGGAGGAGAGAGAGAGAGGAGGGTGAGAGAGGTGGATGGTGAGAGAGAGAGAGAGAGAGAGAGAGGGAGAGAGAGAGAGAAAGAGAGAGACAGAGAGGAGGAGAGAGAGAGAGGAGGGTGAGAGAGGTGGATGGTGAGAGAGAGAGAGAGAGAGAGAGAGAGAGGGAGAGAGAGAGAGAGAAAGAGAGAGACAGAGAGGGAGGAGAGAGAGAGAAAGAGAGAGACAGAGAGGGAGGAGAGAGAGAGAAAGAGAGAGAGAGACAGAGAGAGAGAGACAGAGAGACAGACAGATTGAGAGCAAAAAATAAAAGAGAAAGAGTGATTTATTTCTTTATCCAGGTTACACTGACAGACACCGGAACATGTTTTTCTGTCATCATTTGTAACAACAAATATTCAAACAGTTCAACAATAACACCTGATGTTTCAGTCACTGTTTACCTGCTATGAAGGTGTAGGCTGCCAGGGCGTTGCTAAACAAAGCCATCTCCTGGGAGACCACCTTCACCTCCATATTTTGGCTGGGGCTTCCTGTGGGCGGGGCATTCATGATGATGTCACTAACTGTCTCTCTCTGGCATGAGAGAGGCCAAGGTTCATATCTTCTGTGTATAAGTCAGACTTGGCTGACTGTGGTCTTCAATTCTGTATGGTTTTATGGAAACAATTTCTGGCTACCCCCTTCCATAAAGTCTGTACTGGGTTCTCTCTTCTGTCTTCTATGAAATATGCACTGGTCCCCTCAGCCGAGAACAGGACAGCAGTCTTCTCTGTCACTGTAAGGTTCAAACAGAAAGAGAGAGAGGGAGAGAGAGAGAGAGAGAGAGGAAGAGAGAGGGAGAGAGAGCGAGAGAGAGAGAAAGAGAGAGTAAAAGAGAGGAGTAAAAGAGAGTAGTGAGTAAAAGAGAGTAGTGAGTGACAAAGTCCGATAATTCTAGATGATTTCATAATTCTTGCATAATTTACGAGAAAGTCTGAGAAATGATTGCATCCTGCTGTCTCCTCGTTAGCCACATGTTCAATCAAAGTGTCACATAAACATCGAACCAGCGGTGAACCCTGTCTCCTACCCTGATGGCTCTGGGTGACTATGGGGCTGTCTGACGAAGCTAGAGAAAATTACAGAGTGCTCATAGGAAAACTCGTAGAATACCCCCCAATCATTGGTTTCCATTTTTCCCCTGAAAACATTCCAATAGAGTCACAGATGTAGGATCAACCCCTACAAAAAATGTCAATGAATTATAATCAACATAATAATTCACATTTCCTGATGCTGCAGAGTTATCTTCCTGCTGTGAGATGCAGGGTCAAATTAAGATCCTACATCTGTATGTAGTCAATAAAGCTAAAAAAACGTTCTGTAATTGGAAGTCCTACCACTAAACGTTCTCTCAAAGTCACACAGTGATTTACCCCAGAAATACCACTCAGCTTTTACCCAAACCCAGTGTCGTTTCCCTGATCAGAAGGAGATGACACAAAGAGAGTATTTAGTGAAGGGAAGAAATATGTCAGAGAAAAACATCATAAAAGACAGATTGTAAACATAACGAGGCAGCACTGCTTTCATGGTTTGGCAAGCCTGGTTCCTTGGACCACATGCACATTCTCTTCCATTCCCCCTCTCCCCTTCCCCCCACTTTCTCCCCCTCTTCCATTCCCCCATCTCCTTCCCCCCACTTTCTCCCCCTCTTCCATTCCCCCTCTCCCCTTCCCCCACTTTCTCCTTCTTTTCCCCCTCTCCCCTTCCCCCCACATTCTCCTTCTCATCCATTCCCCGTCTCCACCTCTCGTTCTCTTCCCTCCTACAGGAGGAGGAATTAAACCCATCTAGAGGAGGAGGAATTAAACCCATTTAGAAGACGAGGAATTAAACCCATCTAGAGGACGAGGAGGAATTAAACCCATCTAGAGGACGAGGAATTAAACCCATCTAGAGGACGAGGAGGAATTAAACCCATCTAGAGGACGAGGAGGAATTAAACCCATCTAGAGGATGAGGAGGAATTAAACCCATCTAGAGGACGAGGAGGAATTAAACCCATCTAGAGGACGAGGAGGATTAATTAAACCCATCTAGAGGACGAGGAATTAAACCCATCTAGAGGACGAGGAGGATTAATTAAACCCATCTAGAGGACGAGGAATTAAACCCATCTAGAGGACGAGGAGGATTAATTAAACCCATCTAGAGGACGAGGAATTAAACCCATCTAGAGGACGAGGAGGATTAATTAAACCCATCTAGAGGACGAGGAGGATTAATTAAACCCATCTAGAGGACGAGGAATTAAACCCATCTAGAGGACGAGGAGGATTAATTAAACCCATCTAGAGGACGAGGAATTAAACCCATCTAGAGGACGAGGAGGAATTAAACCCATCTAGAGGAGAGGATCTAGAGGAGGAGGATTAAAAACCCATCTAGAGGACGAGGAATTAAACCCATCTAGAGGACGAGGAGGATTAATTAAACCCATCTAGAGGACGAGGAGGATTAATTAAACCCATCTAACCCCATCTAGAGGACGAGGAGGATTAATTAAACCCATCTAGAGGACGAGGAATTAAACCTATCTAGAGGACGAGGAGGATTAATTAAACCCATCTAGAGGACGAGGAGGATTAATTAAACCCATCTAGAGGACGAGGAGGATTAATTAAACCCATCTAGAGGACGAGGAGGATTAATTAAACCCATCTAGAGGACGAGGGGGATTAATTAAACCCATCTAGAGGACGAGGAGGATTAACTCAACCCATCTAGAGGACGAGGAGGATTAATTAAACCCATCTAGAGGACGAGGAGGATTAATTAAACCCATCTAGAGGATGAGGAGGATTAATTAAACCCATCTAGAGGACGAGGAGGATTAATTAAACCCATCTAGAGGACGAGGAGGATTAATTAAACCCATCTAGAGGATGAGGAGGAAATCTAGAGGACGAGGAGGAATTAAACCCATCTAGAGGACGAGGAGGATTAATTAAACCCATCTAGAGGACCCCATCTAGAGGACGAGGAATTAAACCAATCTAGAGGACGAGGAATTAAACCCATCTAGAGGACGAGAAGGATTAATTAAACCCATCTAGAGGACGAGGAGGATTAATTAAACCCATCTAGAGGACGAGGAGGATTAATTAAACCCATCTAGAGGACGAGGAGGATTAATTAAACCCATCTAGAGGACGAGGAGGATTAATTAAACCCATCTAGAGGATGAGGAGGAATTAAACCCATCTAGAGGACGAGGAGGAATTAAACCCATCTAGAGGACGAGGAGGATTAATTAAACCCATCTAGAGGACGAAGAGGATTAATTAAACCCATCTAGAGGACGAGGAGGATTAATTAAACCAACAAAAGACGGAGGAAAACAGGGAGATTTGAGCTGTAAATTGAAATAGCAGCTGCCTCTGCAAAGGTCACGGTCTTGACATCTGCAGGGGAAGAAAGAAATGCCAACTCAACAACAATAGAATGACGACTTTGAGGAAATGGCAGGGAGATACAGGATCTCAGACCTTGAATTTCACACAGGGAAGAGGGGCACTTCAGCCAGACATGCACCAAGTGTACATCTCAAAGAAGGACCCCAAGTCATTGAGCACATTGACATTCAACCAGCCCAGGCTCCCAGTGTTTCAGCTCAATCAGAACTGTCAGGACACAGTGGGATTCAGACAGCTGCTCATAGAGAGAACACTGCTGCACCACCAGACTCTAACCCAAGTCTGCCAGTCTATACAGGATAAGGTCCCTCTGTGCTGACCGACTACGGGGAAAACAGCCACAAGACTTTCAGGACATTTCACAAGAAAACCCTCTCATCTCCAAAGACTGCTATGTTAGTCAAACAGCAACATCTTTCCACCACCCAGAGAGACTAGTGTTTTTGATGGTGACATTTTGCAGTACAGATCCTTCATTCAAGTCATTTGAACATGGTATAGAGAATAGAGCCCAAACTAGCCAGGAGAAACTGCACTTCCTCAAACAGTACACCAGAGGGCAGGCTCGAGAGCTAGTTAGGACAAGGGCTATCAGAAAGGCTTATTACAGGAGATCTATGGTAATGAATACAAGATTGCCAAGGCATACAAGGAGAAGGCTTTTAGCTGGCCTAGCAATAAAATCAGAAGACCACATGGCATTACACGCCTGTGCGTTATACCTCAAAGGTTGTTGTAATGCAATGGGAGATATGGAAGAGATGGATCTGGCCTCCAGCTTAAAAAACATCATTTTTATTTTATTTATTTTTCATTTCCATGGAGACCATCGGTGGGTTACAAGTATTTTTATTTTTTTATTTAATTTAACTAGGCAAGTCAGTTTATATTGACGGCCTAACCCGGCCAAACCCTGACCCGGCCAAACCCTAACCCGGCCAAACCCTAACCCGGCCAAACCCTGACCCGGACCACGCTGAGCCAATTGTATCCTGAATCTACCCTACAAGCTCAGGGACAGGTGGAGGTCAGCTGCTTGTGAGTTACGGCCACACATCCAGCTGATGTGAGTTATGGCCACACATCCGGTGTTCGGTGATATTCAAGATCCAACACAATCCAGAAGCAAGACTCAAAGGCTGCAGTCAAGGGTCATTCACATGTCTAGTCACAAATCCACAGAGAGCAGCTTTGCTACCAGCGTGTCATCCTCATAGCCCCCCTCCCCCCACACACACACACACACACACACACAACCCCAACACATCACGTCTGTTCTGTAACTGCAGTCAGAAATTGGAGCTGTGTCCACGACTTAGGAAAAGGGCCACTCTCTCACATTCTGCACAGAGAGACCGATGACCCAGCTTGGCAGCGCATGTGAGAGGAGATACAGCTCTTACTAGTGTAGGAACGAGGATTCCCTATGACAAGCCGCTGTCACAGTAGAGAGCCGTCCATAACAAGTCCACAAGAATCAGTTTCTACACATTACACTTTTCATGTGAAGTTAACATTTATTGGGCATATAAAATATATATAGTATGTATGTGTGTGTGTGGACGTGTTATGGACGGCTCTCTGCTGTTATGTGTGTGGACGTGTTATGGACGGCTCTCTGCTGTTATGTGTGTGGACGTGTTATGGACGGCTCTCTGCTGTTATGTGTGTGGACGTGTTATGGACGGCTCTCTGCTGTTATGTGTGTGGACGTGTTATGGACGGCTCTCTGCTGTTATGTGTGTGGGCGTGTTATGGACGGCTCTCTGCTGTTATGTGTGGGACGTGTTATGGACGGCTCTCTGCTGTTATGTGTGTGGGCGTGTTATGGACGGCTCTCTGCTGTTATGTGTGTGGACGTGTTATGGACGGCTCTCTGCTGTTATGTGTGTGGACGTGTTATGGACGGCTCTCTGCTGTTATGTGTGGACGTGTGGACGTGTTATGGACGGCTGCTGTTATGTGTGTGGATGTGTTATGGACGGCTCTCTGCTGTTATGTGTGTGGGCGTGTTATGGACGGCTCTCTGCTGTTATGTGTGTGGACGTGTTATGGACGGCTCTCTGCTGTTATGTGTGGGGCGTGTTATGGACGGCTCTCTGCTGTTATGTGTGGGACGTGTTATGGACGGCTCTCTGCTGTTATGTGTGTGGACGTGTTATGGACGGCTCTCTGCTGTTATGTGTGTGGACGTGTTATGGACGGCTCTCTGCTGTTATGTGTGTGGACGTGTTATGGACGGCTCTCTGCTGTTATGTGTGTGGACGTGTTATGGACGGCTCTCTGCTGTTATGTGTGGGACGTGTTATGGACGGCTCTCTGCTGTTATGTGTGTGGACGTGTTATGGACGGCTCTCTGCTGTTATGTGTGTGGACGTGTTATGGACGGCTCTCTGCTGTTATGTGTGTGGGCGTGTTATGGACGGCTCTCTGCTGTTATGTGTGTGGACGTGTTATGGACGGCTCTCTGCTGTTATGTGTGTGGACGTGTTATGGACGGCTCTCTGCTGTTATGTGTGTGGACGTGTTATGGACGGCTCTCTGCTGTTATGTGTGTGGGCGTGTTATGGACGGCTCTCTGCTGTTATGTGTGGGACGTGTTATGGACGGCTCTCTGCTGTTATGTGTGTGGACGTGTTATGGACGGCTCTCTGCTGTTATGTGTGTGGACGTGTTATGGACGGCTCTCTGCTGTTATGTGTGTGGACGTGTTATGGACGGCTCTCTGCTGTTATGTGTGTGGACGTGTTATGGACGGCTCTCTGCTGTTATGTGTGTGGACGTGTTATGGACGGCTCTCTGCTGTTATGTGTGTGGGCGTGTTATGGACGGCTCTCTGCTGTTATGTGTGTGGACGTGTTATGGACGGCTCTCTGCTGTTATGTGTGTGGACGTGTTATGGACGGCTCTCTGCTGTTATGTGTGTGGACGTGTTATGGACGGCTCTCTGCTGTTATGTGTGTGGACGTGTTATGGACGGCTCTCTGCTGTTATGTGTGGACGTGTTATGGACGGCTCTCTGCTGTTATGTGTGTGGACGTGTTATGGACGGCTCTCTGCTGTTATGTGTGTGGACGTGTTATGGACGGCTCTCTGCTGTTATGTGTGGGACGTGTTATGGACGGCTCTCTGCTGTTATGTGTGTGGACGTGTTATGGACGGCTCTCTGCTGTTATGTGTGTGGACGTGTTATGGACGGCTCTCTGCTGTTATGTGTGTGGACGTGTTATGGACGGCTCTCTGCTGTTATGTGTGTGGACGTGTTATGGACGGCTCTCTGCTGTTATGTGTGTGGACGTGTTATGGACGGCTCTCTGCTGTTATGTGTGTGTGGCGTGTTATGGACGGCTCTCTGCTGTTATGTGTGTGGACGTGTTATGGACGGCTCTCTGCTGTTATGTGTGTGGACGTGTTATGGACGGCTCTCTGCTGTTATGTGTGTGGGCGTGTTATGGACGGCTCTCTGCTGTTATGTGTGTGGACGTGTTATGGACGGCTCTCTGCTGTTATGTGTGTGGGCGTGTTATGGACGGCTCTCTGCTGTTATGTGTGTGGACGTGTTATGGACGGCTCTCTGCTGTTATGTGTGTGGACGTGTTATGGACGGCTCTCTGCTGTTATGTGTGTGGGCGTGTTATGGACGGCTCTCTGCTGTTATGTGTGTGGACGTGTTATGGACGGCTCTCTGCTGTTATGTGTGTGGGGCTCGTGTTATGGACGGCTCTCTGCTGTTATGTGTGTGGGCGTGTTATGGACGGCTCTCTGCTGTTATGTGTGTGGACGTGTTATGGACGTGCTGTATGGTGTGGACGTGTTATGGACTCTCTGCTGTTATGTGTGTGGACGTGTTATGGACGTCTCTGCTGTTATGTGTGGGACGTGTTATGGACGGCTCTCTGCTGTTATGTGTGTGGACGTGTTATGGACGGCTCTCTGCTGTTATGTGTGTGGGCGTGTTATGGACGGCTCTCTGCTGTTATGTGTGTGGGCGTGTTATGGACGGCTCTCTGCTGTTATGTGTGTGGACGTGTTATGGACGGCTCTCTGCTGTTATGTGTGTGGGCGTGTTATGGACGGCTCTCTGCTGTTATGTGTGGGCGTGTTATGGACGGCTCTCTGCTGTTATGTGTGTGGACGTGTTATGGACGGCTCTCTGCTGTTATGTGTGTGGACGTGTTATGGACGGCTCTCTGCTGTTATGTGTGTGGGCGTGTTATGGACGGCTCTCTGCTGTTATGTGTGTGGACGTGTTATGGACGGCTCTCTGCTGTTATGTGTGTGGGCGTGTTATGGACGGCTCTCTGCTGTTATGTTGGGGCGTGTTATGGGCGGCTCTCTGCTGTTATGTGTGTGGACGTGTTATGGACGGCTCTCTGCTGTTATGTGTGTGGGCGTGTTATGGACGGCTCTCTGCTGTTATGTGTGTGGGCGTGTTATGGACGGCTCTCTGCTGTTATGTGTGTGGACGTGTTATGGACGGCTCTCTGCTGTTATGTGTGTGGACGTGTTATGGACGGCTCTCTGCTGTTATGTGTGTGGACGTGTTATGGACGGCTCTCTGCTGTTATGTGTGTGGGCGTGTTATGGACGGCTCTCTGCTGTTATGTGTGTGGACGTGTTATGGACGGCTCTCTGCTGTTATGTGTGTGGGCGTGTTATGGACGGCTCTCTGCTGTTATGTGTGTGGGCGTGTTATGGACGGCTCTCTGCTGTTATGTGTGTGGGCGTGTTATGGACGGCTCTCTGCTGTTATGTGTGTGGGCGTGTTATGGACGGCTCTCTGCTGTTATGTGTGTGGGCGTGTTATGGACGGCTCTCTGCTGTTATGTGTGTGGGCGTGTTATGGACGGCTCTCTGCTGTTATGTGTGTGGGCGTGTTATGGACGGCTCTCTGCTGTTATGTGTGGGACGTGTTATGGACGGCTCTCTGCTGTTATGTGTGTGGACGTGTTATGGACGGCTCTCTGCTGTTATGTGTGTGGGCGTGTTATGGACGGCTCTCTGCTGTTATGTGTGTGGACGTGTTATGGACGGCTCTCTGCTGTTATGTGTGTGGACGTGTTATGGACGGCTCTCTGCTGTTATGTGTGTGGACGTGTTATGGACGGCTCTCTGCTGTTATGTGTGTGGGCGTGTTATGGACGGCTCTCTGCTGTTATGTGTGTGGGCGTGTTATGGACGGCTCTCTGCTGTTATGTGTGGGACGTGTTATGGACGGCTCTCTGCTGTTATGTGTGTGGACGTGTTATGGACGGCTCTCTGCTGTTATGTGTGTGGACGTGTTATGGACGGCTCTCTGCTGTTATGTGTGTGGGCGTGTTATGGACGGCTCTCTGCTGTTATGTGTGTGGACGTGTTATGGACGGCTCTCTGCTGTTATGTGTGTGGACGTGTTATGGACGGCTCTCTGCTGTTATGTGTGTGGGCGTGTTATGGACGGCTCTCTGCTGTTATGTGTGTGGACGTGTTATGGACGGCTCTCTGCTGTTATGGACGGCTCTCTGCTGTTATGTGTGGGACGTGTTATGGACGGCTCTCTGCTGTTATGTGTGTGGACGTGTTATGGACGGCTCTCTGCTGTTATGTGTGTGGACGTGTTATGGACGGCTCTCTGCTGTTATGTGTGTGGGCGTGTTATGGACGGCTCTCTGCTGTTATGTGTGTGGGCGTGTTATGGACGGCTCTCTGCTGTTATGTGTGTGGGCGTGTTATGGACGGCTCTCTGCTGTTATGTGTGTGGGGCGTGTTATGGACGGCTCTCTGCTGTTATGTGTGGGACGTGTTATGGACGGCTCTCTGCTGTTATGTGTGTGGACGTGTTATGGACGGCTCTCTGCTGTTATGTGTGTGGACGTGTTATGGACGGCTCTCTGCTGTTATGTGTGTGGGCGTGTTATGGACGGCTCTCTGCTGTTATGTGTGTGGACGTGTTATGGACGGCTCTCTGCTGTTATGTGTGTGGACGTGTTATGGACGGCTCTCTGCTGTTATGTGTGTGGACGTGTTATGGACGGCTCTCTGCTGTTATGTGTGTGGACGTGTTATGGACGGCTCTCTGCTGTTATGTGTGTGGGCGTGTTATGGACGGCTCTCTGCTGTTATGTGTGTGGGCGTGTTATGGACGGCTCTCTGCTGTTATGTGTGTGGACGTGTTATGGACGGCTCTCTGCTGTTATGTGTGTGGGCGTGTTATGGACGGCTCTCTGCTGTTATGTGTGTGGGCGTGTTATGGACGGCTCTCTGCTGTTATGTGTGTGGACGTGTTATGGACGGCTCTCTGCTGTTATGTGTGTGGGCGTGTTATGGACGGCTCTCTGCTGTTATGTGTGTGGACGTGTTATGGACGGCTCTCTGCTGTTATGTGTGTGGGCGTGTTATGGACGGCTCTCTGCTGTTATGTGTGTGGGCGTGTTATGGACGGCTCTCTGCTGTTATGTGTGGGCGTGTTATGGACGGCTCTCTGCTGTTATGTGTGTGGACGTGTTATGGACGGCTCTCTGCTGTTATGTGTGTGGGCGTGTTATGGACGGCTCTCTGCTGTTATGTGTGTGGGCGTGTTATGGACGGCTCTCTGCTGTTATGTGTGTGGGCGTGTTATGGACGGCTCTCTGCTGTTATGTGTGTGGACGTGTTATGGACGGCTCTCTGCTGTTATGTGTGTGGACGTGTTATGGACGGCTCTCTGCTGTTATGTGTGTGGGCGTGTTATGGACGGCTCTCTGCTGTTATGTGTGTGGGCGTGTTATGGACGGCTCTCTGCTGTTATGTGTGTGGACGTGTTATGGACGGCTCTCTGCTGTTATGTGTGTGGACGTGTTATGGACGGCTCTCTGCTGTTATGTGTGTGGGCGTGTTATGGACGGCTCTCTGCTGTTATGTGTGTGGACGTGTTATGGACGGCTCTCTGCTGTTATGTGTGTGGACGTGTTATGGACGGCTCTCTGCTGTTATGTGTGTGGACGTGTTATGGACGGCTCTCTGCTGTTATGTGTGTGGACGTGTTATGGACGGCTCTCTGCTGTTATGTGTGTGGGCGTGTTATGGACGGCTCTCTGCTGTTATGTGTGTGGACGTGTTATGGACGGCTCTCTGCTGTTATGTGTGTGGGCGTGTTATGGACGGCTCTCTGCTGTTATGTGTGTGGGCGTGTTATGGACGGCTCTCTGCTGTTATGTGTGTGGGCGTGTTATGGACGGCTCTCTGCTGTTATGTGTGTGGACGTGTTATGGACGGCTCTCTGCTGTTATGTGTGTGGTTATGTGTGTGGACGTGTTATGGACGGCTCTCTGCTGTTATGTGTGTGGACGTGTTATGGACGGCTCTCTGCTGTTATGTGTGTGGGCGTGTTATGGACGGCTCTCTGCTGTTATGTGTGTGGACGTGTTATGGACGGCTCTCTGCTGTTATGTGTGTGGACGTGTTATGGACGGCTCTCTGCTGTTATGTGTGTGGGCGTGTTATGGACGGCTCTCTGCTGTTATGTGTGTGGACGTGTTATGGACGGCTCTCTGCTGTTATGTGTGTGGACGTGTTATGGACGGCTCTCTGCTGTTATGTGTGGGACGTGTTATGGACGGCTCTCTGCTGTTATGTGTGTGGGCGTGTTATGGACGGCTCTCTGCTGTTATGTGTGTGGACGTGTTATGGACGGCTCTCTGCTGTTATGTGTGTGGACGTGTTATGGACGGCTCTCTGCTGTTATGTGTGTGGACGTGTTATGGACGGCTCTCTGCTGTTATGTGTGTGGACGTGTTATGGACGGCTCTCTGCTGTTATGTGTGTGGACGTGTTATGGACGGCTCTCTGCTGTTATGTGTGGGGCGTGTTATGGACGGCTCTCTGCTGTTATGTGTGTGGACGTGTTATGGACGGCTCTCTGCTGTTATGTGTGTGGACGTGTTATGGACGGCTCTCTGCTGTTATGTGTGGGCGTGTTATGGACGGCTCTCTGCTGTTATGTGTGTGGACGTGTTATGGACGGCTCTCTGCTGTTATGTGTGTGGGCGTGTTATGGACGGCTCTCTGCTGTTATGTGTGTGGACGTGTTATGGACGGCTCTCTGCTGTTATGTGTGGGCGTGTTATGGACGGCTCTCTGCTGTTATGTGTGTGGACGTGTTATGGACGGCTCTCTGCTGTTATGTGTGTGGACGTGTTATGGACGGCTCTCTGCTGTTATGTGTGTGGACGTGTTATGGACGGCTCTCTGCTGTTATGTGTGTGGGCGTGTTATGGACGGCTCTCTGCTGTTATGTGTGTGGACGTGTTATGGACGGCTCTCTGCTGTTATGTGTGTGGACGTGTTATGGACGGCTCTCTGCTGTTATGTGTGTGGGCGTGTTATGGACGGCTCTCTGCTGTTATGTGTGTGGGCGTGTTATGGACGGCTCTCTGCTGTTATGTGTGTGGACGTGTTATGGACGTGTTATGGACGGCTCTCTGCTGTTATGTGTGTGGACGTGTTATGGACGGCTCTCTGCTGTTATGTGTGTGGACGTGTTATGGACGGCTCTCTGCTGTTATGTGTGTGGGCGTGTTATGGACTCTCTGCTGTTATGTGTGTGGACGTGTTATGGACGGCTCTCTGCTGTTATGTGTGTGGGCGTGTTATGGACGGCTCTCTGCTGTTATGTGTGTGGGCGTGTTATGGACGGCTCTCTGCTGTTATGTGTGTGGACGTGTTATGGACGGCTCTCTGCTGTTATGTGTGGGACGTGTTATGGACGGCTCTCTGCTGTTATGCTGTTATGTGTGTGTGTGTGGCGTGTTATGGACGGCTCTCTGCTGTTATGTGTGTGGGCGTGTTATGGACGGCTCTCTGCTGTTATGTGTGTGGACGTGTTATGGACGGCTCTCTGCTGTTATGTGTGTGGACGTGTTATGGACGGCTCTCTGCTGTTATGTGTGGGACGTGTTATGGACGGCTCTCTGCTGTTATGTGTGTGGACGTGTTATGGACGGCTCTCTGCTGTTATGTGTGTGGACGTGTTATGGACGGCTCTCTGCTGTTATGTGTGTGGTGTTATGGACGTGTCTGCTGTTATGTGTGGACTCTCTGCTGTTATGTGTGTGGGCGTGTTATGGACGGCTCTCTGCTGTTATGTGTGTGGACGTGTTATGGACGGCTCTCTGCTGTTATGTGTGTGGGCGTGTTATGGACGGCTCTCTGCTGTTATGTGTGTGGACGTGTTATGGACGGCTCTCTGCTGTTATGTGTGTGGGCGTGTTATGGACGGCTCTCTGCTGTTATGTGTGTGGGCGTGTTATGGACGGCTCTCTGCTGTTATGTGTGTGGGCGTGTTATGGACGGCTCTCTGCTGTTATGTGTGGGACGTGTTATGGACGGCTCTCTGCTGTTATGTGTGTGGACGTGTTATGGACGGCTCTCTGCTGTTATGTGTGTGACTCTCTGCTGTTATGTGTGTGGACGTGTTATGGACGGCTCTCTGCTGTTATGTGTGTGGACGTGTTATGGACGGCTCTCTGCTGTTATGTGTGTGGACGTGTTATGGACGGCTCTCTGCTGTTATGTGTGTGGGCGTGTTATGGACGGCTCTCTGCTGTTATGTGTGTGGGCGTGTTATGGACGGCTCTCTGCTGTTATGTGTGTGGACGTGTTATGGACGGCTCTCTGCTGTTATGTGTGTGGGCGTGTTATGGACGGCTCTCTGCTGTTATGTGTGTGGGCGTGTTATGGACGGCTCTCTGCTGTTATGTGTGTGGACGTGTTATGGACGGCTCTCTGCTGTTATGTGTGTGGGCGTGTTATGGACGGCTCTCTGCTGTTATGTGTGTGGACGTGTTATGGACGGCTCTCTGCTGTTATGTGTGTGGACGTGTTATGGACGGCTCTCTGCTGTTATGTGTGTGGGCGTGTTATGGACGGCTCTCTGCTGTTATGTGTGTGGACGTGTTATGGACGGCTCTCTGCTGTTATGTGTGTGGGCGTGTTATGGACGGCTCTCTGCTGTTATGTGTGTGGACGTGTTATGGACGGCTCTCTGCTGTTATGTGTGTGGACGTGTTATGGACGGCTCTCTGCTGTTATGTGTGTGGACGTGTTATGGACGGCTCTCTGCTGTGCCAGCGGTTTTTATTTTGTTTATTTTTTATAATGTGTTTATTATTTTCCAATAAAAAAATGTATATAAAAAGACAGCAATACAAAATGTTGACATTCATTGTACTGTTGAATGGGATGGTCAATGTAGAGAGCAAAACTACACTTAACTCACACAAACACAGAATAAAACTAAATCCTATTAGGTGGTACATGTATAAGAAGACAGCATATAGTCATTACAAGCAGTGTAGTTAAGCCAAAAATAAATGTTGAGTGGAGTACAGCACAGAGTAGCAGCAGACCGTCAACCCAGTTATGAGGCGGGACTAGACCATTTATCCAGTATCGGCTGACATATTTTGTAAAACATTGGACTTCTATTGGAGGTATTGTATCGTATATTCTCCATATGTATTACATTCCCTAAATCCCGTAACCACATTTTAAAGGTAGGTACAGTCTCCAGTTTCCAAAATTGCAATATGAGCCTTTTGGCTAATAGAGTACAAAGAGAGACAGGTTTCCCCGAGCACGCCCCCATTCTCATTGACGAGGCTGTTGTGGAGCAGGTTGAGAGCTTCAAGTTCCTTGGTGTCCACATCCCCAACAAACTAACATGGTCCAAGCACACCAAGACAGTTGTGAAGAGGGCATGACAAAACCTATTCCCCCTCAGGAGACTGAAAAGATTTGGAATGGGTCCTAAGATCTTCAAAAGATTTTACAGCTGCACCATTGAGAGCATCCTGACTGGTTGCATCACTGCCTGGTATGGCAACTGCTCAGCTTCCAACCGCAAGGCACTACAGAGGGTAGTGCGAATGGCCCAGTACATCACCGGGGCCAAGCTTTCTGCCATCCAGGACCTCTATACCAGGCGGTGTCAGAGGAAGGCCCTAAAAATTGGCAAAGACTCCAACAACCCTTGTCATAGACTGTTCTCTCTGCTACCGCATGACAAGCGATACCAGAGCACCAAGTCTAGGTCCATGAGGCTTCTAAACAGATTCTACCCCTAAGCCATAAGACTCCTGAACATCTAATCAAATGGCTACCCAGACTACCCCTCCACATTGACTCTGTACCGGTACCCCCTGTATATAGCCTCCACATTGACTCTGTACCGGTCCTCCCTGTATATAGCCTCCACATTGACTCTGTCCCGGTACCCCCTGTATATAGCCTCCACATTGACTCTGTACCGGTACACCCTGTATATAGCCTCCACATTGACTCTGTACCGGTACCCCCTGTATATAGCCTCCACATTGACTCTGTACCGGTACCCCCTGTATATAGCCTCCACATTGACTCTGTACCGGTACACCCTGTATATAGCCTCCACATTGACTCTGTACCGGTACCCCCTGTATATAGCCTCCACATTGACTCTGTACCGTAATACCCTGTATATAGCCTCCACATTGACTCTGTACCGGTACCCCCTGTATATAGCCTCCACATTGACTCTGTATTGGTACCCCCTGTATATAGCCTCCACATTGACTCTGTACAGGTACCCCATGTATATAGCCTCCACATTGACTCTGTACCACTACCCCCTGTATATAGCCTCCACATTGACTCTGTACCGGTACCCCCTGTATATAGTCTCCACATTGACTCTGTACCGTAATACCCTGTATATAGCCTCCACATTGACTCTGTACCATAATACCCTGTATATAGCCTCCACATTGACTCTGTACCAGTACCCCCTGTATATAGCCTCCACATTGACTCTGTACCGGTCCTCCCTGTATATAGCCTCCACATTGACTCTGTACCGGTACCCCCTGTATTTAGCCTCCACATTGACTCTGTACCGGTACCCCCTGTATATAGTCTCCACATTTACTCTGTACCGTAATACCCTGTATATAGCCTCCACATTGACTCTGTACCGGTACCCCCTGTATATAGTCTCCACATTGACTCTGTACCGTAATACCCTGTATATAGCCTCCACATTGACTCTGTACCGGTACCCCCTGTATATAGCCTCCACATTGACTCTGTACCGTAATACCCTGTATATAGCCTCCACATTGACTCTGTACCGGTACCCCCTGTATATAGCCTCCACATTGACTCTGTACCGTAATACCCTGTATATAGCCTTAATTATTTGTTTTTCTTACTTCTGCTCTTTAATCATTAGTTACTTTTATTTGTTATTCTTATTTTTTGTAGGTATTTTTTTTAAACTGCATAGTTGGTTAAGGGCCTGTAAGTATTCAGCATTTCACTGTAAAGTCTACACCTGTTGTATTCGGTACATATGACAAATAACATTTGATTTGATTTGATTTGAAATGACGAGGGCTAAAGCTGATTGGCTGGAACTCGAATTTCAAGGAGGCTGGCCCACGAGGGGAAAATGTAGGGAAAATGGCGCAGCACAGCTTCCAGAAAAACAGTCGCTTTCAAACTAGAGATTTTGTGGCTAATTGAAGTAAAACAGTAACTCTGCTCATAGATTAAGCACGTACGAACTACACATTGACTCATTCAGCCCAAAGCGGGAGGTTTAAAGAATAGTTGGTGGTCGCCAAAGTTCCAGAACATGTCTTTAATCTGTTCCAGAGCATGTCTTTAATCTATCCTCCATGGAGATGATACTGACGGTACCAAAAATGAGGAACAGGGGACTGTAGGCTACTGCGTTTAGACAGGCTAAAGATCAGAATTGGGCTGCCTGTCTAAATGCAACCACAGTATCACAGCGGGTTGAGACGGGGAGTAGGGTCTGTGTGTGTGTTCCTTCCTGGGGGCTGACCTTCTCACCCTCATTAGAAAAACAAAACACAATCTCAGGCTGAACACCACCCTTTAAACATCTCTCTCCTTCTCTTTCCATATCACTTCCTTTCTCCATCGCTCTGCGCGGCCTGTGTGTGCGTGTGCGTGTGCGTGTGCGTGTGCGTGTGCGTGTGTGTGTGTGTGTGTGTGTGTGTGTGTGTGTGTGTGTGTGTGTGTGTGTGTGTGCGTGTGCGTGTGTGGGTGCGTGTTTTCAGTGAAACAATCCAGGAATGCAGCTTTGTGATGGACGGAGAGAGAGAAAGGAGAGAACAAGAGAACAACGTAGCTGAGAACTGACCACAGATCAGCTGGAAACTGATCACAGATCAGCTGGAAACTGCCCAGATCAGCCCGAAACTGACCACAGATCAGCTGGAAACTGATCACAGATCAGCTGGAAACTGCCCAGATCAGCTGGAAACTGACCACAGATCAGCTGGAAACTGACCACAGATCAGCTGGAAACTGACCACAGATCAGCTGGAAACTGACCACAGATCAGCTGGAAACTGCCCAGATCAGCTGAAAACCGATCACAGATCAGCTGAAGGTGAAATTAAATCTACTAATATCTATGCATGGTTTGTCAGATTTCCTAATCAATCAAACTGAGCTGACGTGATGGGTGAGTTTTATAAGAGTCAGACTCGGCTCACACACGTCTTGTTAATTAACGGTGGTTTCAGCTCGTTAGACATCGTTACAGTTCGTTAGAACGTTCAACTAAACGGATTACAGTCTGATACAGTTAGATCGACTCGACTAAACACAACAGTTCATGAACTCTTCTTTCTTATCCTTCTAATTAGTTTTCTCCCCTTTCTGTTTGTATGTCTCCTTCTCCAATAGTCCAATGTTGTGCAGAGTCCCTGTGCTGTTTTAAACTGGGCTTCCTACACTGCTCAACTCCTACCCCACTTTGGAATGACTCTGACCAGTGTGTGCAGAATCATGACAAAACACACACACACCCACACACACAGACACACAGACACACACACACACACACACAGAGCTCTGACCACACTGGCCTTAATATTCCAGAGAAACCATGCCTCCAGGTTCCAGACCAAATTTAGCCCAAAAAGCATGCCTGTGTTGACTCTGAGACTGATGCATAGTGACATTGGCCTTTTCTCTCTTTCTGCTGTTAAAGGGATACTTTGGGATTTTGGCAATGAAGCCCTTTATCTACATCCCCAGAATCAGATGAACTTGTGGATATCATTTTTATGTGTCTGCATCCAGTATGAAGGAAGAGGGAGTTAGTTTCTCCTGCCAATGCTAACTGGCGTTAGTGCAATGACTGGAAGTCTATGGTATCTACTAGCATGCTAGCAGTTACCATAGACTTCCAGTCATTGGCTGCCAGTTATTGCGCTAACGCTAGTTAGCAATTGAGCTATCATTAGATAGCAACTTCCTTCAAACTGAACGCAGAGACATAGTAATGTTATCCACGAGTTAATCTGGCTCTGGGGAAGTAGATAAATGGGTTCATTGACAAAATCCTGAAGTATCCCTTTATCATCTCATGAATCTGCTTAAAGAGCGAATGGGAATACAGACAAAGATGGAGAGTGAGAGTAAAAAAGGGAAATAATATAGGTTTGTAGATTTGAGAGTGAGAGTGAGAGTAGTGGATATTTTCACTGCAACTGATTCCTCTCATCCCCCCATGAGATCCCTCTGATATGAGGGATCACTCCACCCCCTTTGATAAATTAATTCAACGGACTCTTTGCTGGTGCCAGTGGCTGTGTGTTTCCTACACCCTGCAGCCCAACCCACAGACAGCGGTGGAGTGAGGAGGACAAGCTGTTATTATGCTTCTCTAGATACCACACATTATCCAACACACACACCCTAAAACACACACATACACACAAACATCCCCCCCCAAACACACACACACACACAATGTCACAGACACACACACACACAATGTCACACACACACACACACACACACACACACACACACACACACACACACACACACACACACACACACACACACATGTATGTCCTATTTCCACCTCATCCACCAGAAACGTTAAAGGACCATTAACGTTAACTACTATTATTATTATTATTCATTTTATTTATAAAGCAGATCAACTGAGCCCTGTTTTCAATGCAAATAAAAAGCACATATATGCACAAATAAAAGACATATATACGCATTAAGAGAAACATCCACAATTAGCATTTAACAGATCAGATATCCATTGTGTTTTATTTCCTAAGGAGGAAGCAGAACATCTATTCTAAGAGTGTTTTGTAACAGATCAGATATCCATTGTGTTTTATTTCCTAGGGAGGAAGCAGAACATCTATTCTAAGAGTGTTTTGTAACAGATCAGATATCCATTTTGTTTTATTTCCTAAGGAGGGAGCGGAACATCTATTCTAAGAGTGTTTTGTAACAGATCAGATATCCATTGTGTTTTATTTCCTAGGGAGGAAGCAGAACATCTATTCTAAGAGTGTTTTGTAACAGATCAGATATCCATTTTGTTTTATTTCCTAAGGAGGAAGCAGAACATCTATTCTAAGAGTGTTTTGTAAATTGTTCATTATGTAAAGTGCAGCATAACTAAAGGCGCATTTTCCGATCTGTGTGGAAACTGGGAGGGATCTGAAAGTGTAATGTAATTCATTGACCTAGTTTTATAATTAGTAATTCTGTAAGAGATTAGAGATGTCAGATACGTTGGAAGTGTTTTTTGCATTAACTCTTTATAGATAAATGACAAACTACTGCTCTCTTCTGTCGGTTAAAGAGACCCAACCTACGTGTAGATATAAGGAACAGTGGTGAGTTTTCACGCCCTGACCTTAGTTATCTTTGTTTTTTTAATTAATTTGGTTAGGTCAGGGTGTGACATGGGTGATGTGTGTGTTTGGCTTGTCTAGGGGTTTTGTATGTTTATGAGGGTGTTTTATCCTATCTAGGTGTTTTTGTAAGTCTATGGTTGCCTAGATTGGTTCTCAATTAGAGGCAGCTGTCTATCGTTGTCTCTGAATGGGAACCATATTTAGGCAGCCATATTCTTTGGGTATTTTGTGGGTGATTGTTCCTGTTACCAGTGTTCACGTTACGGGACTGTTTCGTCGTCGGCTTATTGTTTTGATCATTGTTTAAGTATCCCATTTAAACTATGGATTATCATCACGCTGCATTTTGGTCCTCCTCTCTTTCACCCGAAGACAAACGTGACACAGAGCCAGTAATGAACCTCGGGGCATAACGACATACAGCACCTAAGGGTTTAACTGTGGACGCTGCAGCATGCATGTAAACCACATCCCCATAATCCAATACACACACACAAAGGTAGACTGAACCATTTTCTTCCTATTAGCAGATGATGAGGAGACTTTTGTTTCTGTAAAATAAACCAAATCTTAAACTTCAACTTTCTTACCAGCTCAGATACGTGTTTTGAAAGACAACTTGTCATCTAGGCATTTACCAAGATATTTACAATAAGGAACTAGTTCCATTTCTATACCGTTTAGCCTAGTAATTTTATAGTCATATACAGTGGCAAGAAAAAGTATTGGAATTACCTGGATTTCTGCATAAATTGGTCATAAAATTTGATCTGATCTTCATCTAGGCCACAACAATAGACACACAGTTTTCTTAAACTAATAACGCACAATTTTTTAAAATGTCTTTATTGAACACACCGTACAAACATTCACAGTGCAGGGTGGAAAAAGTATGTGAACCCTGGTTGACCCTCTGGCAGCAATGAACACAACCAAACGTTTTCTGTAGTTGCGGATCAGACCTGCACAACGGTCAAGAGGCATTTTGGACCATTCCTCTTTACAAAACTGTTTCAGTTCAGCAATATTCTTGGGATGTCTGGTGTGAACCGTGCTCAAGGTCATGCCACAGAATCTCAAACGGGTTGAGGTCAGGACTCCAGAAGGCGTATTTTCTTCGGTTGAACCCATTCTGTTGTTGATTTACTTCTGTGTTTTGGGTCGTAGTTCTGTTACATCACCCAACTTCTGTTGAACTTCAATTGTCGGACAGATAGCCTTACATTCTCCTGCAAAATGTATTGATAAACATGGGAATTAATTTTTCTGTCGATGACAGCAAGTTGTCCAGTACCTGAGGCAGCAAAGCAGCGCAAACCATGACGCTCCCTCCACCACAGTTGGGATGAGGTTTTGATGTTGGTGTACAGTGCCTTTTTTTTCTCCACACATAGTGTTGTGTGTTCCTTCCAAACAACTCAACTTCAGTTTCATCTGTCCACAGAATGTTTGCCAGTGGCGCTCTGGAACATTCAAGTGCTCTTTTGCGAACTTCAGACATGCAGCAATGGGTTTTTTGGACAGCAGTGGCTTCTTCCGTGGTGTCCTCCCATGAACAACATTCTTGTTTAGTGTTTTACGTATCGTAGACTCGTCAACAGAGATGTTAGCATGTTCCAGAGATTTCTGTAAGTCTTTAGCTGACACTCTAGAATTCTTCTTAACCTCATTAAGCATTCTGAGCTGTGCTCTTGCAGTTATCCTTGCAGGACGGCCACTCCTAGGGAGAGTAGCAACAGTGCTGAACTTTCTCAATTTATAGACAATTTGTCTTACCGTGAACTGATGAATATCAAGGCTTTTAGAGATACTTTTTTAACCCTTTCCAGCTTTATGCAAGTCAACCATTCTTAATCCTAGGTCTTCTGAGATCTCTTTTGTTCGAGGCATGGTTCACATCAGGCAATGCTTCATGTGAATAGCAAATAGTGTTTTTTATTTGGCAAGGCAGCTCTAACCAACATCTCCAAACTCGTCTCATTGACTCCAGGTTAGCTGACTCCAATTATCTTTTGGAGAAGTCATTAGCCTAGGGGTTCGCATACTTTTTCCAACCTACACTGTGAATGTTAAATTATGTATTCAATATATTAGTTTTAGCACAGTGTTTTTGTCTATTGTTTTGACTTAGGGGAAGATCAGATACATTTTTTGACGATTTATGCAGAAATCCAGGTAATTCCAAAGGCTTCACATACTTTTCTTGCAATTGTAGATAAAAAATGATGTCTAGAGAAGAGAATATATGTTGTTTTGTTAGCATTTAGCACCAATTTAAGATCAGAAAGTGTCTTCTGAAGTACCAGAAATCAGATTTCAAATGTGAAAATGCTTTGCCAATAGTAGGAGCGATGGAGTGTAACGCAGTAACATCAGAGTATAAATGAATTTTACAATTTCTCATTTTGTCATTTATGTTATTAATATAGATATTAAAACAATAGCGGAGATAGTACTGAGCCTTATGGGACACCTTTTTGAAACGCTAGAAACTCAATTTGATACCATCTGCCAAGATAACTTGGGTTCTTTCATGGAGATAATTATTGAACCATAAGCAAACATCAGCATCCAATCGAAGACAGCTGATTTAACAGAGTTCCATGATCAACACCGTCAAAAGCTTTGCAAAAGTCAATAAACATGGCAGCACAACTTTTTCTATTATCCAAGACGTTTGCAATATCACTCCCAACAAGCATTGTGGTGCTAGCAGTGCTATGTTTAAGTCTAAAGCCAGATGTATTTATATTAAGGATGATATTTACATATAGAAAAGACTGTAGTTGCTTGTTGACTAAAGACTCTAGTACTGTTCATACTTACATATCCATGATCCAGATTATAAATCCCTTCCAACGAAACACGTTTAAAGTTCCATGTTCTCTCCCCTCTACCGTAGTAATCCGGAGAGCATCAGCGCGGCTCCAGTGAGACCACTATCCAAAGCCCAGAGACCCAAAAACAACAGCAGCAGAGGGGGAGTCACTCCTACAGCAACACTGTGAGGTCACAAAGAGATATAGGGATGGTTTTAAAAGACTTTCCAGCTTCCAATCACAGTTTTCCAAGAATGATTTTCCAAAGTTTTCCAGGTCCGTCTCTCAGCAGGCAGGGATCGAGCCCTGGAAGCTGGAATGTGACACAGGAGAAGCTCACCCCCACGGATATTCACACACACACACACACACTCGTGCTCCGCACTCTTGTTCCTAAAAAACCCTCACACTCTCATCTCCCTCACTCTGTAAGACCCATCGTCTCTGCTATACATCCCCCTCTTACCACCCAACCTGACTACATTGAGCAGAGAGAGCAACTCAGTGGCACAAAGACAGACAAAGAGGGAGAGAGAGAAGCAGGGTGTGGTGGGGGGTAGAGCTTTGGATTTGGCTATGGAGAAAAAGAGAGACAAGCGAGTAAGATTGGAGAACCAATGAAGTGAGGGTGAAAGAGAGGGAACGAGACAGAGAAATAGAGGGAGGATTGAGTACGGCATGGGAATTTCATTCAGCTTTGACTGGGAATTTGCCTCCTGACTTTTCCCGTCAATATAAAGTTTGTCTCTTGAGCCACCGTAGCAACAACATACCCAGCAACACTTCCTCAAAATAGGCAGAATTCATCTCAGATAAATCAAGAAATCTGTCATTGATTTTGACGTTTTTGCCAAGGAAGTCTTAGTCGCGCAATTTTACATCTAACTGAGACATTTGATGCTTGAACTATTAGTCTCTCTATGAATGTCAACAAACACTTCATTGAATAATCCTGTCCATAGTTCCTGCTCCTACTAGGAGTAGTACTGTTTACCAGTGGGCTAAACAAGACCCCCTGCTACGATCACACACACGTAGGAGCAGACCTACTTTGTTGTTAATATGCTTCATGTTGCTTTTATGAACTGTGAAGATTTATCATACTGCATTACTTACGCGCGCACACGTGTGAGTGTGTGTGTGTATTTGAGAGCTGGAACAATGATCAAGTGATCTGAATGAGCCAATCAAATGTTATCAGTGTTAGATGATAAGGTCTTTCACTCTGAATAAAAAGGTTGCTGACGGAATCATTTATTGTTGCTGACCTTAGTCCTACAACACACAAAGACAACCTTTTCCCTAGAGAACAACAGCATAACTGTAGGCCTACACAACTTTGACTCGACCAATAAACGCACACAACTCTCCCACAACCTTTTAGAGAACACAACCAGCATACAACTTCCACACAACCCCCGATCACCTACCTATTGACCTGCCAACAGAACAGACATTCCTCTGCATGAGAACAGAGTTATTGTGTGTCTCTGACTATCCTATCCTTGCCTGCCTGAACTAATCTGCTCATTAATGTCTAGATCAGGAGAGGAACTCCCAGAAAACGAGTGAAAGAGTGGGATATAGAGACTAGAAGAAGTGAGAAGGAAAGGCAGATTGGGTCTCTGCTCCTACTGCCTCAGTCATGGGAATGATTCGATTATGACTGTGTAGGACCATCATTTATGTAACACACACAACTCAAAAAATAATGAAGCGACTGTCTCTGAGCCAAAAACACAAACCAACCAAGACTGGCATGCAGAGAGAGAGGCCACGTCAAGGAAAATACACACACACATCAGGAAATATACACGCCTCCCTTTTTCTCCAGCACATATTAACAAACAACCAAAGATGATATTAAATATAATGAACATGGCAGTTGGTGGCGTGACTCAAGACTGTGTGAGCCCACTGAGCTAAAAGCTTGGCATCCGCTAACATCAGTCTTCAAGTTACAGACAGGACATTGTGTGGTTAGCTGCTGTTGGTGCAGGGGTGGAGAAAACTGTGTATCTCTCCAGGAGTGTTTCCTACCACTGTGTTAAAGTTCCAGTGAGAGACTTCAGTCACATCACATACCATACAATGGAGTTGGACCTCTGATAAGTGGGTCATGGAGTGCACTTAAGAGATGTCACTATGCAGACGTAGCAGGACACTAGAGTTGTTAGTGCGCACCTCTGATAAGTGGGTCATGGAGTGCACTTAAGAGATGTCACTATGCAGACGTAGCAGGACACTAGAGTTGTTAGTGCGCACCTCTGATAAGTGGGTCATGGAGTGCACTTAAGAGATGTCACTATGCAGACGTGTCAGCAGGACACTAGAGTTGTTAGTGCGCACCTCTGATAAGTGGGTCATGGAGTGCACTTAAGAGATGTCACTATGCAGACGTAGCAGGACACTAGAGTTGTTAGTGCGCACCTCTGATAAGTGGGTCATGGAGTGCACTTAAGAGATGTCACTATGCAGACGTAGCAGGACACTAGAGTTGTTAGTGCGCACCTCTGATAAGTGGGTCATGGAGTGCACTTAAGAGATGTCACTATGCAGACGTAGCAGGACACTAGAGTTGTTAGTGCGCACCTCTGATAAGTGGGTCATGGAGTGCACTTAAGAGATGTCACTATGCAGACGTAGCAGGACACTAGAGTTGTTAGTGCGCACCTCTGATAAGTGGGTCATGGAGTGCACTTAAGAGATGTCACTATGCAGACGTAGCAGGACACTAGAGTTGTTAGTGCGCACCTCTGATAAGTGGGTCATGGAGTGCACTTAAGAGATGTCACTATGCAGATGTAGCAGGACACTAGAGTTGTTAGTGCGCACCTCTGATAAGTGGGTCATGGAGTGCACTTAAGAGATGTCACTATGCAGATGTAGCAGGACACTAGAGTTGTTAGTGCGCACCTCTGATAAGTGGGTCATGGAGTGCACTTAAGAGATGTCACTATGCAGACGTAGCAGGACACTAGAGTTGTTAGTGCGCACCTCTGATAAGTGGGTCATGGAGTGCACTTAAGAGATGTCACTATGCAGATGTAGCAGGACACTAGAGTTGTTAGTGCGCACCTCTGATAAGTGGGTCATGGAGTGCACTTAAGAGATGTCACTATGCAGACGTAGCAGGACACTAGAGTTGTTAGTGCGCACCTCTGATAAGTGGGTCATGGAGTGCACTTAAGAGATGTCACTATGCAGACGTAGCAGGACACTTAAGAGATGTCACTAGCAGACGTAGCAGGACACTAGAGTTGTTAGTGCGCACCTCTGATAAGTGGGTCATGGAGTGCACTTAAGAGATGTCACTATGCAGACGTAGCAGGACACTAGAGTTGTTAGTGCACCTGATAAGTGGGTCATGGAGTGCACTTAAGAGATGTCACTATGCAGACGTAGCAGGACACTAGAGTTGTTAGTGCGCACCTCTGATAAGTGGGTCATGGAGTGCACTTAAGAGATGTCACTATGCAGACGTAGCAGGACACTAGAGTTGTTAGTGCGCACCTCTGATAAGTGGGTCATGGAGTGCACTTAAGAGATGTCACTATGCAGACGTAGCAGGACACTAGAGTTGTTAGTGCGCACCACTGCCCCTCATTTACCCATAGTCCTCCTCTGCACCTCAATCTCACTGTAGGATCATTACGTAACCTTTCATCCACTGTCTCACTGCTCTTTCTCCCTTGTGAAAAAGTATTCTTCGCTAACACAAAGAAATAATATGCCTTCAAGTTACAAAATATCTATGTTTTCCTGTGAGTTCTGTTGATAGTAGAGCCTCACAGGGGAGGTGTCATAATATCCATGCAACCTAGCAGTCAAACAGGGAAATGGTTCAATCGATTTTTTGGCATAATTCATTTTTCCAATTGGTAATTTTAGAAACACTTGAAATAAGGGCAGCGTTTCGTGTAGACTGACCCTGGCGTGACGTTTTGATGATGTAACTCTCTCTGGACAGGGTGACATATCGGTTCTATTTACTCGGATTGTAAAATGCTACAGTAATTAGTGTGTGGGTGGTGGGTAAATTCAGGCGACTATATCAATATAAATAACCTTGTCCTAGAGAGATTTACACGGTTATCAAAACACAGCAATTATTTTAAGTTTCTAAAATGAATGAGGGAAAAATGATTGGAACCATTTCCTTTTTTTGACCACAGAGTTTTATGGGTTTTATGACTCATACTGTGGTACTCTGTGCTTGATAGATGTTGTTCTCCATGTTAGAAAGGTCTCTCTTCTTCTAACCAATCATGCAGGCTGACACAAGCACAAATTCTCTCTGAGGAATTCAGGAGACGTGTCAGAGTGTGTGTGCAACCACATGGACAGGCGGCTGATTCTTTGTGACCGCCCTGCTTCCATTTTTAGAGGTTTCAACCAGAACTTGACAACAAAGGTCACATTCCTTTAAAAGCACAGGTGCCCTAACCGCATGTGACAGAGAGTGCAGGAAGTCTGTGTGCTACCATGCATTCTTGTGTGTCTCTCTGCAGCATGTACTGTGGAGTCTGGAATTATTGGATCCCTTGACAAAGATGAGGGAAAAAAGACTGTATGAAATCAATAATACAGAAAGCCAGCCACATCGCTAAAACATGTATTATTTTATGCTTGGGGTGGTTGTCTTGCTGGAAGATCCACTTGCGGCCAAGTTTCTGCCTCCTGGCAGAGGCAACCAGGTTTTTGGCAAAAATGTCCTGGAACTTGGTAAAGTTCATGATGTCGTTGACCTTAACAAGGGCCCCTGGACCAGCGGAAGTAAAACAGCCTCATAACATCAAAGATCCACCACCATATTTTACAGTAGGGATGAGGTGTGTTGTTTCGGGAGGCCAAACCCACCATATTTTACAGTAGGGATGAGGTGTGTTGTTTCGGGAGGCCAAACCCACCATATTTTACAGTAGGGATGAGGTGTGTTGTTTCGGGAGGCCAAACCCACCATATTTTACAGTAGGGATGAGGTATTTTCTGAAAATGTGTTGTTCTTTCGAAGGCCAAAGCCACTGCTGCAGTGTGGCCAGAGCTCTATTTTCATGTCATATAACCATAGCAACAATACAAGTGTCAAAGCCAATTAGCAAACTCCAGGCAGTAGTATGGTCAGATGGTGGGTTTGGCCTTCCCGAAACAACACATATGCAGAAAACACCTCACCCCTACTGTAAAATATGGTGGGTTTGGCCTTCCCGAAACAACACATATGCAGAAAACACCTCACCCCTACTGTAAAATATGGTGGGTTTGGCCTTCCAAAACAACACATATGCAGAAAACACCTCACCCCTACTGTAAAATATGGTGGGTTTGGCCTTCCCGAAACAACACATATGCAGAAAACACCTCACCCCTACTGTAAAATATGGTGGGTTTGGCCTTCCCGAAACAACACATATGCAGAAAACACCTCACCCCTACTGTAAAATATGGTGGGTTTGGCCTTCCCGAAACAACACATATGCAGAAAACACCTCACCCCTACTGTAAAATATGGTGGGTTTGGCCTTCCCGAAACAACACATATGCAGAAAACACCTCACCCCTACTGTAAAATATGGTGGGTTTGGCCTCCCGAAACAACACATATGCAGAAAACACCTCACCCCTACTGTAAAATATGGTGGGTTTGGCCTTCCCGAAACAAGCAGAAAACACCTACCCCTACTGTAAAATATGGTGGGTTTGGCAGAAAACACCTCACCCCTACTGTAAAATATGGTGGGTTTGGCCTTCCCGAAACAACACATATGCAGAAAACACCTCACCCCTACTGTAAAATATGGTGGGTTTGGCCTTCCCGAAACAACACATATGCAGAAAACACCTCACCCCTACTGTAAAATATGGTGGGGGATCTTTGATGTTTTGACTCAGGTACAGATTTCCTTTATTTGTTCACATGAGGAAATTCATTCACAGCTTCAGCTCTGAAACACTCAACAAGGCTACATCAGGGTGTGTGTGTGTGTGTTCATGCGCATATGTGTAAAGTGCCAGTGTGTAGTTAGGTTAATCATGTTATCACCAGAAGGAGGTGGAGAGTAATTGAAGCGTTTGAACAGAAAGTCTGCGATGAACAGACAGTTTAAAAAGGCTTTTAGCCACGAAGCCCCAAAACCATGTCTGTTTGCTGAGGAGTAGAATCAGATGTGATAGAGCAGGGCTGGAACTACAGCATCTCATTGACCATGGTTGGTCATAATCCCTGTTCTAAGAGGATCTCAGCACTAAAAACTGTTCTTGGACCACACAGCTGGGTTATTTACTATTTACTACCACCTAGTGGTTAAACCTGTATACTGCGAGAGGGGACAGGGGCAAGTTCATAGAAAGAAAACAAACGCACACCAACTTTCTCCTAAACATGTTTGTCCTCCTTAGCAGGTGGCCTAACATGGACCTGTAGGCAACTGTTTAACTTGACCAGTCCACTTCATCCATCAGAACGCTGCTCCTCTTCAGGTCTTGCTTCATTTTCCCTTTTCCTTGAGGTACACAGCTGAAATGGCAGGGTAGCCTAGTGGTTAGAGTGTTGGACTTGTAACCGGAAGGTTGTGAGTTCAAACCCCTGAGCTGACAAGGTACAAATCTGTCGTTTTTCCCCTGAACAGGCAGTTAACCCACTGTTCCCAGGCCGTCATTGAAAATAAGAATTTGTTCTTAACTGACTTGCCTGGTTAAATAAAAAATAAAAAAATATATATAGCTCATGACTATACATTATATTACACATAAAACAAATATCCCTCATATCTGACTTGCAAATAATACACAGTCAATAATCCATCGCCTTTAAAACCTGCAGTTGAAAGCTGTTTAATTAACTGTAAGAAGCATCAACATCCCCCTACCTAGTTTCTCGACAGCTTCCACACACACGCTAGGGTACATGCTGTCGTTGTATGTGGCCACTATAACGTACAGAGCAGTCTTCACAAGAATCAAGCCATGTGTTCCCTGTTAAGAGAAAAAATATCCATCAGACCAGACATACCCTTTCAACAACAAAACAAGTACAGTGCAGTATAGCTGCAGTGTACTGCAAAACCACTGCTGGAAAACTGGAGACAAATAATACATGTATATTCAGAAATTGTGATGAGACTACTGACACATTTGCAGTAGATGGAGTTCCTGTCAGCTCGGACACAGGTGTATGCTTTGTCTTGAAAGTAGAAGCCCCGCTCTCTGGTCGATGTCATGTGCTTGAAAGAGTCTATGAAAATCTGGGCTTGTGTAGGAAGAACCTGTAAAGTTACAATGTGAAAGGTAACATAATGAATCTGATCGGAGACAGATGGTTTTTAGGCTCCCAGATGAATCCACTTCCTCATTGCTTTGATCCATCCAATTGCCTCAACCCCATATGTGGAAAATCATGAATTCTGAAAACTATAATATATTGCGCCACAATACCTCTTCCAATTTGAGGTTTTGGAAGATAAGTAGTTGCTACACAATGGGGTGCCCTGTGAAGTGGGCTTGGACTTGGATGTCAACACGGGAATTGGATTGTGTTGATTGCGATGTCTGAATGTTCATTTAAAAAATTTTACAACAAAAGCGACATGACGAACTTGCCTGAAACCTTGCAGACGCCGCAGTTACTGCTGCAGTCTTGGCAACCAGAATGACAGCGCTTTCCACGTGTTTTGTATCGATAAGACAGTCATTTATCAAATTCTGAAATTGGTTCATAATAATCAATTTTGTCAAAGACTGTATAGTATGTCTTGTCAAGGTCAGAGAACTAACGTTAGCGTTACTGCTGATACTTTTCCCCTTCAGCGTGGTGGACGACGTTTCCATGGAGACCATCGGTGGGTGTTACCAGCCTAAAGAGATCGTAGTGAAAACATGCGTCTGCTAAATGGTTCCCATTGTAATTGATCCTTGATACATTTTGCGTACATCACATTTAAAAAAGAAACCAAACACTGCCATTACATACTGTACAATTATTTTTTTGCTCCTCTACACACAAAAAACACCCATTCAACACATTTTTACAAGAAAGGATGGATGCATTTTTAGCCCTGCGGATGAAGCTACAAGCGCTCTACCTTTTTCTTGTGAGATAAGACCAGAAGCAAAAATAAAACAGTTAGGAAGGCAACTGGACCAAACATTTGTTCAAACATCTCAAATATTTATTTATAGATTAAAAAAATACAAATAAAGTTGCAACACATATTACATGATGTATAGTTGACACAGTAGGACACACTAGGACAGTTTGAGTGTGTCCACCAGGTCTTTGTAATGGTATTTGTTCGATATCGTCTCTACCTTGTCCCAGGCCTGAATGCTTCCCAAAACAGTCAGCACTTCGCTCACCACAGCCCTACAAAAACCACATTACATACATTAACATCAAAACCCTACCTTCACCATGGTACATTCATCTGCCTAAAAGTACATTTGAGGTAGGCAGGCAGTGTTACCGTGTGTTGGGGTGGTCAGGCTGCTGTTTGCAGACTGAATGGGCAGTCTGGAGGAGGTGGTCACTGAAGGACTTCAGCTGAGAGGGACAGGAGCTCAGGTCTTTAAACCAGGACTTAGGAAAACACACCGCGACCTGCTCAGCGAGAGGGAAATCTTAGTTCATTTGAGAAAAACTTGAAAATGACACCACTAAACTGAGTCATCTCAAAAGACAGCAGAGCAATTATTCCCCAAGAAAACAACTTGAAACCTCCATAGACAATACATTAACATTAGACACACATGCGATTCACCTACACACCTTTTTACATGTGTGGACAGAGTCATGTGAGTGGGTCTCGTTGAGTAGCGTCATCATCAGGTAGCGGTTCAGGAGTTTGTCCAACATTAGCTCCATCAGAACATGTTCAGATATCAACCCATCCCACTGGCCAACATTACCTAGGAGCTGATGCACAAGAGACAAAACAACACTAAAAGCAATGCATTGGATGTTACAGAAATAGCAAGAGAGACAATCAAATCACATTTTATTTGGGCACATGCCAAATACAACCTTTACCGTGAAATGCTTACTTACAAGCCTTCAACCAAAAATCTAGTTCAAGAAAGAATTAAGAAAAGATCTACTAAATAAATTAAAGTAAAAAATAAA
The DNA here is from genome assembly GCF_018296145.1 of Oncorhynchus tshawytscha. Lineage (NCBI taxonomy): Eukaryota > Metazoa > Chordata > Actinopteri > Salmoniformes > Salmonidae > Oncorhynchus > Oncorhynchus tshawytscha. The sequence continues at coordinate 11,260,697 of NC_056436.1, read as the reverse complement.
ATAAAAAATAAACAAAATAACAATAATGAGACTGTATACAGGTTAGTCGAGGTCATTTGTACATGTAGGTAGGGGTAAAGTGACTATGCATAGATAATAAACAGCGAATAGCAGCAGTGTAGAAACAGGGGGTCATCAATGCAAATAGTCAAATATTTGATTAGCTGTTCAGGAGTCTTGTGGAACTAGACTTGGCGCTCCGGTACCGCTTGCCGTGCGGTAGTAGAGAGAACAGTTTGACAAGGGTGACTGGAGTCTTTGACAATTTTTAGGTGACACAGCCTAGTATATAGGTCCTGGATGTTAGGAAGCCTGGTTCCAGGGATGTACTGGGCTGTGCACAATATCCCCTGTCGTGCTTTACGGTCGGATGCTGAGCAGTTGTCGTACCAGGCAGTGATGCAGTGATGCAACCGGTCACGATGCTCTCAATGTTGCAGCTGTATAACTATGAGGATCTGGGGACCCATGCCAAATCTTTTCAGTCTCCTGAGGGGGAAAAGGCATTGTCGTGCCCTCTTTATGACGGTCTTGGTGTGTTTGGACCATGATAGTTGGTTGGTGATGTGGACACCAAGGACCTTGAAGCTCTCAACCCGCTCCACTACAGCCTCGTCGATGTGAATGGCGGCATGTTCATCCCCTCCTTTTCCTGTAGTTCACAATCAGGTCCTTTGTCTTGCTCACGTTGAGCACGACAAAGGGAGAGGTTGTTGTCCTGGCACCACACTGCCAGGTCCCTGACCTCCTCCCTATAGGCTGACAAGTCTCCCTGTACCAGCAGCTGAAAAACATCCCCCCCAGCATGATGCTGCCAGCACCATGCTTCACCGTAGGGATGGTGCCAGGTGTCCTCCAGACGTGATGTTTGGCATTCAGGTTGTGATAAAGCCCGGGATCGAACCCAGGTTGCGATGCAGTGCCTTAGACTGCTGCACCAGTCGGGAGGCCATTTGCTTTTAATTTTTTTTCTTTTGCAAATCTTTCTGGAAACCTGTTTTCGCTTTGTCATTATGGGGTGTTGTGTGCAGATTAATGAGGGGAAAAATGTAATACATTTTAGAACAAGGCGGTAACGTAACAAAATGTGGAAGGGTCTGAATACATTCTGAATGCACTGCAGCTGCAGTAACCAGCACACAAAGCTCTGTCTCCCTCTTAACTATTGGTAGAAATTGTAATCTCCTAATTTTCCTGCAGCAAAATGTGCCTGCATTAGGCTATTGTTGATATTTGTATTTCACGCTATGTTGAGGTAAACATCTTAGTATAATGCTTGTATGGATAATGCAATCAAATGCATTGCAGTTAAAAATGACTGGCTACCACCACCGAGTTCTGTATGTTAGCTATGCTACCAGTTTATACGAACGGGAGTTAGCATTTGTAGTGGGAAGTTATAATGGGCTAACTGAGCCACATGGTCACTACAGTACCATCCACTCATGGGAAGCACACCATCGAAAAAAATACTATTTTAAAACAGTGTTTTTACGTACCTTCACAGCTGTCCAGAACTGCTGGTCTCTGAACCTCCTCTGCGGAGAGGACTTGTCATCTAAAAACCTGTCAAAACAACCAGGCAGTTATGGTCAAGTAAGCTACGTTATGACAAGCTTGGTATAAACATGTTCCAATGTGACATTTCCAGCTCAGGGCTCTCCAACCCTATTCCTGGAGAGTTACCATCCTGTAACTGTTCGCTCCAACTCTAATTTAGAACACATGATTTTAATTCTGGATGATCAATTGATCACAACTGAGGTTAGAGTGAAAAAACATACAGGAGGGTGGTCCTCCAGGAACATGGTTGGAGAGCCTTGGTCTAGCTAGATGAACCACTTAAAGAATCACATTGAGACAACCCTGGGTGGATTCACTCACTTCTTAGGGTATAGAGGGATGAAGATGTCATCATCCACGGAACTCCTCAATCTACCACTCACTGCTTCAACAAACGCCTGGCAGGGGACAGGATCGAATGAAAACGCAGGACAGGGACGGACAGAGGGCACTATTTACATTCTGACACACTCACAGGAAGTAGGTTAGGTTTCAAAATGTTTCTCTCCAATTCTATGACTACAGCCAGTCAACATTCTGGTTGGCATTCTTTGTGACTAGAACCTTGACTAGGGAAGTGGTTCCCAAAGCTGTCATCAAGACAAAGGGTTGGCTACTTTGAATAGCTTCAAATATATTTTGATTTGTTTAACACTTTTTTTCATTACTATATGATTCCATATGTGTTATTTCATTAATTTTGATGTCTTCACTATAATTCTACAAAAGTAAATATAAAGAAAAACCCTTGATTGAGTAGGTGTGTCCGAACTTGACTGGTAAAGTATATAGACAGAAAGTATTCAGACCCCTTGACTTTCCACATTTTGTTACATCATAGGCTTCTCTAAAATGGATTAAAAAATGTAATAAATCCTCAATCTACACACAATACCCCATAATGACAGTGAAAACAGGTTAAGAAATGTTTGCAAATGTATTACAAATTAAAACCAGAAATACCTTATTTACATAAGTATTCAGACCCTTTGCAATGAGACTCAATTGAGCTCAGGTGCATCCTGTTTCCATTGATCATCCTTGAGATGTTTCTACAACTTGATTGGGGTCCACCTGTGGTAAATTCAATTGATTGGACATGATTTGGAAAGGCACACACCTGTCTATATAAGGTCCCACAGTTGACAGTGCATGTCAGAGCAAAAACCAAGCCATGCTGTCAAAAGAATTGTCCGTAGAACTCCGAGACAGGATTGTGTCGAGGAACAGATCTGGGGAAGGGTATCAAAACATTTCTTCATTATTGAAGGTCACCAAGAACACATTCTGGAAGAAGTTTGGAACCTCCAATTCTCTTCCTAGGGCCACCCAGCCAAACTGAGCAATCGGGGGAGAAAAGCCTTGAATGCCAAACGTCACATCTGGATGAAACCTGGCACCATACCTGCGGTGAAGCATGGTGGTGGCAGCATCATGCTTTGGGGATGTTTTACAGCGGCAGGGACTGATGAACGAAGCAAAGTACAGAGAGATCCTTGATGGAAACCTGCTCCAGAGCTCTCAGGACCTCAGACTGGGGTGAAGGTTCACCTTCCAACAGGACAATGACCCTAAGCACACAGCCAAGACAACGCAGGAGTGGCTTCAGGACAAGTCTCTGAATGTCCTTGGAGTGGCCCAGCCAAAGCCCGGACGTGAACTGGATCGAAACTTCTCTCCAACAAGACAGAGCTTGCTTTGTCATTATGTTGTATTGTGTGTAGATTGATGAGGGGAAAATCATAATTTCATCAGTTTTAGAATAAGGCTGTAACGTAACAAAATGTAGAAAAAGTCAAGGGGTCTCAATACTTCCCGAATTCACTGTATTAGTATTTTTGTTTTTTAAAAAGTACACTTTATATACTGTTTGAAATGGAGGTTAGCGTTTTTTTGCCATGAATCTTGTTCTGGAGGCAGCTCTGCAGAGTGGTCACTAGCTGGCACAGACACAATGTCATAATATCTGATTATAAACCTTACCTTAACCACACTGCTAACCCTAAAGCCTAACATTGAATTATGACCAAAATTGTACAATATAGCCAATTCTGCAGCCGGCCTATATAAAACAAAGTCGCTCAGTTCTGCCTCCAGGACAAAATTCATGACAATAAAACGTCAACCTGCATTGGAAACAGAGGGGGAGACAGGTTGTCTCCAGTGGGGAGTTGCATATGTGACTGGCTGGGAGTGTTGTTGCTGCACTGGAGATGCAATATTAACTGTTACCTTGACCGGTTTGCTCTGCTCTCCCTCAAACAGAGAGTAGTCATCCTCCAGTCTGTGACAAAGCTCAGACAGACACAGAGACTGACGGCTGGACAGAGGGTCCCACACCAACTCCACAAAACCTGTGAGGAGGAGGGACGCACATTAAAGTGGCACAGTCCTTGGTAAAGTCACAGGCCCACTCATGACAACATTGATAAAGGGAGTGAGTTACACTTCAGTATGGAGTTAAGTAAACACACATACAGGGTTTTTACTTGGACTATATTCTACATTGTAGAATAATAGTGAAGACATCAAAAGTATGAAATAACACATATGGAATCATGTAGTAAACAAATCAAAATATATTTTACATTCTTCAAAGAAGCCCCACTTCAACGAGTGGAGAGCGAAGGAAAAGCAGACAAGTGCTCAGCATATGTGGGAACTCCTTCAAGACTGTTAGAAAAGCATTCCAGGTGAAGCTGGTTGAAAGAGTGTGCAAAGCTGTCAAAGGCAAAGGGTGGCTCCTTTAAATAATGTATTTAAAAATACACTGCTCAAAAAAATAAAGGGAACACTTAAACACAATGTAACTCCAAGTCAATCACACTTCTGTGAAATCAAACTGTCCACTTAGGAAGCAACACTGATTGACAATACATTTCACATGCTGTTGTGCAAATGGAATAGACAACAGGTGGAAATTATAGGCAATTAGCAAGACACCCCCAATAAAGGAGTGGTTCTGCAGGTGGGGACCACAGACCACTTCTCAGTTCCTATGCTTCCTGGCTGATGTTTTGGTTACTTTTGAATGCTGGTGGTGCTTTCACTCTAGTGGTAGCATGAGACGGAGTCTACAACACACACAAGTGGCTCAGGTAGTGCAGCTCATCCAGGATGGTACATCAATGCGAGCTGTGGCAAGAAGGTTTGCTGTTTCTGTCAGCGTAGTGTCCAGAGCATGGAGGCGCTACCAGGAGACAGGCCAGTACATCAGGAGACGTGGAGGAGGCCGTAGGAGGGCAACAACCCAGCAACAACCCAGCAGCAGTACCGCTACCTCCGCCTTTGTGCAAGGAGGAGCACTGCCAGAGCCCTGCTAAATCACCTCCAGCAGGCCACAAATGTGCATGTGTCTGTTCAAACGGCCAGAAACAGACTCCATGAGGGTGGTATGAGGGCCCAATGTCCACAGGTGGGGGTTGTGCTTACAGCCCAACACCGTGCAGGACGTTTGGCATTTGCCAGAAAACACCAAGATTGGAAAATTCGCCACTGGCGCCCTGTGCTCTTCACAGATGAAAGCAGGTTCACACTGAGCATGTGACAGGCGTGACAGAGTCTGGAGACGCTGTGGAGAACGTTCTGCTGCCTGCAACATCCTCCAGCATGACTGGTTTGGCGGTGGGTTAGTCATGGTGTGGGGTGGCATTTCTTTGGGGGCGCACAGCCCTCCATGTGCTCGCCAGAGGTAGCCTGACTGCCATTAGGTACCGAGATGAGATCCTCAGACCCCTTGTGAGACCATATGCTGGTGCGGTTGGCCCTGGGTTCCTCCTAATGCAAGACAATGCTAGACCTGATGTGGCTGGAGTGTGTTAGCAGTTCCTGCAAGAGGAAGGCATTGATGCTATGGACTGGCCCGCCCGTTCCCCAGACCTGAATCCAATAGAGCACATCTGGGACATCATGTCTCGCTCCATCTACCAACGCCACGTTGCACCACAGACTGTCCAGGAGTTGGCGGATGCTTTAGTCCAGGTCTGGGAGGAGATCCCTCAGGAGACCATCCGCCACCTCACCAGGAGCATGCCCAGGCATTGTAGGGAGGTCATACAGGCACGTGGAGGCCACACACACTACTGAGCCTCATTTTGACTTGTTTTAAGGACATCAAAGTTGGATCAGCCTGTAGTGTGGTTTTCCACTTTCATTTTGAGTGTGACTCCAAATCCAGACCTCCATGGGTTGATAAATTTGATTTCCATTGATCATTTTTGTGTGATTTTGTTGTCAGCACATTCAACTATGTAAAGAAAAAAGTATTTAATAAGAATATTTCATTCATTCAGATCTAGGATGTGTTATTTTAGAGTTCCCTTTATTTTTTTGAGCAGTGTATATATATATATATATATATTTTTTTTTTCTTAACACTTTTGGTTGCTACAGGATTCCATGTATTATTTCATAGTTTGATGTCTTCACTGTTATTCTACAATGTAGAACATAATAAAAATAAAGAAAAACCCTTAATATTAGTGTCCACATTTTTGACTGGTACTGTGTATGTGTGTATGTGTGTATGGTGACCTTGTATCTTGGGCAGGAGAGTCTTCTCTATGATCGCAGGCAGTGTTTTCCTGTCAGTGTGGTCTGCCTCCTGGTAACCCAGGCCGTGACAGAACGTCTCTACAGCAGAGAACCACGGCAGGGCCTCAAAGTCCTCTCCTGCAGCCTGATACACACAGAGAATTATTATGACATCAAATACAGAGGTACGTCAAAATAAAACACAAAGAATGAACTGTGTGGCGCCCAGTACGTATTTTGTACCTGTAGGGGGTTCCAGCCTAAAAGTTGGTGTCTGATGAGCGGGTTGAGTAGTTTGGGCAGACAGAGGCTGATGTAGGCTGAGTGGTAGGACTCGGAGAAGGCTACTCTCCACTCGTTGAAGCGAGACAGAACCTTCTTCACCTCCCAGAAGTCCTCCTGCACGTCACAGAACACATCCTGGGACCTGCTCAGGATCTCCTCTGAATTAGACAGGAGGGATGAAGAGATGTGAGAGTGTAAACACTGTCTGTTATTCTACGGTATAGAGAGCAGCACTAAACTCTAAGGAATGGGATGGCAAATCTATAGCTGGATAGATAGATAATTAGATGTATTTTGAATATTGCAGAAATCCTTTATTGCAGACACCCATTTGGGAATTAAATACTAGGCTGAAATTAAGGTGTCACCAACACACGTTTGGTAAGTGGAGGACACATGTCCTCGCCCAAGACAGCTACACCGCTCACCTCTCGCCCTCTGCAGTTCTGCCTCTTCCTCAGGAGAAGGTTCGCTGTCGGCCGTCAGGCTACCATAGCCTCCCTCACCTGGCTCTCCTGACTCACTGGATGATCAGATCAAACAGTAGGTGGAAGTGAGCGCGTAACATTGAGACACAGTGGTGGAAGTGAGCGCGTAACATTGACACAGTGGTGGAAGTGACCGCGTAACACAGTGGTGGAAGTGACCGTGTAACATCGTGACACAGTGGTTAAACCTAAAGCGATGTGTAAGTACTAAACAGAGTATTCTCACCTTTTATTTGTTTCTTCATTCCCACTTTCCCCGGTGTCTCCTTCCCTCTGTGGATCAGTGGCATCTAGAGCGAGAGAGTGATAAGTCTAGAAATACACCCAACTAGAACAAATAAACAGATGAAGAGAGTGGGAGGAGTACTAGTTAACATTCTGCCTTTTCACTGACTAGGACCACACACTCACAGTACACAAACAGAGACACTCACAGCTGAGCTGCTGGAGGCAAGATGACTCCTGCAGTATAGCCTCTCGTCTCCTTGACAACAGTACCTCCGCCTGGTCAGACAGAAGAGTGTGCATGTCCACCTCCACACTGTTGATCTCTACCACCTAGAGATGATCAATTAATCAGTCAATCACTGTTATTATCACCCCTCATTAACATTGTCTCAATCACGAACTTTCACATCTCTCACAGTGCTTCTGTTTGTCATTTTAAAAGACCAGAACATGCCAACAGACACTTCCAGAATTCCGCTGACCTTCTCTCTGAGACATTCCACCAGGTTCTGAATGTAGGTGTTGGTGTCCCGGTAGAACTGAAGCTGGCGGTCGGAGGAACCACTCTCCAGGTTCTCCAGAGAGGTTCTAGAGCTGTCCATGTCCACTTCCATCCTCCTCAGGTCTGCCTCATGAGCCCTGTGGACCTCCCTCAGATCACACAGTCTGGAGAGGGGAAGGAGAGAAAGAAGGAGATGTATGGTGGGAGAATGAAGGGGAGAGAGGAGAAGAGAAATGGAGAAAAGGTGTAGCTTTGATTTACTAGACAAACATTATTTTGCAGCTAGAGTACATGAGATATGTTGTATTGAGGAGGCAATGGAAGGATGAATGAACTGACTTCCCAGTGATCCTCTTCTTCACCACGCTGAGGCTGATGAGAGGCAGACACTCTGGGATGTTGACTCTCTGTTTTCGTCTACTACTACTGCTCCTCACAGAGCCACTGCCCTCACTGCCTGATGGACTCTAGGGGGACAGACAGAGTTAGGAGGTGGAATGAAACTGAAAGTGTGTGTGTGTGTGTGTGTGTGTGTGTGCATACATTACCTGTTCCCCAGGGTGTCTCTTGACTCCCTTTCCAATCTGTTGCTCCTCCCAGAGGTTGTTGTCCTCGCTCTCCTGGTCGTCAGACTCACTAGCACCACTACCTCCTGTACCGAACAGGCAGGGATGGAGCGACAGAACCATACAGGGAAATACAGAGAGAAAGACAGACTGTCACGTCCTCAAGTATCAACACAACAAGGACTAAAAACAAAGAGAACACATTTCAGCATTCAGTCAAAGGAGGTGTGATAAGCTCATCTACAACTCACTACACCATCTCCAAGCCATAGATACATCATTATGGGGTTTGATTATTAACTGCCTGTTTATTATTTATTACTAAAACTTTTAAAAAAATAAACTGTTGCCCAGGACCACAAAACAATAGATCTTCCATTCTCTCAACTCCCTCCTCTCACCCATCTTCTCTGCTATCCTCTCCCTGATGGTTTTGGACCGCGGGGCAAACTCAATCCTGCGTTCATGGTCGTCTGGCTCATCATCGTCATCATAATCTTCGTCAGTGCGTTCCTCCAGGTCCTGGTCTGGGGTCCGGGGGGAGCTCTCCCCGTCTCTCCCAAGGGATATATAGTCTTTCTGGGCTCTGGCCGCCTGACGCTGCCTTCTGGCCGCCTGGATCCTTCTTGCATCTGGGATCACCACTATACACACACACACACACACACACACGGGGTGTCTCTTCAGAATGCTGCCTATCTGCCGGTCTCTGTGTAGACCAGTGGTGGACCATCTTACCCTGCAAGGGGCCGTTGTAGCTACAGGCTGGTTAAGACAAACTCATTGTTTGGAGCTATTTGATTTTGTCCATGTCCTGAAACTAACTTTTGCATCTACCAGCCAGTGTGGCTGACTGATTTAAAAAAAAAAAATAATAATAATAATAATTACTAGCCACTCAGAATTTTCACCAGCATTTGGCTGATTGCTGGTACACATTTTTGGCATTGGATAAATTACAGCCTTTTCTTTGAAGCCCGAGCTATCTGTGAGGCTGACCTGGTTTGTGTTTCTGAGTGGAGGACTTGGAGGATGTGGAGGACATGGAGGAGGCAGAGCTGGATGTGGATGACTTGGCGCCTCCCTCTCCGTCACTCTCTGATGACAGTTCTTCTCCAGACCTCTCGTTCTGGGACACAACCACAGTCACATCTTTCCTGGCTGGGGTCAAAACAGACATGGTTAGACTGATCAATCATCTAGCCTTAACAGTGGTGTGTTTACAGCATTAAAATGGCAACGTTGTGCTCACCAGTAGGCCGGGAGGTCTTTGCAGGGGAAGCCTCCTTTCTCCTGGCTTGGAAGACCACAGCTTTATCTGACGATTTCTTTAGTTTGAACTCAGATCCTTCAAAATGGGAAGAGAGAGAGAGAGAAAAAAAAACTGTTATTAATAACACAACTGACTGTCTCTCTAAATCAAGACATTGGGTTCACCGTATATCTCAAATGGCTTCATATCCTTGTCAAACATGTTATTGAAACCTTGGGTGAATCTAAATTGTATTTCCTTGATTCCTCATGCCCTCCCCTCTGATCTTCTCTTCCAATGTGTTTTGAGAAGGGGGCAAGAAGCGACAATGCATGGAATCAAGGAAATACAATTGAGATTCACCCCTCTCCTCCACCTGAACTAGAGAACTAGCCAGGTGAAGGATAGGACATTCATATATGGGATATTCAATTAATGTCCCATATTGCTGCCGCCGCCACCAGTCCTGTGTTTTCACTTTTCAGACAGTACAAATTAAGGACACAATGAGGGGAAGCCTCTTTACAGATACTCTTACACAACACCCACCTTACTGTCAGTGACGTTTGAAATACGTCTGTGGACTGTGAGTTTACGTAACAAAAACAGGTCAAACGCGTACCTTCTTTCTCATTAGAGAAGCTGAGCACGTTTCCTTTCTTCTTCCGTCCATCCTTGTCCTCTTTACTGTTAGGCGGTCTAGTGCCAACGAACGGCCCACTAGTACCATATTCTACCGCGTCTTCAGCACCACTCGAGTCCGACTTGGGTGACTTCGCCTCCCGCTTGGAACTGCATGAGATCCCCCGATTCTGCGGCAACTTGACGGGCTTTATGCTAGAAGCGGTAGCTTGTGTTTTACTTCCATCATCCTCTCCGCTCTTCTGTTCATCATCATCGCTCGATTTTCCTTTCCTTTGCCTGAAGTTTCTTCGCGGTTTCTTGTTGAACATTTTCAGGACAAGGTGATCGCCGTGTAAATAAATCGCTATACGGTAAGTCGGAAATACATTTGAGAAGAAGTAAATCTGTCGGCAATCCTCTCGAAATGCATTTTGGATCATGTAGTTAGTCAGTGTCGGGGACTCGGGTGGGGTGCGTTCACGGTCACAATAACGACGTTTTAATTATATCAATATATTAGCAATTTCTGAAATTATAGTATTATGTGATAGTTACAGTATAGTTACAGACTTCCATAGTAAACACTATGGAAGTCTGAAAAACAGTAACAGTATTTTCTTATTATTGTTTCCAAGTCCTCCTTTTTAGCTGATCCGACAAGAGGAATACCCATAGACTTAGATAGACATCGCATCATTGTATCTGATCCATCATGGTATTTGTGAGAGCATGGGCAGCACCATTGAGGCCATCTCCATTTTGAAGTAGGCCTAGTCAATTTTCTTATTCTACTACTTCTATGTATTGGCAAACAAACTGAAAGGGTGCATACTTCCATCTAAAGTGTGTTGTTTCAACATGTATAAAGCCAAGGTTGGCGATTTACTGCCAGCTACAAATATGGAATGTTTGCTCACAAGATGCTAAACATTATTCCTTAGTAGTTCATTTAAAAAAAAAATCTAAAGGCACAACCTCAACTTGAGCCAATGTCTTAAGTAGTTGATCATGTTATTACTCCAACCTCATGAAACTCACAAACTCACACATTTACATTTTTGACAAAAACAACTTTATATCGAAGGCGTGCCTTGGATATGAAGGCCTGCACAGTTCCGCGCCAGACAACCTTTCAAATCAAATCAACTCCAGATGATGTGTTTCTGCACGAGCTTAGCTAGCCAACGTCGCCATGACATCACCTTAAAGCGTGATCAGGGATTTCTATTAGAGAATAAGTTTCTGCCTATCTTCATACTGTACTGTCTTTGACTGATCCCTTCTGATGATCCAGATGGAATCATGTGATCCTTCCTTAACCCATAGGAAGTCCCACCCAGTTGACTACTTCAAAATGGTGAAAGTCCTCAATGGCACAGCCCATGCTTAAACAGGCTTCCGCGCACTACAGTCCTCTATCTATCTCTATGGGAATTATTTGGAAATATTCTGTCCTCTGCAAGGGTGAGCAAAGTCACGAAAACGATGCAGGAGCTTCAAAGGGGCAAAAGGCCGTGTGTTGTTATGGTTGTTAATGGCCAGATAGCTAGCAGTAATGACAAGAAACTGTCGTGGTGAATTGTGTATGTTAATACCATGTCTTGTTTGGAGTTGTTTTGACTGATGTCATGTCTATGCTAATCAGTAGCGGTGCGGAGGTAAAATCACAGAGGAAGCCAAATATTGGGTTGTTATTTTACCTGAAAAGCACAAGGTCCTCTACTCTGAGAATTAATCCACAGATCAAAGGGTAAACCGAGTTTACTAGAAACAATCTCTTCTATTTAGGCTTCTTCTTTGGACATGATATGGTGGTTAGCAACCAACTTTAAGGTGCATTACCACCACCACCGACTGGAGTGTGGACCTCAGTTTATCTTTCAATCACCCTTTGTGGGTAATATGCTCCTAAAAACCAATGAGGACATGGGAGAGGTGGGACTTGCACCGCGTCAAGCATAACAAGTAGAACAAAGTTCTATTTTAACAGAATTTGAAGTATGCTCCCTCTAATACTCTCTCCCTCCCCTCCCGGAGGACCTGTGCCCTACATTCATGCCTCAGGACTACCTGGCCTGGTGACTCCTGGCTGTCCCCAGTCCACCTGGTCGTGCTGCTGCTCCAGTTTCAACTGTTCTGCCTACAGCTAGGGAACCCTGACCTGATCACCGGACGTGCTACCTTGTCCCGGACTTGCTGTTTTCGACTCTCTCTCAACCGCACCTGCTGTCGTGAACTCTGAATGCTCAGCTACGAAAAGCCAACTGACATTTTCTCCTGAGGTACTGATCTGTTGCACCCTCTATAACCACAGTGATTATTATTTAACCCTGCTGGTCCACCTTTCCAGAAACAAGTCTCTCAATGTTGCCGCTTGCTATAGACCACCTTCTGCCCCCAGCTGTGCCCTCGACATCATATGTGAATTGATTGCCCCCCATCTATTTTTAGAGCTCGTACTGTTAGGTGACCTAAACTGGGACATGCTTAACACCCCACCTCGGCCGTCCTACAATCTAAGCTATATGCCCTCAATCTCACACAAATGATCAATGAACCTACCAGGTACAACACTAAATCCGTAAACACGGGCACCCTCATAGATATCATCCTAACCAACCTGCCCTCCAAATACACCTCTGTTGTCTTAAATCAGGATCTCAGCGATCACTGCCTCATTGCCTGCGTCCGTAATGGTTTCTGCGGTCAAAACGACCACCCCTCATCACTGTCAAACGCTCCCTGAAACAATTCAGCGAGCAGGCCTTTCTAATCGACCTGGCCCGGGTATCCTGGAAGGATATTGACCTCATTCTATTAGTAGAGGATGCCTGGTTGTTCTTTAAAAGTGCTTTCCTCACCATCTTAAATAAGCATGCCCCGTTCAAAAAATGTAGAACCAGGAAAAGATATAGCCCTTGGTTCACTCCAGACCTGACTGCCCTTGACCAGCACAAAAACATCCTGTGGCATACTGCATTAGCGTCGAGTAGCTCCCGCGATATGCAACTTCAGGGAAATTAGGAACCAATATACACAGGCAGTTAGGAAAGCAAAGGCTATCTTTTTCAAACAGAAATTTGCATCCTGTAGCACAAACTCCAAAAAGTTCTGGGCTAGGAAACACTGTCACCACTCATAAACCCACGATAATTGAGAATTTCAATAAGCATTTTTATACGGCTGGCCATGCTTTCCACCTGGCTACCCCTACCCCGGTCAACAGCCCTGCACCCCCCACAGCAACTTGCCCAAGCCTCCCCATTTCTCCTTCACCCAAATCCAGACAGCTGATGTTCTGAAAGAGCTGCAAAATCTGGACCCCTACAAATCAGCCGGGCTAGACAATCTGGACCCTCTCTTTCTAAAATGATCCGCCGCAATTGGTACAACCCCTATTACTAGCCTGTTCAAACTCTTTCGTATCGTCTGAGATCCCTAAAGATTGGAAAGCTGCCGCGGTCATCCCCCTCTTCAAAGGGGGAGACACTCTAGACCCAAACTGTTACAGACCTATATCTATCCTACCCTGCCTTTCTAAGGTCTTCGAAAGCCAAGTTAACAAACAGATCACCGACTATTTCGAATCCAACCGTACCTCGTTTCAGAGCTGGTCATGGGTGCACCTCAGCCACGCTCAAGGTCCTAAATTATATCATAACTGGTGTCATGACGTGGCCCTTTCCGGTTATAGAGTGTGGCATCCCCCTCTCTCTCCCTCCTACACCCGGGTTCTGTTATCTCAGGTTATAAATTCCTGGAGGAGACTCTCTTCAGGGCCATGCAGTATAGATAGTTTCACAGTAGAACAAAGGAACTTCTTCTACATCACAGAAGTTGAGAACTAAACAATATCCACGTTTTGTAGAATGTGTAAACGGTCGGTGGAGAAGCCAGCTACGACCCGGTCCATTTTGGTTCATGTTTGTGACCTCATGAAAGACAATGCAGCCAGCCACATTACCATAACTCTGTTTATACAGGAGCCTCTGTTATGAGGTTTTCTTCTAATTATTGTATCAAATGAATGAGTAAAGATTAATCTATTTGTGAAATTATGTAATGTTGTTCATTTAATGTGAGAGAATTGTATTCCTTTTAAAGTTTAATTAAGTCATTGGCTCGCCTCCATGAGCACAGGCATGATCTGGCTCATGGGACAGCCCTTTTCTGCTGTTAGGAATAAAACCTGTTCTTTGTATGCCATTTTAATATTTGAGAGTTAACCAATGATATTAGGTCACTCTTGGCCATGATTACAGACACCTGTGTGTCTTTTGACACTATATAAACGAGACATCCCGCAGTGTTTGTGATTAAACCCTGATGAAGACTTCTTGGCTGTCGAAACGGTGGACATTACATTTTTGCATCTGAGCTCCTAGAGTGTGCGGCTCTCCTTTATTTTCAAGTGTTCTACTCCGCTAGCCAGCACCTCTAGCCAGCACCCGCTTGCCAGCACCCGCTAGCCAGCACCCGCTAGCCAGCACCCGCTGGCCCGCTAGCCAGCACCTCGCCTAAATAGGTGTGCGTTTCTTTTTCTTCCAGGAATAAAACCCCCACCTGAAGAAATCCTCTTCAGACCTTGCGTACCTCGGTCACGGTTTAAGTGGAAGCCACAAAAACCTCAGTATAAACTAAGGTTGTAATGGGTTTTGACTTCCTAACCATACTACGTGGAGCATTGGCTACATGACGGGAAATGGTTAAACTCTGAGACTATCAATCCCGACAGAATAAGTGCAAATCTTAGATACTAATTACTAGTCTGTAGCTAGACATGATTTCAAACTGAAATGCGAAGACCGACAACCGTCAACATCTATTCTATAAGAACATTTCTGAATGGTACTCTGAAGTGTCCATTCTAACCACTAAAGACTCCAGGGAAGCAGAGAGACGCTTGGATAAACTTTCCAACAGAAAGACGGACGATTCCAACAGAGATCACGACGATACACTGAGCGTAAATATATATGGATTGCACTTATTCCCGAATGAGTGAGCGTTCATGTGCAAATGATTAGCATTTCAATTTATATAATTATAAACTGTGTAGTGACTCTTGTCTTTCCCGCCCTTCTCAGTCCACACCCACTTCCCTTTGTCCACCAAGCCGTCATATAGGCTTAGACCACTAGGGAACCTCCCCTATCATTTCCTTGTAACCATATCTGCTGTTTGTTTATGGATTTCTGTGATTATTTCATTAGTTAGTAAATAAATTATTAAGATAATTGATGTATGGATGATTCATTGTAAAGGCTGGGTTTGTGCAGAATTACCAACCATTTATGACGTTTGGAATGAGACTAACGTGAGGTAAAGAATAATTCATTAATTAGAAGACTAATTGATCAGATATTAAAATATCTGAAGAGTTATATTAGGAAAATTATAACTTTGTAATCTGAAGATTTTCCTTGGTGCCCCAACTTAATAGTTAATTACATTTACATGATTAGTTTAATCACGTAATAATAAATACAGAGAATTGATTTGATAAAATAAGTCTTCACTTTAATGATGCCAAAGACACAACACCGCCATCGATAAGAGACAGTACTGTGCAGCTGTATTCATCGACCTGGCCAAGGCTTTCGACTCTGTCAATCACCACATTCTTATCAGCAGACTAAACAGCCTTAGTTTCTCAAATGACTGCCTCGCCTGGTTCACCAACTACTTCTCAGATGGAGTTCAGTGTGTCAAATCGGAGGAGGGCTTGTTGTCCGGACCTTTGGCAGTCTCTATGGGAGTGCCACGGTTCAATTCTCGTGCCGACTCTTTTCTCTGTATACATCAATGATGTTGCTCTTGCTGCTGGTGATTCTCTGATCCACCTGTACGCAGACGACACCATTCTGTATACTTCTGGCCCTTCTTTGGACACTGTTTTAACTAACCTCCAGATGAGCTTCAATGCCGTACAACTCTCCTTCCATGGCCTCCAACTGCTCTTAAATGCAAGTAAAACTAAATGTATGCTCTTTAACCGATCGCTGCCCGCACCTGCCCGCCCGTAAAGCATCACTACTCTGGACGGTTCTGACTTAGAATACGTGGACAACTACAAATACCTGGTGTCTGGTTAGACTGTAAACTCTCCTTCCAGACTCATATTAAGCATCTCCAATCCAAAATTAAATCTAGACTTGTCTTCCTATTTCACAACAAAGCCTCCTTCACTCGTGCTGCCAAACATACCCTCGTAAAACTGACTATCCTACCGATCCTTGACTTTGGCGATGTCATTTACAAAATAGCCTCCAACACTCTACTCAGCAAATTGGATGCAGTCTATCACAGTGCCATCTGTTTTTTCACCAAAGCCCCATATACTAATTCATCTTCTGCACATCTATCACTCCTGTGTTTAATTGCTCAATTGTAATTATTTTGCCACTATGGCCTATTTATTGCCTTACCTCCCTTATCCTACCTCATTTGCACTGACTGTATTTAGACTTTTCTATTGTGTTATTGACTGTATGTTTGTTTATTCCATGTGTAACTCTGTTTGTGTCGCACTGCTTTGCTTTATCTTGGCCAGGTCACAGTTGTAAATGAGAACTTGTTTTCAACTAGCCTACTTGGTTGAATAAAGGTAAAATAAAAATCTATGAACGTTTGAACACCTTAAAGAACAATCTGGCCTTAAATGGCCATGTTCCGTTAATCTCCACCCGGCACAGTCAGAAGAGGAGTGGCCACACCTCAGAGCCTGCTTCCTCTCTAGGTTTCTTCCTAGGTTCCTGCTTTTCTAGGGAAGTTTTTCTAGCCATGGTGCTTCTACATCTGCATTGCTTGCTGTTTGGGGTTTCAGGCTGGGTTTCTGTACAGCACTTTGTGACATCAGCTGATGTACGAAGGGCTATATAAATAAATTAGATTTGATTTGATATAGGATGGAGATTCCGAGATGTGAGAATTGTGCAGGAGGGCATGGGACAAACAAATGTGTCGTATCGGGGGATATGTTGCTGGGGATCAGAAGTTCCCTGTGCAATAGAGACAGTTTGAGGTTGTCAGAGTTTAACAGAATATGCCATATGCTGAGCAGAGGATGATAGGGGGTGAGTAGTAGTGAGTAGTAGTCCTAGGCCAATACATAGAGATACAAATTCGTGCTCCAGTAAGTTTGGTTTCTTAGCATTAATTTCCATGGTTATCACCTGTACCACATAAATGGAATGCAAAGAATAGATGTTGTGTTGACAGCTGCAGAGAAGTAGCTGGTTCAAATCCAGGCAACATCACATCTGGCTGTGATTGGGAGTCCCATAGGGCAGCACACAATTGGCCTAGCTTCGTCCGGGTTGGGCTGGGGTAGGCAGTCATTGTAAATAAGTATTTGATCTTAACTGACTTGCCTAGTTAAATAAAGGTTAAATTAAAAAACATTAAAAAGTACTTGGGTGTACAAGGTTTTACTACAGAAAAGTAACAAGGTGTAATTGTTGCTACAATTTTAAATGATGATTCCTTTAAATGTTTGTATCAACAAATGTAACGTGATCGACCACTCACTCCCGCACAGTAGGTGGTTGCATGCACAAACAAATGTGCGAACGCTACAATACCAAAGAAGATGATTGTCTAATCAGCTGGATAACTCCATGCGCGCTCCCCTCCTCCCAGTCAAACTTCGCCGTGCCCGCGCACCGGCGACCCGCCCGTCATCCATGTTGTCTATGTGATCAAGCTGTCAGCAACCGGTCCGGTTTATTAAACTACACATTACTCTCGGAATTACACCATTCTGCCATTACGAGAAGGCTGCATAACGCCAGGGAGACCTTGTCGGGGCTATTTAGATTTTTTTTTACAGCGGACATAAAATAAGTTAAAGTTGAGGTTTTTTGCCCCGTGGTGAGAGGTAAGCGACCCCAAACCGCCTTTCCCAGCGAGCCCATGTTATTTTTGTTGGGAAGATATTGCTTGCGAAAACATTGAGCTTTACTGCCCTTCCTTACATTGAGCTGTTGCCCTTCCTTACATTGAGCTGTTGCCCTTCCTTACATTGAGCTGTTGCCCTTCCTTATATTGAGCTGTTGCCCTTCCTTACATTGAGCTGTTGCCCTTCCTTACATTGAGCTGTTGCCCTTCCTTACATTGAGCTGTTGCCCTTCCTTACATTGAGCTGTTGCCCTTCCTTACATTGAGCTGTTGCCCTTCCTTACATTGAGCTGTTGCCCTTCCTTACATTGAGCTGTTGCCCTTACTTACATTGAGCTCTTGCCCTTACTTACATTGAGCTGTTGCCCTTCCTTACATTGAGCTGTTGCCCTTCCTTACATTGAGCTGTTGCCCTTCCTTACATTGAGCTGTTGCCCTTCCTTACATTGAGCTTTACTGCCCTTCCTTACATTGAGCTGTTGCCCTTCCTTACATTGAGCAGTTGCCCTTACTTACATTGAGCTTTACTGCCCTTCCTTACATTGAGCTGTTGCCCTTCCTTACATTGAGCTGTTGCCCTTCCTTACATTGAGCTGTTGCCCTTCCTTACATTGAGCTGTTGCCCTTACTTACATTGAGCTTTGCCCTTCTGCCCTTCCTACATTGAGCTTTACTGCCCTTCCTTACATTGAGCTGTTGCCCTTCCTTACATTGAGCTGTTGCCCTTCCTTACATTGAGCTGTTGCCCTTCCTTACATTGAGCTTTACTGCCCTTCCTTAAATAAAATATTGATTGAATGTACCTAGCTACGTAATAGTTGTATTATCCCAAACTAGGGATTTCTTTTGATGCACTTGAAACATGGATTTTTTGTTAAACCAACACTGATAAGTGTGTCTTCCTCACACGAACTTGTTTGAAGTTGTTCGAGCTAAAAGATAGCTAAAATGACAAAGCAGACATAGCTATCTAGATAGCCAATAACTAGCCTGTTGTGTTTAAAACCGTATTTCATGCACAAAACTCAAACCAAACACGTTGAGCAGGTTGCAAATGTGTGTCTCTTTGCTTGAGACAAGTGATCAGAGACTTCCACAGTAGCCAGCTAGGTGTCAGTTTTAGATTTGATTGCAGCAGTACAACACACCACAATGCAAAGTGGTTCTGATACTATTGATACTGTTAGCCTACATTGTAAATAAACTAAACCGTCTTATCCTCCACTTGAACGGTTGTTTTGTGTCTGTCTGGTGTTGTCCATGGATCTACATACCCAGGGACTTAACAGCAATTTCAATCATTATCATCTGGTCATTCCAAACAGTATAAAGATCATACCGTATAAAGCATCGTGCCTGTTTACTTTTTGTTTTATGTCAGCAAACCTTGGCGATGTGATTCTACACAGATGTAACATCCCATCCCCCAGATAGGCTGCTGTTGTTGATAGTGGAGTGGACATGGTATTAGATGTTATCTTCTATTAGGCCTGCATTCATTTGGGTAGCGCTGAATGATCCAGACTCACCTGTACATAGCAGGTGGTGAAGGTTGAACTCATGGTGGATTATTGAACACTCAGACTGCAATGCACACAACTTGCTTTGTTTTACATAACTTGAGGGCCATCGAATAAGGATCAAGAACAGAGCTAGTGAGGATTGGTGATTAACCTAGCTGTGACAGGGGACAGGGATAAACAGCTGTGATGGGGACAAGGATAAACAGAGCTGTGTTAGGGGACATGGATAAACAGAGCTGTGTTAGGGGACATGGATAAACAGAGCTGTGTTAGGGGACATGGATAAACAGAGCTGTGTTAGGGGACATGGATAAACAGAGCTATGATGGGGCTAAACAGAGCTGTGACGGGGGACAGGGATAAACAGAGCTGTGACGGGGGACAGGGCTAAACAGAGCTGTGACAGGGGACAGGGATAAACAGAGCTGTGATGGGGACAGGGATAAACAGAGCTGTGACAGGGGACAGGGATAAACAGAGCTGTGATGGGGACAGGGATAAACAGAGCTGTGATGGGGATAAACAGAGCTGTGATGGGGATAAACAGAGCTGTGTTAGGGGACATGGATAAACAGAGCTGTGATGGGGATAAACAGAGCTGTGATGGGGATAAACAGAGCTGTGTTAGGGGACATGGATAAACAGAGCTGTGTTAGGGGACATGGATAAACAGAGCTGTGATGGGGATAAACAGAGCTGTGTTAGGGGACATGGATAAACAGAGCTGTGTTAGGGGACATGGATAAACAGAGCTGTGTTAGGGGACATGGATAAACAGAGCTGTGATGGGGACAGGGATAAACAGAGCTGTGATGGGGATAAACAGAGCTGTGATGGGGATAAACAGAGCTGTGATGGGGGACATGGATAAACAGAGCTGTGTTAGGGGACATGGATAAACAGAGCTGTGTTAGGGGACATGGATAAACAGAGCTGTGATGGGGATAAACAGAGCTGTGATGGGGATAAACAGAGCTGTGTTAGGGGACATGGATAAACAGAGCTGTGATGGGGATAAACAGAGCTGTGTTAGGGGACATGGATAAACAGAGCTGTGATGGGGGACATGGATAAACAGAGCTGTGTTAGGGGACATGGATAAACAGAGCTGTGTTAGGGGACATGGATAAACAGAGCTGTGATGGGGGACATGGATAAACAGAGCTGTGTTAGGGGACATGGATAAACAGAGCTGTGATGGGGATAAACAGAGCTGTGTTAGGGGACATGGATAAACAGAGCTGTGATGGGGGACAGGGATAAACAGAGCTGTGTTAGGGGACATGGATAAACAGAGCTGTGTTAGGGGACATGGATAAACAGAGCTGTGATGGGGGACAGGGATAAACAGAGCTGTGTTAGGGGACATGGATAAACAGAGCTGTGATGGGGGACATGGATAAACAGAGCTGTGATGGGGGACATGGATAAACAGAGCTGTGACGGGGATAAACAGAGCTGTGTTAGGGGACATGGATAAACAGAGCTGTGTTAGGGGACATGGATAAACAGAGCTGTGATGGGGGACAGGGATAAACAGAGCTGTGTTAGGGGACATGGATAAACAGAGCTGTGATGGGGGACAGGGATAAACAGAGCTGTGTTAGGGGACAGGGATAAACAGAGCTGTGTTAGGGGACATGGATAAACAGAGCTGTGATGGGGGACAGGGATAAACAGAGCTGTGACGGGGATAAACAGAGCTGTGTTAGGGGACATGGATAAACAGAGCTGTGTTAGGGGACATGGATAAACAGAGCTGTGATGGGGGACAGGGATAAACAGAGCTGTGTTAGGGGACATGGATAAACAGAGCTGTGATGGGGGACAGGGATAAACAGAGCTGTGACGGGGATAAACAGAGCTGTGTTAGGGGACATGGACAAATAGAGCTGTGATATTGAAAATATCTTAATTGGTCAGTCCAAAATGACTTTTTAATGACCTGTTACCAAGTCGTTTACAGTTTCTATTCCTTTTAGTTTTCCATACGGATCAATGTGTCTGTGAATTCCTAAAAGCTATCCATGGATTGTTCCAGAAGGTTGTGTTTTTAGGGAGTAATACTGGTTGTTGTAGAATACGTTTCGTATTCTTCCATGTTTTTTAATAGTGTTGTTAACTATGAATTTGTTAATGTTCTTAGCTTTATCCTTTTGAAAATAGACAGGTAAGAATATTCTGGGGAAGAGCTCATCTTCAATATGTTCCCATTGTTTTGTCTTTAGTGCATTTAACTACATGTCACAAGTAGAAGCCCTGGAATAGTGAGTTGATACACTTCCAAGTCTGGAAGGTTGAAACCACCCTCAGACTACGGGAGACGTAAAACCTTCCTTTTTATTCTGAGGTTGGCCCATATAAAGACTTATGACCGAGTCTGCTTTTGTTGAAAGGAACGTCTTCAGTGAGGTAATTGGTATTTACTGAAATTAAATACTGTACTGAACTCTACTCCTCTCTACTGTTCTGTACTCTACTGTTCTGTACTTTACTGAACTCTACTCCTCTCTACTGTTCTGTACTTTACTGTACTGTACTTTACTGAACTCTACTCCTCTCTACTGTTCTGTACTGTACTGTACTTTACTGAACACTACTCCTCTCTACTGTTCTGTACTTTACTGAACTCTACTCCTCTCTACTGTTCTGTACTTTACTGAACTCTACTCCTCTCTACTGTACTGTACTTTACTGAACTCTACTCCTCTCTACTGTTCTGTACTTTACTGTACTGTACTTTACTGAACTCTACTCCTCTCTACTGTTCTGTACTTTACTGTACTGTACTTTACTGAACTCTACTCCTCTCTACTGTTCTGTACTGTACTGTACTGTACTTTACTGAACTCTACTCCTCTCTACTGTTCTGTACTCTACTGTACTGTACTTTACTGAACTCTACTCCTCTCTACTGTTCTGTACTCTACTGTACTGTACTTTACTGAACTCTACTCCTCTCTACTGTTCTGTACTTTACTGAACTCTACTCCTCTCTACTGTTCTGTACTCTACTGTACTGTACTTTACTGAACTCTACTCCTCTCTACTGTTCTGTACTCTACTGTACTGTACTTTACTGAACTCTACTCCTCTCTACTGTTCTGTACTCTACTGTACTGTACTTTACTGAACGCTACTCCTCTCTACTGTTCTGTACTTTACTGAACTCTACTCCTCTCTACTGTACTGTACTTTACTGAACTCTACTCCTCTCTACTGTTCTGTACTTTACTGAACTCTACTCCCTCTACTGCTCTGTACTGTACTGTACTGAACTCTACTCCTCTCTACTGTTCTGTACTTTACTGAACTCTACTCCCCTCTACTGCTCTGTACTTTACTGTACTGAACTCTACTGTTCTGTACTTTACTGAACTCTACACCTCTCTACTGTTCTGTACTTTACTGAACTCTACTCCTCTCTACCGCTCTGTTCTGTACTGTACTGTACTGAACTCTACTCCTCTCTACTGTACTGTACTGTACTGAACTCTACTCCTCTCTACTGTTCTGTACTGTACTGAACTCTACTCCTCTCTACTGTTCTGTACTTTACTGAACTCTACTCCTCTCTACTGTACTGTACCGTACTGAACTCTACTCCTCTCTACTGTACTGTACTGTACTGAACTCTACTCCTCTCTACTGTACTCTACTCCTCTCTACTGTTCTGTTCTGTACTGTACTGAACTCTACTCCTCTCTACTGTACTGTACTGAACTCTACTGTACTGTACTGAACTCTACTCCTCTCTACTGTTCTGTACTCTACTGTTCTGTACTTTACTGAACTCTACTCCTCTCTACTGTTCTGTACTTTACTGTACTTTACTGAACGCTACTCCTCTCTACTGTTCTGTACTTTACTGAACTCTACTCCTCTCTACTGTACTGTACTTTACTGAACTCTACTCCTCTCTACTGTTCTGTACTTTACTGAACTCTACTCCTCTCTACTGTACTGTACTTTACTGAACTCTACTCCTCTCTACTGTTCTGTACTTTACTGTACTGTACTTTACTGAACTCTACTCCTCTCTACTGTTCTGTACTTTACTGAACTCTACTCCTCTCTACTGTTCTGTACTCTACTGTACTGTACTTTACTGAACTCTACTCCTCTCTACTGTTCTGTACTCTACTGTACTGTACTGTACTGAACTCTACTCCTCTCTACTGTTCTGTACTCTACTGTACTGTACTTTACTGAACTCTACTCCTCTCTACTGTTCTGTACTCTACTGTACTGTACTTTACTGAACTCTACTCCTCTCTACTGTTCTGTACTCTACTGTACTGTACTGTACTGAACTCTACTCCTCTCTACTGTTCTGTACTCTACTGTACTGTACTTTACTGAACTCTACTCCTCTCTACTGTTCTGTACTCTACTGTACTGTACTTTACTGAACTCTACTCCTCTCTACTGTTCTGTACTCTACTGTACTGTACTGTACTGAACTCTACTCCTCTCTACTGTTCTGTACTCTACTGTACTGTACTTTACTGAACTCTACTCCTCTCTACTGTTCTGTACTTTACTGAACTCTACTCCTCTCTACTGTTCTGTACTCTACTGTACTGTACTTTACTGAACTCTACTCCTCTCTACTGTTCTGTACTCTACTGTACTGTACTTTACTGAACTCTACTCCTCTCTACTGTTCTGTACTCTACTGTACTGTACTTTACTGAACTCTACTCCTCTCTACTGTTCTGTACTCTACTGTACTGTACTTTACTGAACTCTACTCCTCTCTACTGTTCTGTACTTTACTGAACTCTACTCCTCTCTACTGTACTGTACTTTACTGAACTCTACTCCTCTCTACTGTTCTGTACTTTACTGAACTCTACTCCCTCTACTGCTCTGTACTTTACTGTACTGACTCTACTGTTCTGTACTTTACTGAACTCTACACCTCTCTACTGTTCTGTACTTTACTGAACTCTACTCCTCTCTACTGTACTGTACTTTACTGAACTCTACTCCTCTCTACTGTTCTGTACTGTACTGAACTCTACTCCTCTCTACTGTACTGTATTGTACTGAACTCTACTCCTCTCTACTGTACTCTGTACTGTTCTGTACTGTACTGAACTCTACTCCTCTCTACTGTACTGTACTCTACTGTACTGTTCTGTTCTGTACTGTACTGAACTCTACTCCTCTCTACTGTACTGTACTGTACTGAACTCTACTCCTCTCTACTGTACTGTACTCTACTCCTCTCTACTGTTCTGTACTGTACTGTACTGTACTGTACTGAACTCTACTCCTCTCTACTGTACTGTACTCTACTCCTCTCTACTGTACTGAACTCTACTCCTCTCTACTGTACTGTACTCTACTCCTCTCTACTGTTCTGTACTGTACTGAACTCTACTCCTCTCTACTGTTCTGTTCTGTACTGTACTGAACTCTACTCCTCTCTACTGTACTGTACCGTACTGAACTCTACTCCTCTCTACTGTTCTGTACTGTACTGAACTCTACTCCTCTCTACTGTACTGTACTGTACTGAACTCTACTCCTCTCTACTGTTCTGTACTTTACTGAACTCTACTCCTCTCTACTGTTCTGTACTCTACTGTACTGTACTTTACTGAACTCTACTCCTCTCTACTGTTCTGTACTCTACTGTACTGTACTTTACTGAACTCTACTCCTCTCTACTGTTCTGTACTCTACTGTACTGTACTTTACTGAACTCTACTCCTCTCTACTGTTCTGTACTCTACTGTACTGTACTTTACTGAACTCTACTCCTCTCTACTGTTCTGTACTTTACTGAACTCTACTCCTCTCTACTCTACTGTACTCTACTGTACTGTACTTTACTGAACTCTACTCCTCTCTACTGTTCTGTACTCTACTGTACTGTACTTTACTGAACTCTACTCCTCTCTACTGTTCTGTACTCTACTGTACTGTACTTTACTGAACTCTACTCCTCTCTACTGTTCTGTACTCTACTGTACTGTACTTTACTGAACGCTACTCCTCTCTACTGTTCTGTACTTTACTGAACTCTACTCCTCTCTACTGTACTGTACTTTACTGAACTCTACTCCTCTCTACTGTTCTGTACTTTACTGAACTCTACTCCCCTCTACTGCTCTGTACTTTACTGTACTGAACTCTACTGTTCTGTACTTTACTGAACTCTACACCTCTCTACTGTTCTGTACTTTACTGAACTCTACTCCTCTCTACTGTTCTGTACTTTACTGAACTCTACTCCTCTCTACTGTTCTGTACTGTACTGAACTCTACTCCTCTCTACTGTACTGTACTTTACTGAACTCTACTCCTCTCTACTGTACTGTTCTGTACTGTACTGAACTCTACTCCTCTCTACTGTACTGTACTCTACTCCTCTCTACTGTTCTGTTCTGTACTGTACTGAACTCTACTCCTCTCTACTGTACTGTACCGTACTGAACTCTACTCCTCTCTACTGTACTGTACTCTACTCCTCTCTACTGTTCTGTACTGTACTGAACTCTACTGTACTGTACTGAACTCTACTCCTCTCTACTGTACTGTACTCTACTCCTCTCTACTGTACTGAACTCTACTCCTCTCTACTGTACTGAACTCTACTCCTCTCTACTGTACTGTACTCTACTCCTCTCTACTGTTCTGTACTGTACTGAACTCTACTCCTCTCTACTGTTCTGTTCTGTACTGTACTGAACTCTACTCCTCTCTACTGTACTGTACCGTACTGAACTCTACTCCTCTCTACTGTTCTGTACTGTACTGAACTCTACTCCTCTCTACTGTACTGTACCGTACTGAACTCTACTCCTCTCTACTGTACTGAACTCTACTCCTCTCTACTGTACTGTACTCTACTCCTCTCTACTGTACTGTACCGTACTGAACTCTACTCCTCTCTACTGTTCTGTACTGTACTGAACTCTACTCCTCTCTACTGTACTGTACCGTACTGAACTCTACTCCTCTCTACTGTGTACTGAACTCTACTCCTCTCTACTGTACTGTACTCTACTCCTCTCTACTGTTCTGTTCTGTGCTGTACTGAACTCTACTCCTCTCTACTGTACTGAACTCTACTCCTCTCTACTGTACTGTACTCTACTCCTCTCTACTGTTCTGTTCTGTGCTGTACTGAACTCTACTCCTCTCTACTGTACTGTACTCTACTCCTCTCTACTGTACTGTACTCTACTCCTCTCTACTGTACTGTACTCTACTCCTCTCTACTGTACTGTACTGTACTGAACTCTACTCCTCTCTACTGTACTGTACTGAACTCTACTCCTCTCTACTGTACTGAACTCTACTCCTCTCTACTGTACTGTGCTGTACTTTGATATTGAAACTTGTGAAACAGACGTCTATGATTGGTTCAGATTTGGTCCTATGTGGACCAACCAAATTTGGTCTTGTTTTGGGGGCAGAACTCATTAAAATAATAGCCTGTGTGTTGTTTAATACCCAAATATGCAACGGAGGATATTGCATATTTATACCTTTTTGTTGACCTATTTAGGATACATCACCATGAAGAGAATGACATTCATATCCATCGTTATGTAGTACAGATCCCATGATGAAATTCTGTTACCGGGTGGAAATCCACAACACTTAATGTAAACCTAGTTCAATAACCGTTGTGTCCATTGTGTCATGTCGTAGCTCACACTCCATTCTTTCTGAAGACATCGATGAATCTTAATTTGGAGCAGATATTTTAGACTTTTTGGAAAACATGGGGAGACAAAAAAAAAAACGAAGAGATTTTACCGAAATTCTTGTACCAAACTTTGCATTTGCACAGTTCTTCCAGTTAACATGGTTTTGTAAAATGTTCTGTGTAAATTTGTTAAAAATAGTCTTTGTGCATAGAGTTGTACGGTTCGTTAAACTTTGAAATCAATGGTTTATGTTTGGAATACATTTTAAGTGATAAATCTTGAGTCTCAACGCAATTCCATTACCATGGAAATGCCCATAACCCAAACTATACCAACAGTAGCTAGCTGTTCTCCAGCTCTGGTCTTGACTGTGATCAGGGAGAGATTTTAAGTAGTTCCACACCCGTTAATCCAGATTAAACCTTCATCCAGATAGCCAATCCAGCCTAGATGAGATCAGGTGACCTAATATTCTCTAGATCAAGGTTAAATTCATCGTTAGAACCATTGCGCTAAAATGATTAATTTAGCCTTAAGATGTTTTTGGGAAACTGCACTGATCTCCATCTTGTCTGTGATTGGCTGTGGAGAACTTCATCCTTGGTAGGTCCAGGCAGATATACAGATATTTTCAATGTCTGGAGAGGTCTTCAGTATGTCAAGGACCACATCAATAGGCTATAGATGGGTTGCAGTGATGGTCGGTGCTGTTTTTAAGATCAGGGAGGATGATTTATTTTTGTTTAAATAGCATGGCCTTATTTCTATTACAGCATATCGGTGCATCACTACCAGAGACAGAGAGACACGCAGAGACTGTGGACGTCATGAAAACTATATTTCCTTTCCAATGTTTATTGAAACATAAATACATTTGCACAATGAGCACATGTTGATTCTCAAATACATTGATACAGTTGTTGGTTAGCTAGCTAGTGAATTTGAGCCATATTAGCATAGACATGGTATCAGTCAGAACACCCTAAGACAAGGTATCAAGAACCAGATGAAACTAGCTCAAACGAGCCACTTACGATTCCCCACAGTTTCTTGTCAATATTGCTAGCTATCTGGCCGTCCAGAATCACAACAAACAGACTTCAGCCCCATTGAAACTCCTGCATCGTTTTCCTGACGTTGTCAGCTAATCTGTCTGTAGGCCCAATGATCATCTGTCCAGGCCTGTGTAGAGGGAGTTTCTAGATGGAACTCACCCAAAGGCTTCAGGGTGAAACAATGGGAGGGAGAGGCGTGCCCCGAAAGAAAGAGAGGTAAACATCATTAATCTGTGTTCATGTTGCAGTGATTCAAATAGCTCTATAGTTTACCATTTAAAGTTCTGATGTCACCATGGTGAGATGGGCTTTAGGTCACGTCACGGCTAGGCGTATCCCTCGATCCACCCTACATGCTCTCATTCTCTCAGCTCTTTTTTTCTCTCCTTTTTTTCTATATTTCTCTCTCAGAGCTGCCAGTCTACATTCCTGAGCTGTGACAGGATGACTCAGGTGTGTGTTGAGTCAGCGCTCATCGCCCCGAATGGAATTGCCTCAATAGATCAGTGAGAGGTATGGACAGTGACTGTGTTGTTCCTACCCTCTCTCCTTTCTGTTCGGTCTCTGTATCTCAGCCCTGATATGTGTGTTGTGTTATTCCCTGTTTGGTAGAGTAGAACTCCCACAGAGAATGATGACAGGGTTAACTGGTGTTCTGATGATGTCATCTCTACAGGCCCAGAGTTGTCACTCTGTTCTCTCTGTAGCGGTATTCTCTCCTTTTCAACACAAGATGTGGTCAGTGCAGAATCCATATACTTATTTTTTGAGCGCTAGATGGCTTTAGCTAGTGACCCACCCCTCCTTCCCTCCACCCCTCCCTCTGTCTCTTCCCCCTCCGCCATTACCACATTAGTTTACCTCTCGTACACCTGTCCAAGCCTTCCCATCTGGAAGGTTCTATGGTCAGGCGCTAAGGGTTTATTTGGGACAGGACAGATCAATTCTAAAGCCTCAACCTCCAGCATCCTGTAGGGCAGGGCTATTCAACTGGTGGCCCACGGGCCATATCTGTCCCGTTTGATCAATTTAGAAATGTCCCTTTGGTCAATTCTGAACAAAAAATTTTTTCTCCAAAATTTTAAGAAAGGAATTAATAGAAATATTAGGACATGCAGTGTCAGAGTCCAGAATAAATACTGAACAAAAATATAAACGCAACATGCAAAATGTAATCAGTTTTACTGAGTTACTGTTCATATAAGGAATTCAGTCAAATTAAATATATTCATTAGGCCCTAATCTATGGATTTCACATGACTGGAAATACAGATATGCATCTGTTGGTCACAGATACCTTAAAATGTAGGGGCGTGGATCAGGTATTTTTGTGCATTCAAATTGCCATCGATAAAATGCAATTGTGTTGGTTGTCCGTAGCTTATGCCTGCCCATACCATGACCCCACTGCCACCATGGGGCAGTCTGTTCACAACGTTGACATCAGCAAACCGCTCGCCCACACAACGCCAAACACGTGGTCTTCAGTTGTGAGACCGGTAGGACATAATACAAATTCTCTAAAACAACATTTGAGGCGGCTTATGGTAGAGAAATTAACATTACATTTGCTGGCAACCGCTCTGGTGGACATTCCTGCATTCAACATGCCAATTTCTCACTCCCTCAAAACTTGAGACATCTGTGGCACTGTGTTGTGTGACATCTGCACATTTTAGTGGCCTTTTATTGTCCCCAGAACAAGGTGCACCTGTGTAATGATCATGCTGTTTTTATCAGCTTCTTCATATGCCACACACCTGTCAGGTGGATGGATTATTTTGGCTGGATGGATTATTTTGGCAAATGAGAAATGCTCACTAACAGGGATGTAAAAAATGTGTGCACAAAATTTGAGAGAAAGAAACCTTTTTTTTTTGAATATGGAACATTTCTGGGATCTTTTCTTTCAGTTCATGAAACATGAACCAACACGGGACCAACACTTTACACGTTGTTTTATATTTTTGTTCAGTGTAAATACACTGTAAATGTATATGATGGTGTGTATGGACAGTGTATGAATAGAAAAGGTGTGTACAGCAGTAGTTATATAGCCTTGACTAGAATACAGTATTTACATATGAAGTGGGTAAAACAGTATGTAAACATTATTAAAGTGACCAGTGTTCCATGACTCTATGTACATAGGGCAGCAGTCTGTAAGGTGCAGGGTAGAGTGCCAGGTGGTGGCCGGCTAGTAACAGTGACTAATGTTCAGGGCAGGGTACTGGGCGGATGCCGGCTGATGATAACTATTTAACAGTCTGATGGCCTGGAGATAGAAGCTGTGCTTCAGTCTCTCGGTCCCAGGCTTTGATGCACCTGTACTGTCTCCACCTTCTAGATGGTAGTGGGGTGAACAGGTTGTGGCTCGGGTGACCTCGTGTCCTTGATGATCTCCTTACCCTTCCTGTGACACCAGGTGGGCAGGCAGTGTTCCCCCGGTGACTCACCACCCTCTGTAGAGCCCGGATGGTGATACAGGTCGACAGGATGCTCTCAATGGTGCATCTGTAGTAGTTCCTGAGGGTCTTAGGGGCCAAGCCAAACTTCTTCAGCCTCCTTGTGTTGAAGAGGCTCAATGTTGCACCTTCTTCACCACACTCTCTGTGTGTGTGGACCATTTTCAGGTTGTCAGTGATGTGCACTGTGAAGAGGCAGCCTTCGTCTGGCCTCATTACCATTTCAAAATGGAAGTTAATATTATCTTTAAAATGATTCAATGTATATACATGTGTGGTTTGGATAAAGTGCAAAGGTCCATGCATGGCTATCTACCAGTTTAGGTGTTCCTGACCTTTGTTGTTTGCTACCAAGTTGGTTGTTCAGGTTTAAACCAGGTGTGGTGTGTTAGATAATTAGCATGTAGTTCAGCCATGCGTTTAGTCTCCCTCAGTAGTAGTTCTAATCATCTTCTATTTGATGTAGCTCTGTCTTTTAAACTAAATTGTACATGAATCATCTTCTATTTGATGTAGCTCTGTCTTTTAAACTAAATTGTACATGAATCATCTTCTATTTGATGTAGCTCTGTCTTTTAAACTAAATTGTACATGAATCATCTTCTATTTGATGTAGCTCTGTCTTTTAAACTAAATTGTACATGAATCATCTTCTATTTGATGTAGCTCTGTCTTTTAAACTAAATTGTACATGAATCATGTTCTATTTGATGTAGCTCTGTCTTTTAAACTAAATTGTACATGAATCATCTTCTATTTGATGTAGCTCTGTCTTTTAAACTAAATTGTACATGAATCATGTTCTATTTGATGTAGCTCTGTCTTTTAAACTAAATTGTACATGAATCATGTTCTATTTGATGTAGCTCTGTCTTTTAAACTAAATTGTACATGAATCATCATCTATTTGATGTATCTCTGTCTTTTAAACTAAATTGTACATGAATCATGTTCTATTTGATGTAGCTCTGTCTTTTTAACTAAATTGTACATGAATCATGTTCTATTTGATGTAGCTCTGTCTTTTAAACTAAATTGTACATGAATCATCTATTTGATGTAGCTCTGTCTTTTAAACTAAATTTCTATTTGTTGAATCATCTTCTATTTGATGTAGCTCTGAAATGTTCTATTTGATGTAGCTCTGTCTTTTAAACTAAATTGTACATGAATCATCATCTATTTGATGTATCTCTGTCTTTTAAACTAAATTGTACATGAATCATGTTCTATTTGATGTAGCTCTGTCTTTTTAACTAAATTGTACATGACGAAATATGGTGATTTCAAACTAATGAATGCAATTAACGAATCATGTTTTCCATAGTGTTACCTGGTCTAATTAACAAAGTAAAGTTATTCTAATCAAATGCTGCTTCTCATTGGTTAATAAGTGTGGGTGGGGTTGAGGATCAAAGGTGATAAATGTTTTCCTTTTCTTTCAGCTGAGATTTGAACACCATTTTACAATGTGGTCCACAGACAGTTGATTTAGGCTGTTCTGGTAGACAATATTTAGTCCCAGTAAGGGGAGTTGGGCTCTGTTTAGAGCTGGAAAAGGGGTAATCCCCTAGTTATGCTGTTTACCCTTTAGGCCCAGACTTAGATGCAGTAGGAACCCTTTTGAGACGCTGAGTTTTAGACTCGACATTTGTCATTTTTTGTGAGTTTTCATGTCCTGAATGTTGCTGCTATGGACTGTTTGAGACAAGCCTTGTATCCTGAAACCCTATATCTGTAATAAATTCAGGTATTATTTTTGTACAATTGTGGGTCCACTTCATTCCGACCTATCACCTCCCTTGGCTTCTCTGGGTCCGCTATTTTGCATGCACGCTGAGGAACTTGAAGCTTTTCACCCTCTCCACTCATGTGGTCGGGGACGTGCTTTCTCCTGAAGTCCTTGATCAGCTCCTTCATTTTGTTGACATTAAGGGAGTGGTTATTTTCCTGGCACCACTCCACCAGGGCCCTCACCACCTCCCTCCCTGTAGGCTGTCTCGTCATTGTTGGTAATCAGGCCTACCTCTGTTACCTGCAAACTTGATGATTGAGTTGGACATGCGCATGGCCACGTAGTCATGGGTGAACAGGGAGTGCAGAAGGGGGCTGAGCACGCACCCTTGTGGGGTCCCCTTGTTGATGATCAGTGTGGTGGAGGTTTTGTTGCCTACCTGTACCACCTGGAGTCGGCCCTTCAGGAAGTCCATGACTCTGTTGCACAGGGCGGGGTTCAGACCCAAGGGCCCCGAGCTTAGTGATGAAATTGGAAGGCACTATGGTGTTGAAGGCTGAGCTGTAGTCGATGAACAGCATTCTTACATAGGTATTCTTCTTGTCCAGATGGGAAAGCCAGTGTGATTGCTACATCCATGGATCTGTTGGGGCGGTATGTAAATTGTTGTGGGTCTAGGGCAGGGGTGTCGAACTCATTCCATGTTGGGCCAAGTGTCTGTGTGTTTTATTTTTTTTTAATGTTTTTTTTTTAAATGACCTAAAAAAACAGGTGAGGGGAGTTCCTTACTAATTAGTGACTTTAATTCTATCAAGTACAAGGGTGGAGCAAAAATCTGCAGACATTCGGTCCTCCATGGAATGAGTTTGACACGTGGTCTTAGGTGTCGGGTAAGATGGAGGTGATATGATCCTTGACTAGTCTCTCAAAGCACTTCATGATGACAGGACTGAGTGCTACGTGGCGATAGACATTTAGGGCAGGTACTTTCACTTTCTTGGGTACAGGAACAATGGTGGACATTTTGAAGCAAGAGGGGACGACAGACTGGGATAGGGAGAGATTGAATATGTCTGTAAACACTCCAGCCTGCTGGTCTGCACAAGCTCTGAGGATGCGGCTTGTTATGCCGTCTGGGCCGGCAGCCTTGCCAGGGTTAACATGCTCAAATGTCTTACTCGTGTCGGCCACGGCGAACGTGAGCAGACAGTCCCCGTGGGCAAGACAGTCCCCGTGGGCAGACAGTCCCCGTGGGCAAGACAGTCCCCGTGGGCAGACAGTCCCCGTGGGCAAGACAGTCCCCATGGGCAAGACAGTCCCCGTGGGCAGACAGTCCCGTGAGCAGACAGTCCTCG
The DNA here is from genome assembly GCF_018296145.1 of Oncorhynchus tshawytscha. Classification (NCBI taxonomy): domain Eukaryota; kingdom Metazoa; phylum Chordata; class Actinopteri; order Salmoniformes; family Salmonidae; genus Oncorhynchus; species Oncorhynchus tshawytscha. Next base: position 11,226,954 of record NC_056436.1, on the reverse strand, counting down.
TGGGCAGACAGTCTCCATGAGCAGACAGTCCCCGTGGGCAGACAGTCCCCATGAGCAGACAGTCCCCATGAGCAGACAGTCCTCGTGGGCAGACAGTCCTCGTGAGCAGACAGTCCTCGTGAGCAGACAGTCCTCGTGGGCAGACAGTCCCCGTGGGCAGACAGTCCCCAGACAGTGGGCAAGACAGTCCCCGTGGGCAGACAGTCCCCGTGGGCAGACAGTCTCCATGAGCAGACAGTCCCCGTGGGCAGACAGTCCCCGTGAGCAGACAGTCCCCGTGGGCAGACAGTCCTCGTGAGCAGACAGTCCTCGTGGGCAGACAGTCCCCGTGGGCAGACAGTCCCCGTGGGCAGACAGTCCCGTGGGCAGACAGTGAGCAGACAGTCCCCGTGGGCAGACAGTCCCCGTGGGCAGACAGTCCCCGTGGCAGACAGTCCCGTGGGCAGACAGTCCCCGTGGGCAGTGAGCAGACAGTCCCCGTGAGCAGACAGTCCCCGTGGGCAGACAGTCCTCGTGAGCAGACAGTCCCCGTGGGCAGACAGTCCCCGTGGGCAGACAGTCCCCGTGGGCAGACAGTCCCCGTGGGCAGACAGTCCCCGTGAGCGGTGGTGGGCCACGTCGGTGGCACTGTGTTTTCCTAGAAGCGGGCGAAGGTGTTTCGCTTATCCGAGAGCGAGGCGTTGGTGTGGTTTTCGCCTTTATAGTCTGTGATTTTCTGGAGTCCCTGCCACATACAGTGCCTAAGTATTCAACCCCTTTGTTATGGTTTGTTATGGTTTGTTATGGTAAGCCTAAATCCTTAACAAGAAGTCACATAATAAGTTTCATGGACTCACTCTGTGTGCAATGACAGTATTTAACATGCTTTTCGTTAACAGGAGAAACCCTGTTAACCTGCTGACCAATGAGAAACTGAGCAGCTGCTCCTCTCTTTATCAATTCAAATTCAATTCAATTCAAGGGGCTTTATTGGCATGGGAAACATGTGTTAACATTGCCAAAGCAAGTAGATAACATACAAAAGTGAAATAAACAATACAAATTAACAGTAAACATTACACATACAGAAGTTTCAAAACAATAAAGACATTACAAATGTCATATATATACAGTGTTTTTACAATGTACAAATGGTTAAAGAACACAAGGGAAAATAAATAAGCATAAATATGGGTTGTATTTACAATGGTGTTTGTTCTTCACTGGTTGCCCTTTTCTCGTGGCAACAGGTCACACATCTTGCTGCTGTGATGGCACACTGGAATTTCACCCAGTAGATATGGGAGTTTATCAAAATTGGGTTTGTTTTCAAATTCTTTGTGGATCTGTGTAATCTGAGGGAAATATGTATCTCTAATATGGTCATACATTGGGCAGGAGGTTGGGAAGTGCAGCTCAGTTTCCACCTCATTTTGTGGGCAGTGAGCACATAGCCTGTCTTTCTCTTGAGAGCCATGTCTGCCTACGGCGGCCTTTCTCAATAGCAAGGCTATGCTCACTGAGTCTGTATATAGTCAAAGCTTTCCTTAAGTTTGGGTCAGTCACAGTGGTCAGGTATTCTGACACTGTGTACTCTTTATCTCTCTCTCTCTTTTTACCACTCTCTCTTTATCTCTCTCTCTCTTTATCTCTCTCTTTACCTCTCTCTCTCTTTATCTCTCTCTTTACCTCTCTCTCTCTTTCTCTCTCTCTTTATCTCTCTCTTTCTCTCTCTTATCTCTCTCTCTTTATCTCTCTCTTTATCTCTCTTTCTCTCTCTTATCTCTCTCTTTCTCTCTTTCTCTCTCTCTCTTTCTCTTTCTCTCTTTCTCTCTCTCTCTTTCTCTCTCTCTCTTTCTCTCTCTCTTTATCTCTCTCTCTCTTTATCTCTCTCTCTTTACCTCTCTCTCTCTTTATCTCTCTCTTTCTCTCTCTTTATCTCTCTCTTTCTCTCTCTCTTTCTCTCTCTCTTTCTCTCTCTCTTTCTCTCTCTCTTTATCTCTCTCTCTTTATCTCTCTCTCTTTACCTCTCTCTCTCTTTAACTCTCTCTCTTTATCTCTCTCTCTGGGGTGAGCAGCGCTCTGCCCTCCATTCATTATTAATGAGAGGACGTTTTGCTCAGTGTGTTTGAGTGCTTGGACACTAGTGTGGGTGTGTGTGTTTTGCAGATGACTGCGAGCCGGCCGGCTGAGTAGAGGAACGGGAGCCGCCCCCTCTGCCACTTGCAGCCATGAATGGTAAGAGCACGGCTTCATTACTCTGTGTGTGTGTGTGTCTGTGTGTGTGTGTGTGTGTGTGTGTGTGTGTGTGTGTGTGTGTGTGTGTGTGTGTGTGTGTGTGTGTGTGTGTGTGTGTGTGTGTGTGTGTGTGTGTGTGTGTGTGTGTGTGTGTGTGTGTGTGTGTGTGTGTGTGTGTGTGGGTGTGTGTGTGTGTTCGGTCATTTTCCCGCTCTCCCTCAATGGCACATACAGCTGTATTATCATTATGAGTCTCTCCCCTCCAGACTGTCCTCGCTGCAGGAGCAGGTTCTAGTTCACTGTGCTGTTCACTGCAGCACCACTCTGTCTCTCACTATCCAGCTCCTGTATCTACTGTACCTGAGTCTGTTCTACTGCTGTATCTACTGTACCTGAGTCTGTTCTACTGCTGTATCTACTGTACCTGAGTCTGTTCTACTGCTGTATCTACTGTACCTGAGTCTGTTCTACTGCTGTATCTACTGTACCTGAGTCTGTTCTACTGCTGTATCTGTTCTGTTGTATCTAACTCTACATACCTCCCTGATGCTACTCTAGTGTTATCTAACTCTACGTCCCTACCTGATACTGTTCTGTTGTATCTAACTCTACGTCCCTACCTGATACTGTTCTGTTGTATCTAACTCTACGTCCCTACCTGATACTGTTCTGTTGTATCTAACTCTACGTACCTACCTGATACTGTTCTGTTGTATCTAACTCTACGTACCTACCTGATACTGTTCTGTTGTATCTAACTCTACGTCCCTCCCTGATACTGTTCTGTTGTATCTAACTCTACGTCCCTCCCTGATACTGTTCTGTTGTATCTAACTCTACGTCCCTCCCTGATACTGTTCTGTTGTATCTAACTCTACGTCCCTCCCTGATACTGTTCTGTTGTATCTAACTCTACGTCCCTCCCTGATACTGTTCTGTTGTATCTAACTCTACGTCCCTCCCTGATACTGTTCTGTTGTATCTAACTCTACGTCCCTACCTGATACTGTTCTGTTGTATCTAACTCTACGTCCCTCCCTGATGCTACTCTAGTGTTATCTAACTCTACGTCCCTACCTGATACTGTTCTGTTGTATCTAACTCTACGTCCCTCCCTGATACTGTTCTGTTGTATCTAACTCTACGTACCTCCTGATACTGTTCTGTTGTATCTAACTCTACGTCCCTCCCTGATACTGTTCTGTTGTATCTAACTCTACGTCCCTCCCTGATACTGTTCTGTTGTATCTAACTCTACGTCCCTCCCTGATACTGTTCTGTTGTATCTAACTCTACGTCCCTCCCTGATACTGTTCTGTTGTATCTAACTCTACGTCCCTCCCTGATACTGTTCTGTTGTATCTAACTCTACGTCCCTCCCTGATACTGTTCTGTTGTATCTAACTCTACGTCCCTCCCTGATACTGTTCTGTTGTATCTAACTCTACGTCCCTCCCTGATACTGTTCTGTTGTATCTAACTCTACGTCCCTCCCTGATACTGTTCTGTTGTATCTAACTCTACGTTACTGTTCTGTTGTATCTAACTCTACGTCCCTCCTGATACTGTTCTGTTGTATCTAACTCTACGTCCCTCCTGATACTGTTCTGTTGTATCTAACTCTACGTCCCTCCCTGATACTGTTCTGTTGTATCTAACTCTACGTCCCTCCCTGATACTGTTCTGTTGTATCTAACTCTACGTCCCTCCCTGATACTGTTCTGTTGTATCTAACTCTACGTCCCTACCTGATACTGTTCTGTTGTATCTAACTCTACGTCCCTCCCTGATACTGTTCTGTTGTATCTAACTCTACGTCCCTCCTGATACTGTTCTGTTGTATCTAACTCTACGTCCCTCCCTGATACTGTTCTGTTGTATCTAACTCTACGTCCCTCCCTGATACTGTTCTGTTGTATCTAACTCTACGTCCCTCCCTGATACTGTTCTGTTGTATCTAACTCTACGTCCCTCCCTGATACTGTTCTGTTGTATCTAACTCTACGTCCCTACCTGATACTGTTCTGTTGTATCTAACTCTACGTCCCTCCCTGATACTGTTCTGTTGTATCTAACTCTACGTCCCTCCCTGATACTGTTCTGTTGTATCTAACTCTACGTCCCTCCCTGATACTGTTCTGTTGTATCTAACTCTACGTCCCTCCCTGATACTGTTCTGTTGTATCTAACTCTACGTCCCTACCTGATACTGTTCTGTTGTATCTAACTCTACGTCCCTCCCTGATACTGTTCTGTTGTATCTAACTCTACGTCCCTCCCTGATACTGTTCTGTTGTATCTAACTCTACGTCCCTCCCTGATACTGTTGTATCTAACTCTACGTCCCTCCCTGATACTGTTCTGTTGTATCTAACTCTACGTCCCTCCCTGATACTGTTCTGTTGTATCTAACTCTACGTCCCTCCCTGATACTGTTCTGTTGTATCTAACTCTACGTCCCTCCCTGATACTGTTCTGTTGTATCTAACTCTACGTCCCTCCCTGATACTGTTCTGTTGTATCTAACTCTACGTCCCTCCCTGATACTGTTCTGTTGTATCTAACTCTAACCTCCCTGATACTGTTCTGTTGTATCTAACTCTACGTCCCTGATACTGTTCTGTTGTATCTAACTCTCCCTCCCTGTCCCTAACTCTACCCTGATACTGTTCTGTTGTATCTAACTCTACGTCCCTCCCTGATACTGTTCTGTTGTATCTAACTCTACGTCCCTACCTGATACTGTTCTGTTGTATCTAACTCTACGTCCCTCCCTGATACTGTTCTGTTGTATCTAACTCTACGTCCCTCCCTGATACTGTTCTGTTGTATCTAACTCTACGTCCCTCCTGATACTGTTCTGTTGTATCTAACTCTACGTCCCTACCTGATACTGTTCTGTTGTATCTAACTCTACGTCCCTCCCTGATACTGTTCTGTTGTATCTAACTCTACGTCCCTCCCTGATACTGTTCTGTTGTATCTAACTCTACGTCCCTCCTGATACTGTTCTGTTGTATCTAACCTGATACTGTTCTGTTGTATCTAACTCTACGTCCCTCCCTGATACTGTTCTGTTGTATCTAACTCTACGTCCCTCCCTGATACTGTTCTGTTGTATCTAACTCTACGTCCCTCCCTGATACTGTTCTGTTGTATCTAACTCTACGTCCCTGATACTGTTCCTGATACTGTTCTGTTGTATCTAACTCTACGTCCCTCCCTGATACTGTTCTGTTGTATCTAACTCTACGTCCCTCCCTGATACTGTTCTGTTGTATCTAACTGTTCTGTTGTATCCCTCCCTACCTGATACTGTTCTGTTGTATCTAACTCTACGTCCCTCCCTGATACTGTTCTGTTGTATCTAAATCTACTTCCCTCCCTGATACTGTTCTGTTGTATCTAACTCTACGTCCCTCCCTGATACTGTTCTGTTGTATCTAACTCTACGTCCCTCCCTGATACTGTTCTGTTGTATCTAACTCTACGTCCCTACCTGATACTGTTCTGTTGTATCTAACTCTACGTCCCTCCCTGATACTGTTCTGTTGTATCTAACTCTACGTCCCTCCCTGATACTGTTCTGTTGTATCTAACTCTACGTCCCTACCTGATACTGTTCTGTTGTATCTAACTCTACGTCCCTCCCTGATACTGTTCTGTTGTATCTAACTCTACGTCCCTACCTGATACTGTTCTGTTGTATCTAACTCTACGTACCTCCCTGATACTGTTCTGTTGTATCTAACTCTACGTCCTACCTGATACTGTTCTGTTGTATCTAACTCTACGTCCCTCCCTGATACTGTTCTGTTGTATCTAACTCTACGTCCCTCCCTGATACTGTTCTGTTGTATCTAACTCTACGTCCCTCCCTGATACTGTTCTGTTGTATCTAACTCTACGTCCCTCCCTGATACTGTTCTGTTGTATCTAACTCTACGTCCCTCCCTGATACTGTTCTGTTGTATCTAACTCTACGTACCTCCCTGATACTGTTCTGTTGTATCTAACTCTACGTCCCTCCCTGATACTGTTCTGTTGTATCTAACTCTACGTCCCTCCCTGATACTGTTCTGTTGTATCTAACTCTACGTCCCTCCCTGATACTGTTCTGTTGTATCTAACTCTACGTCCCTCCCTGATACTGTTCTGTTGTATCTAACTCTACGTCCCTACCTGATACTGTTCTGTTGTATCTAACTCTACGTCCCTCCCTGATACTGTTCTGTTGTATCTAACTCTACGTCCCTACCTGATACTGTTCTGTTGTATCTAACTCTACGTCCCTCTGTGATACTGTTCTGTTGTATCTAACTCTACGTCCCTCCCTGATACTGTTCTGTTGTATCTAACTCTACGTCCCTACCTGATACTGTTCTGTTGTATCTAACTACGTCAACTCCCTGATCCCTGATACTGTTCTGTTGTATCTAACTCTACGTCCCTACCTGATACTGTTCTGTTGTATCTAACTCTACGTCCCTCCCTGATACTGTTCTGTTGTATCTAACTCTACGTCCCTCCCTGATACTGTTCTGTTGTATCTAACTCTACGTCCCTCCCTGATACTGTTCTGTTGTATCTAACTTAGTCCTGTTCTGTTGTATCTAACTCTACGTCCCTCCCTGATACTGTTCTGTTGTATCTAGACTCTAGTCCCTCCCTGATACTGTTCTGTTGTATCTAACTCTACGTCCCTACCTGATACTGTTCTGTTGTATCTAACTCTAGTCCTGATACTGTTCTGTTGTATCTAACTCTAGTCCTCCTGATACTGTTCTGTTGTATCTAACTCCGTCCCTACCTGATACTGTTCTGTTGTATCATACTGTTCTGTTGTACTCTCTACGTCCCTCCCTGATACTGTTCTGTTGTATCTAACTCTACGTCCCTACCTGACCTGTTGTATCTAACTCTACCTGATGGTTCTGTTGTATCTAACTCTACGTCCTCCCTGATACTGTTCTGTTGTATCTAACTCTACGTCCCTACCTGATACTGTTCTGTTGTATCTAACTCTACGTCCCTCCCTGATACTGTTCTGTTGTATCTAACTCTACGTCCCCCTGATACTGTTCTGTTGTAACTAACTCTCTACCTCCCTGATACTGTTCTGTTGTATCTAACTCTACGTCCTCCCTGATACTGTTCTGTTGTATCTAACTCTAGTCCCTCCCTGATACTGTTCTGTTGTAAACCCTCCTGATACTGTTCTGTTGTATCTAACTCTACGTCCCATACTGTTCTGTTGTAACTAACTCTACGTCCTCCCTGATACTGTTCTGTTGTATCTAACTCTACGTCCCTCCCTGATACTGTTCTGTTGTATCTAACTCAGGATACTGTTCTGTTGTATCTAACTCTACGTCCCTACCTGATACTGTTCTGTTGTATCTAACTCTACGTCCCTCCCTGATACTGTTCTGTTGTATCTAACTCTACGTCCCTCCCTGATTGTTCTGTTGTATCTACAGGTCCCTCCCTGATACTGTTCTGTTGTATCTAACTCAGATACTGTTCTGTTGTATCTAACTCTACGTCCCTACCTGATACTGTTCTGTTGTATCTAACTCTACCTGAATTGATACTGTTCTGTTGTATCTAACTCTCTAACTGTTCTGTTGTATCCCTCCCCCTGATACTGTTCTGTTGTATCTAACTCCCCTACCTGATACTGTTCTGTTGTATCTAACCAGTCCCTCCCTGATACTGTTCTGTTGTATCTAACTCTACGTCCCTCCCTGATACTGTTCTGTTGTATCTAACTCTACGTCCCTCCCTGATACTGTTCTGTTGTATCTAACTCTACGTCCCTACCTGATACTGTTCTGTTGTATCTAACTCTACGTCCCTCCTGATACTGTTCTGTTGTATCTAACTCCCTCCCTGACGTCCCTCCCTGATACTGTTCTGTTGTATCTAACTCTACGTCCCTCCCTGATACTGTTCTGTTGTATCTAACTCTACGTCCCTACCTGATACTGTTCTGTTGTATCTAACTCTACGTCCCTACCTGATACTGTTCTGTTGTATCTAACTCTACGTCCCTACCTGATACTGTTCTGTTGTATCTAACTCTACGTCCCTCCCTGATACTGTTCTGTTGTATCTAACTCTACGTCCCTCCCTGATACTGTTCTGTTGTATCTAACTCTACGTCCTCCCTGATACTGTTCTGTTGTATCTAACTCTACGTCCCTCCCTGATACTGTTCTGTTGTATCTAACTCTACGTCCCTCCCTGATACTGTTCTGTTGTATCTAACTCTACGTCCCCCTGATACTGTTCTGTTGTATCTAACTCTACGTCCCTCCCTGATACTGTTCTGTTGTATCTAACTCTACGTCCCTCCCTGATACTGTTCTGTTGTATCTAACTCTACGTCCCTCCCTGATACTGTTCTGTTGTATCTAACTCTACGTCCCTACCTGATACTGTTCTGTTGTATCTAACTCTACTTCCCTCCCTGATACTGTTCTGTTGTATCTAACTCTACGTCCCTCCCTGATACTGTTCTGTTGTATCTAACTCTACGTACCTCCCTGATACTGTTCTGTTGTATCTAACTCTACGTCCCTACCTGATACTGTTCTGTTGTATCTAACTCTACGTCCCTCCCTGATACTGTTCTGTTGTATCTAACTCTACGTCCCTCCTGATACTGTTCTGTTGTATCTAACTCTACGTCCCTCCCTGATACTGTTCTGTTGTATCTAACTCTTCCCTCCTGATACTGTTCTGTTGTATCTAACTCTACGTCCCTACCTGACTGTTGTATCTAACCTCCCTCCCTGATACTGTTCTGTTGTATCTAACTCTACGTCCCTCCCTGATACTGTTCTGTTGTATCTAACTCTACGTCCCTCCTGATACTGTTCTGTTGTATCTAACTCTACGTCCCTCCCTGATACTGTTCTGTTGTATCTAACTCTACGTCCCTCCCTGATTCTGTTGTATCTAACTCTACGTCCCTCCCTGATACTGTTCTGTTGTATCTAACTCTACGTCCCTCCCTGATACTGTTCTGTTGTATCTAACTCTACGTCCCTCCCTGATACTGTTCTGTTGTATCTAACTCTACGTCCCTACCTGATACTGTTCTGTTGTATCTAACTCTGTCCCTACCTGATACTGTTCTGTTGTATCTAACTCTACGTCCCTACCTGATACTGTTCTGTTGTATCTAACTCTACGTCCCTCCCTGATACTGTTCTGTTGTATCTAACTCTACGTCCCTCCCTGATACTGTTCTGTTGTATCTAACTCTACGTCCCTACCTGATACTGTTCTGTTGTATCTAACTCTACGTCCCTCCCTGATACTGTTCTGTTGTATCTAACTCTACGTCCCTCTGTTATGTGGTTCTCCCTGTTCAGTTTGAACGATGTGAATTAGCCTGGATTAACAGGGCGAAACCCTACTGAGAAGACAGATCAGTCCCAGCACAAACATACTCTACCTACTGGATGTGAATTAGCCTGGATTAACAGGGCGAAACCCTACTGAGAAGACAGATCAGTCCCAGCACAAACATACTCTACCTACTGGATGTGAATTAGCCTGGATTAACAGGGCGAAACCCTACTGAGAAGACAGATCAGTCCCAGCACAAACATACTCTACCTACTGGATGTGAATTAGCCTGGATTAACAGGGCGAAACCCTACTGAGAAGACAGATCAGTCCCAGCACAAACATACTCTACCTACTGGATGTGAATTAGCCTGGATTAACAGGGCGAAACCCTACTGAGAAGACAGATCAGTCCCAGCACAAACATACTCTACCTACTGGATCAATGGATTCAAGTAATATTGTCCTGTACTGTACCCGTAAGCCCCGTGTCCACTTTCAGTAAGCCCCGTGTCCACTTTCAGTAAGCCCCGTGTCCACTTTCAGTAAGCCCCGTGTCCACTTTCAGTAAGCCCCGTGTCCACTTTCAGTAAGCCCCGTGTCCACTTTCAGTAAGCCCCGTGTCCACTTTCAGTAAGCCCCGTGTCCACTTTCAGTAAGCCCCGTGTCCACTTTCAGTAAGCCCCTGGGAGGATGGCTCAGTTGGTACTGTGTGGCGCCAGAGTTGTGGGTTAATTCCCACGAGGGACCAGTATGAAAATGGATGCACTCACTACTGTAAATCTCTCTGACTCACTACTGTAAATCTCTCTGACTCACTACTGTAAATCTCTCTGACTCACTACTGTAAATCTCTCTGACTCACTACTGTAAATCTCTCTGACTCACTACTGTAAATCTCTCTGACTCACTACTGTAAATCTCTCTGGATTAAATGACTAAAGCGTAAAAATGTGTCTTACTACCACAGACCTGTTTGCCTTGTCCTGACAGACGTGTCGGCCTGACAGACGTGTAGGCCTGACAGACGTGTAGGCCTGACAGACGTGTAGGCCTGACAGACGTGGCCTGACAGATGGTTTGACACCCTCTCTCTCTCCAGGTGACCTCAGTGTGTGGGCTATCTCTCCAGAAGAGAGGAACAAACATGATAAACAGTTTGACACCCTCTCTCCCACCATGGGCTACATCTCAGGTACCAAGACACCGCATGCATCCACACCAACATTTTACTACGTTTTCTCCCCCATCTCTCCATACTGTGATGTCTTTTCTGTTGTCTCTCTCTCGTTCTCTCTCTCCCTCTCGTTCTCTCTCTCTCGTTCTCTCTCTCTCTCGTTCTCTCTCTCCCTCTGGTTCTCTCTCTCTCGTTCTCTCTCTCTCTCTCTCTCGTTCTCTCGTTCTCTCTCTCATTCTCTCTCGTTCTCTCGTTCTCTCTCTCCTCTCGTTCTCTCTCGTTCTCTCTTCTCTCTCTCTCGTTCTCTCTCTCTCTACTCTCTCTCTCGTTCTCTCTTCTCTCTCTCTCTACTCTCTCTCTCGTTCTCTCTCTCGCTCTCTCTCGTTCTCTCGCTCTCTCTCGTTCTCTCGCTCTCTCTCGTTCTCTCTCTTGTTCTCTCTCTCTTGTTCTCTCTCTCTTGTTCTCTCTTCTTCTCTCTCTCGCTCTCTCTCATTCTCTCGTTCTCTCTTGTTCTCTTCTCTCTCTCGTTCTCTCTCTCTTCTCTCTCTCTCGTTCTCTCTCTTGCTTCTCTCTCTCTCTCGTTCTCTCTCGTTCTCTCTCTCTCTCTCTCTCTCGTTCTCTCTCTCGCTCTCTCTCGTTCTCTCTCTCTCTTCTATCTCTCTCTCTCTCTCTCGTTCTCTCTCTTGTTCTCTCATTCTCTCTCTTGTTCTCTCGCTCTCTCTCTCTTGCTCTCTCTCTCTCTCTCTCGTTCTCTCTCTTGTTCTCTCATTCTCTCTCTTGTTCTCTCGCTCTCTCTCTCTTGCTCTCTCTCTCTCTCTCTCGCTCTCTCTCGTTCTCTCTCTCTCTCTCGTTCTCTCTCTCTCTCGCTCTCTCTCGTTCTCTCTCTCTCTCTCTTGCTCTCTCGCTCTCTCTCTCTCTCTCTCGCTCTCTCGTTCTCTCTCTCTCTCTCTCTCTCTCTCTCTCTCTCTCTCTCTCTCTCTCTCTCTCTCTCTCTCTCACTCTCTCTCGCTCTCTCGTCCTCTCTTGTTCTCTCTCTCCAGGGGAGCGGGCCAGGAAGTTCTTCTTGCAGTCGGGTCTTCCCTCCTCGGTTCTTGCAGAGATATGGTACACACAGACAGACACACAGACAGACACACAGACAGTAATAGGAATTTCCAGGTGACTAAGGAGAGCAGTCGTTACTAAGGTAATTTAAAAATATTTTACAAGTTGCTCAGCAGAGAATTATAATATTATTAACCTTAATCCTTAACAGTCTAAGCTGGGGGGGGTGTAATTTAGCTATTTGATTTTGATTAAACATTATTAGGATCTCCATTAGCCAATGGCGACAGCTAGTTTTACTGTGGTCCGACATTACAGACAAAACCATTGAATTTGGCCTTACTGCTATTAGCACATAGAAATGCATTGGATACCAGATTCATACATGGAAAAACAGATGGTCAAAAATATATCAGAGAATAAAGTTTGATTTAAAGTGTCTGTCCTGTATCTGAGAGATATAAGAAAGACCAGGGTTGTTATTATTATTATTATTTGTTTATTTAATTTATTTTGGCGATAAACTACTTCCATATACAGTCTCTTCAGAATGTATTCACACCCCTTGACTTTACATTTAGTTACTTCCTGAATATAGAATGGATTACATTGTCGCTGACCAGTAATGGATTACATTGTCGCCGGCCAGTAATAGATTACACTGTCACTGACCAGTAATAGATTACATTGTCACCGACCAGTAATAGATTACATTGTCACTGACCAGTAATAGATTACATTGTCACTGACCAGTAATAGATTACATTGTCACTGACCAGCCATTGTCACTGACCAGTAGGATTACATTGTCGCCAGCCAGTAATAGATTACATTGTCGCCAGCCAGTAATAGATTACATTGTCGCCAGCCAGTAATAGATTACATTGTCGTCGGCCAGTAATAGATTACATTGTCACCGGCCAGTAATAGATTACATTGTCACTGGCCAGTAATAGATTACATTGTCACTGGCCAGTAATGGATTACATTGTCACTGACCAGTAATGGATTACATTGTCACTGACCAGTAATGGATTACATTGTCACTGACCAGTAATGGATTACATTGTCGCCGGCCAGTAATAGATTACACTGTCACTGACCAGTAATAGATTACATTGTCACCGACCAGTAATAGATTACATTGTCACTGACCAGTAATAGATTACATTGTCACTGACCAGTAATAGATTACATTGTCACTGACCAGTAATAGATTACATTGTCACTGACCAGTAATGGATTACATTGTCGCCAGCCAGTAATAGATTACATTGTCGCCAGCCAGTAATAGATTACATTGTCGCCGGCCAGTAATAGATTACATTGTCGTCGGCCAGTAATAGATTACATTGTCACTGGCCAGTAATAGATTACATTGTCACTGGCCAGTAATAGATTACATTGTCACTGGCCAGTAATAGATTACATTGTCACTGACCAGTAATGGATTACATTGTCACTGACCAGCAATGGATTACATTGTCACTGACCAGTAATGGATTACATTGTCACTGACCAGTAATGGATTACATTGTCACTGGCCAGTAATGGATTACATTGTCACTGACCAGTAATAGATTACATTGTCACTGACCAGTAATAGATTACATTGTCACTGACCAGTAATGGATTACATTGTCACTGACCAGTAATGGATTACATTGTCACACACAATACCCAATAATGTCAAAGTGGAATTATGTTTTTCAAAACTTTTACAAATTAATACAAAATGAAAAGCTAAAATGTCTTGAGTCAACAGTTATTCAATTCAATTGTTATTGCCTAAATAAGTGAATGGGTAAAATGTGCTTAATAAATCACCCTGTGTGCAGTAATAGTGTTGAGCATGATTTTTGAATGACTACCTCATCTCGGTACTCCACACATCTGTAGGGTCCCTCAGTCGAGCAGTGAATTTCAAACACAGATTCAACCAGAAAGACCAGGGAGGTTTTCCATTGCCTCACAAAGAAGGGCACCTATTGGTAGATACAGATTTTTTTTTTAAAGCAGACATTGAATATCCCTTTGAGCATAGTGACATTATTAATTACACTTTGGATGGTGTATCAATACACCGAGTCACTACAAAGATACAGGCGTCCTTCCTAACTTAGTTTCCGGAGAGGAAGGAAACCACTTAGGGATTTCACCATGAGGCCAATGGTGACTTTGAAACAGTTACAGAGTTTAATGGCTGTGATAGGAGAAAACTGAGGATGGATCAACAACATTGTAGTCACACCACAATTACTAACCTAAATGACAGTGAAAAGAAGGAAACCTGTTCATAATAAAATATTCCAAAACATGCATCCTGTTTGCAACAAGGCACTAAAGTAATAATGCAAAAAATGTGGCAAAGAAATTACCTTTTTGTCCTGAATATAAAGTGTTAGGTTTGGGGAAAATCCAATACAACACATTACTGAGTACCACTCTCCATATTTTCAAGCATAGATATGGCTGCATCATGTTATGGGTATGCTTGTTATCATTAAGGACGGGGGAGTTTTTCAGGATAAAAAAGAAACAGAATGGAGCTAAGCACAGGCAAAATCAGTCGGCTTTCCACCAGACACTGGGAGAAGAATTCACCTTTCAGCAGGACAATGACCTAAAACACAAGGCCAAGTATACACTGGATTTTCTTACCAAGAAGACAGTGAAGAAGAGTCGTGTAAACGCCAGCTGAGAGGCACTTAGGAAGTCCGCTACTGAATCACACACCATCACAGAATACAGTAATAATCAGTGTGTCCTCAGCCTCGGCGCCTCCAGTCAAACACTATCAACATATTTGAGAACAATCCATAACATTCTACCCGCACCTTGCACTAACACTGGCAGATTGTGTATTACAGAAAGGGAAAATATAACAAATGCTAAACATGAACTTTATTCACAGTACACACACACACACACACACACACACACACACACACACACACACACACACGTGTGCTGGCATTCGATCTTGTGACCAGCTGCTCTTCAGCCACACACAGAGTAAGGAAGTAACACGTAATCAATATGTCTACATGTTTGTTCCCCGTGTGAGGATATTCCATAGTAATGACCCTCTCTGACCCCCAGGGCGCTGGCTGACATGGGTAAGGATGGGAAGATGGACAGGTTGGAGTTCTCCATCTCTATGAAGCTCATTAAGCTCAAACTGCAGGGCACGCCCCTTCTCTCAACTTTACCAATCATCATGAAGCAACCGCCAGTGCCCGCCCCTAACCCCTCCTCTACGGACGCCATGTCCACCTCGCGCTACGGTACTTTTAAACAGACACACGGACACATTGATTTGATTTGATTTGACATGCGTAGACTTCTCTTCTGTTCTCAGTATGTCTGTCGATGCTTCATCTTAATATTTATTCTGTCTCTTTAATGTTGTGTGTCTCTCCAGGAACGGGTTCCGTGCCAAACCTATCTATGATGCCCGGAGGCATCGCCATGCTCACCCCTAACCTCTCACCCATGACACCTATGAGCGGCCTCACCCCCATGATCCCAACAGCTACAGGCATGGCCCCCCTGGTTTCCACGTCAACGATGCCCATTCCCTTGCTGCCGTCCATTGGCAGCCCCGCTTTGCCCAACGGCACTATGGGTATTCTACAGCAATTCCCACCAGGGTACATGGGGACAGGTAAGAGGAGGACCGTCTCTGTCTCTGTATGTCTCTCTGTGTCTCTGTATGTCTCTGTATGTCTCTCTCTGTCTGTCTCTCTCTGTCTCTGTATGTCTCTCTCTCTCTCTCTGTATGTCTCTCTCTGTCTCTGTATGTCTCTCTCTCTGTCTCTGTATGTGTCTCTGTGTCTCTCTTTATGTGTCTCTGTGTCTCTGTATGTGTTTCTGTATGTGTCTCTGTGTCTCTGTATGTCTCTCTCTGTCTCTGTATGTCTCTCTCTCTGTCTCTGTATGTGTCTCTGTGTCTCTCTTTATGTGTCTCTGTGTCTCTGTATGTGTCTCTGTGTCTCTGTCTCTGTATGTCTCTCTCTTTGTCTCTGTATGTGTCTCTGTGTCTCTCTTCATGTGTCTCTGTGTCTCTCTCTGTGTCTCTGTATGTGTCTCTGTGTCTCTCTCTGTGTCTCTGTATGTGTCTCTGTGTCTCTCTCTGTGTCTCTGTATGTGTCTCTCTGTCTCTGTATGTCTCTCTCTTTGTCTCTGTATGTGTCTCTGTGTCTCTCTTCATGTGTCTCTGTGTCTCTCTCTGTGTCTCTCTTCATGTGTCTCTGTGTCTCTCTCTGTGTCTCTCTCTGTGTCTCTGTATGTGTCTCTGTGTCTCTCTCTGTGTCTCTCTTCATGTCTCTCTGTGTCTCCATGTGTCTCTGTGTCTCTCTCTGTGTCTCTCTCTGTGTCTCTGTATGTGTCTCTGTGTCTCTGTATGTGTCTCTCTCTCTCATCAGTGGTTTTCAGCAGGTGTGCTGCAAAAACGTTCCCTCATCTTATACACCCGGTTGATTAGATTTGGGGAGCACCAGTGTCTCCTAAAAACAGCATCATACATTGAACTCATCTTTTATCGAAGTTTCAGGCAGTTGTTACAGTTGTATAATTTATTTTTTAAGTCATTTTGATCATTTATTTCACCTGTGAGAATCGTAAGCACTGATCAGGCTGAGCTGTACCTCTGTCACAGAGACAAAAGGAGCATGGTTTTAAAATGTAGAAACTCGCTTGTCTCAAACTGTTGAAAAGTAATGACCCATATTTAACAGAGCTGCATTTCTATCCATCTCGTATTCACAGGACACTTTTAAAGGGGTACACACATTCATCATGATGAGTAAGGAACTATGAAAATAATGAGTTTATTAAAAATGGTTTATTATTTTATTATGGATCAGGGTCCTCAGGAAAATGTAGGTGTGCAGCACTGGTCTTTATTTCATCAAGGTGTGTCATGGTTCAATGAAGGTTGGGAACCAGTGCTCTATATTTCATACATGAAGTACTGTTAGCTCCAATGGCAATACCTTAACAAGGCCCGGGGAGCAGTCTGTCTAGAAAGGAAATGAGAGGAAGTGCTGTGTCACCAGGCTCTACTGAGTGGACATCATGCTGTATTTGTAATGTAACCATACAATGTTAATATAAATGGACTTCATAAGGAACTCAATCAACGTGTGTGTCCAGGCATGTCTCTCTCTGCACCGTACGTATCCTCTCCCCTGGGTCTCTCTGCACCGTACGTATCCTCTCCCCTGGGTCTCTCTGCACCGTACGTATCCTCTCCCCTGGGTCTCTCTGCACCGTACGTATCCTCTCCCCTGGGTCTCTCTGCACCGTACGTATCCTCTCCCCTGGGTCTCTCTCCTGGGATCAACAAAGCTACATCACTGTTGGACTCAAGCAGGTAACACAGCCACACACACAGCCACACACACACACACACACACACACACATACACTCAAAATAGAATCAGACTCTGATCTCTACTCATTTAGATGCCAATGGACTATTTCTATAACTCCATTATATGATCCCTTTCTCCCTCTACCTCCATCCCTTTCTCTCTCTTCCTCCATCCCTTTCTCTCTCTACCTCCATCCCTTTCTCTCTCTACCTCCATCCCTTTCTCTCTCATCCCCTCTCCCTCCATCCCCTCTCCCTCTATCCCCCTCTCCCTCATCCCTCTCTCCCTCTATCCCTCTCTCCCTCTATCCCCTCTCCCTCCATCCCCCTCTCCCTCCATCCCCCTCTCCCTCTATCCCCCTCTCCCTCCATCCCTCTCTCCCTCATCCCTCTCTCCCTCCATCTCTCTCTCCCTCCATCTCTCTCTTCCTCCATCTCTCTCTCCCTCCCTCTGTCCCCCTCTCCCTCCATCTCTCTCCCTCCCTCTGTCCCCCTCTCCCTCCGTCCCCCTCTCCCTCCGTCTCTCTCTCCCTCCATCTCTCTCTCCCCTCCTCTCTCTCTCTCCATCCCTCTCTCCCTCCATCCCTCTCTCCCTCCATCCCTCTCTCCCTCCATCCCTCTCTCCCTCCATCCCTCTCTCCCTCCATCTCCCTCCATCTCTCTCTCTCCCTCCATCTCCCCCTCTCCCTCTGTCCCCCTCTCCCTCTGTCCCCCTCTCCCTCCATCTCTCTCTCCCTCCATCTCTCTCTCTCCCTCTGTCCCCCTCTACCTCCATCTCTCTCTCTCCCTCCGTCCCCCTCTACCTCCACCCCCTCTCCCTCATCCCCCTCTACCTCTATCCCCCTCTACCTCCATCCCCCTCTACCTCTATCCCCTCTCCCTCCATCCCCTCTCCCTCCATCCCCTCCCCCCATCCCCCTCTCCCTCCCTCCATCCCCCTCTCCCTCCCTCCCTCCGTCCCCCTCTCTCCTCCCTCCGTCCCCCTCTCCCCTCCCTCCACCCCCTCTCTCTCCCTCCCTCTCTCTCCATCCCTCTCTCCATCCCTCTCTCTCTCCATCCCTCTCTCTCATCCCTCTCTACCTCCATCCCTCTCTCCCTCCATCCCTCTCTCTCTCCATCCCTCTCTCTCCATCCAACCCTCTATCTCTATCCCTCCTTCTCTACCTCCATCCCTCTCTACCTCCATCCCTCTCTCTCCCTCTCTCTCCATCCCTCTCTCTCTCCATCTCTCTCTCGCCATCTCTGGTCCCTAGCTCCAACTCGTCCTCCACCACCTCCCTGGCAGGTAGTTCTCTGAAGACCGCTCCCTCTGACTGGGCCGTGCCTCACGCCTCGCGTCTCAAATACAGACAGCAGTTTAACAGCCTGGACAAGCACATGCCGGGATACCTCACGGGTGGGTGCTGCTGGGAAATGTAGGCAAACAGATGAGCGGCAGTCCAAGGGTCGCTAGGTAATGTAGTTTACCTCAGACATGTATAGGTAATGTAGTTTACCTCACAGTCAGGTATAGGTAATGTAGTTTACCTCAGTCAGGTATAGGTAATGTAGTTTACCTCACAGTCAGGTATAGGTAATGTAGTTTACCTCACAGTCAGGTATAGGTAATGTAGTTTACCTCACAGTCAGGTATAGGTAATGTAGTTTACCTCAGTCAGGTATTGGTTAATGTAGTTTACCTCAGACATGTATAGGTAGCGTAGTTTACCTCAGACATGTACAGGTAATGTAGTTTACCTCACAGTCAGGTATAGGTAATGCAGCTAACCCCACTGACAGGTATATGTAATTTAGTTTACCTCACAGTCAAGTATAGGTAATGCAGTTTACCTCACATGCATGTATGGGCAATGCAGTTTACCTCAGTCAGGTATAGGTAATGTAGTTTACCTCAGTCAGGTATAGGTAATGTAGTTTACCTCACAGTCAGGTATAGGTAATGTAGTTTTCATCAGAAATGTATAGGTAATGTAGTTTACCTCACAGTCAGGTATAGGTAATGTAGTTTACCGCAGTCAGGTATAGGTAATGCAGTTTACCTCACAGACATGTATAGATAATGCAGTTTACCTCACATACATGTATGGATAATGTAGTTTACCGCAGTCAGGTATAGGTAATGCAGTTTACCACAGACACGTATAGGTAATGTAGTTTACCACAGACATGTATAGGTAATGCAGTTTACCTCACATACATGTATGGGTAATGTAGTTTACCACATACACGTATAGGTAATGTAGTTTACCACAGAAATGTATAGGTAATGTAGTTTACCACAGAAATGTATGGGTAATGTAGTTTACCTCAGACATGTATGGGTAATGTAGTTTACCTCACAGACAGGTGGGTCACTGGATATTACAGCTATATGAGAGATGGTTGATGTAAATGAAGCCGTTAGCTTGGTGGAAGAAACGGAAGAAGGAAGAAACTACAGCAGACTATTGAAGGTACTCTGCAGTCTGAAATGTCATGTGTTTTGGTCTACATCCATTGGCCAGTTTATTAGGCACAGTAAGGTACCTAATTGTTACACAGAAATTATTTAGGTATTGAGATAAAAATGGCTGACCTTTTTAAGATGCACCTTGTGATAGGTTGATAGAATTGCATTCTGGGTCTTTAAAAAAAAAAAAAAAAAAAAATTTTTACTGGCAAATTCAATCAATCAAGGTTATGCCAAAAGGCTACAAGTGAAGTCATTTATTTCAGTTATGAGAAATGGACTGAGGTTGCTTTGTTCTGTGTGTTTCAGGTCCGCAAGTGAGGAATGCCATGGCAACCACTCTGCTCACTCATACACAGCTGGCCACCATCTGGTGAGTACGCCTTCATCATCATCATCATCATCATCAACTTGTACCTGTATAAGAACGTTTGACCACAGTAATGTGTGTGTGTGTGTGTGTGTGTGTGTGTGTGTGTGTCAGGTCCCTGGCTGATGTAGATAAGGATGGGACGCTAAGAGGAGAGGAGTTTATTCTGGCCATGCATCTAGTGGACGTGGCCAAGACCGGACGACCCTTACCACACACACTACCGACAGATCTAATTCCACCATCTGAGAGGTACACACACACACACACACACACACACACACACACACACACACACACACACACACACACACTACCAACATATCTACTACCACCATCAGAGAGGTACACACACACACACACACACACACACACACACACACACACACACACACACACACACACACACACTACCAACAGATCTACTACCACCATCAGAGATACACACACTCACCCTCGCTGCTTCTTGTAGGGGTTCTGTAAATGGGACCAGTTTGTCTCTCTATGCTGGCATCACAGAAGAACTGGAGGCTGAGCCACCACAGAAAACCAAAAACAACCGTACGTACACACACTCTCACACACACTCTCACTCACACACTCTCATACTCTCACTTACACTCTCTCTCTGTCTCTGTCTGTTTGTCTGTCTGTCTGTTTGTCTGTCTCTGTTTGTCTGTCTCTCTGTTTGTCTGTCTCTCTGTTTGTCTCTCTGTTTGTCTGTCTCTCTGTTTGTCTCTCTGTTTGTCTCTCTGTTTGTCTGTCTGTCTGTCTGTCTCTGTTTTTCTGTCTGTCTCTGTTTTTCTGTCTGTCTGTCTGTCTCTGTTTTTCTGTCTGTCTGTCTGTCTCTGTTTTTCTGTCTGTCTGTCTGTCTGTCTGTCTGTCTGTCTGTCTGTCTGTCTGTCTGTCTGTCTGTCTGTCTGTCTGTCTGTCTGTCTGTCTGTCTGTCTGTCTCTGTTTGTTTGTCTGTCTGTCTGTCTCTCTCTGTCTGTCTCTCTCTCTGTCTCTTTCTCTCTCATTCCCTCTCTCGTTCTTTCTCTCTCGCTCTCTCCATCCCTCTCTCTTTCACAGTGTCGTTTGAGGATAAGTTCAAGGCCAACCTGGAGCGAGGGAACGCAGAGCTGGAGAAAAGAAGACAGGCTCTGCAGGATGCACAGAGGAGAGAGGATGAGAAACGCCAGCAGAAGGAGACGGAGGAACGAGAGAGGAGAGAGAGAGAGGTCAGGGAGCAAGAGGAGAGGAGGAGGAAGGAGGAAGAGAGGAAGATGGAGCGGCAGAGGGAGATGGAGAGACAGGAAGAGGAGGAGAGGCTGAAGGAGATGGAGAGAAAAGAGGTGAAGAGGCGCGTTCTTTCAGGCATTCGGGTGGGTCGAGCCCTGAATGCTGATTGGCTGTCAGCTGTGGTATATCAGACCGTATACCACGGGTATGACAAAACATTTATTTTGACTGCTCTAACTACGTTGGTAACCAGTTTATAATAGCAGTAAGGCACCTCGGGTGTTTGCGTCGTGCCTAAGAACAGTCGTTAGCCGTGGCTATTTGGCCATATACCAAACCCTCGCGGTCCTTATTGTTTAAGTATGAGTGAGTCCGTCCGTGTGTGTGTCCCCCAGGCGGCGCAGCGTGAGCTGGAGCTCCAGAGGAAGGAGGAGCTGGAGAGGAGGAGGAGAGGAGAGCTGCAGCGCCAGAAGAGTCAGGAACAGGAAGACGTCAGCCAACTAAAGGCCAGGAAGAGGAGTCTGGAGATGGAGTTGGAGGCTGTGGTGAGACTCACACATATATTTGACATTTGACTCTCTTATCCAGAGCCACTTAGAGAAGCAGTTAGGGTTAAGTGTCTTGCTCGAGGTCACTTCGACACATTTTTCCATCAAGTCGGCTCGGAGAATCAGACCAGTGACCTTTCGGTTGCTGGCCCAACACTCTTAACCGCTAGGCTACCTGCCTCCCTACACACACGCATGGACAGAGACTACACACACTACACACACACTACACACACACTATACACACACTAGACACACACTACACACACTATATATACACACTACCCTTCAAAAGATCATTAGAAAACCGTATGTCTCTCTCTCTCTCTCAGCATAACAAACGCAGACAGATCTCTGAGCGGCTGTATGTCTCTCTCTCCCAGGGTAACGAACACAGACAGATCTCTGAGCGGCTGTATGTCTCTCTCTCCCAGGGTAACAAACACAGACAGATCTCTGAGCGGCTGCGGGATGCTCAGAGTAGAAGGAAGGTGCAACGCAGTGAGCTGGAGCTGGCCAATCAGAGACGAGACACAGCCAGACAGGATATCAACTCCCTGCAGAGACAACTAGAGGTGTGTCTCTGTCTCTCTGTCTCTGTCAGCTCTGTCTCTGTCTGGCCCCTCCTAATGATGCATCTACTGCTCCTGTGCCTCAGGAGAACCAGAGGAAGCTGTCCCAGCTGACTCCAGAACAGCAGAGACTCAGTGACAAACTGAAGGACATGGCCCTCAACAACCTGCCAGGTACTGACTGAGACTGGGGCTAAGTTTGGCTGGGGTGTAGGCTATACTAGGGTGTATGGATGGGGTGTAGGGCTATGCTAGGGTGTATAGGTGGGGTAGAGGGCTATGCTAGGGTGTATAGGTGGGGTGTAGGCTATACTAGGGTATATGGGTGGGGTGTACAGTTGGACTGGGGTATATTATAGGGCTATATTAGGCCATGTTCTAGATTCAATCAAACATGATTGAATTGGGCTCTCATGTCTGAACACATACAGTGCCTTCAGAAAGTATTCATACCCCTTGACTTATTCCACATTTTGTTGAACCAGCCTGAATGTTTTTTCTCTCACTCATCTAAACACAACACCCCGTAATGACAAAGTGAAAACATGTTTATAGAAATGTTTGCAAATTTATTGAAATTAAATACCGTATTATATCTAATTGACATAAGTATTTACATTCTTCAGTCAATACTTAGGCGTCGATTACAGCTTTGAGTCGTCTATCAGCTTCACACGTCTGGATTTGGCAGATTTTCTCAAGCTCTGTTAAGTTAAATGGGGAGCGGCGGTGAACAGCAATCTTCAAGTCTTTCCACAGATTTTCAATGTGATTCAAGTCTGTGCTTTGGCTGGGCCAGTCAAGGACTTTAACATTCTTGTTCCGAAGGCATTCCAGTGTTTCTTTGGCTGTATGCTTGGGGTAATTGTCCTGTTGGAATGTAAATCTTCGCCCCCCCAGTCTATGGTCGTTTGCAAGTTCTAGTCAAGAATTTGCCTGTATTTGGCTCCATTCATTGTGCCCTCTATCCTTACCAGTCTCCTTGTCGCTGAAAAGCATCCCCATAACATGATGCTGCCACCACCATGCTTCACGGCAGGGATGATCTCTGCCTGGTTTTCTCCAGACATGGCTCTTTGCATTCAGGCCAACATTTTTTGTCTCATCAGATCACTGAATCTTTTGCCTAATGCTCTGAGTCTTTTTGCCTTTTTGTAAACTCCTAGGCATGCTGTCATGTGCCGCCTTCTCACGATGGGCTTCCGTCTGGCCACTCTCCCAGAAAGCCCAGATTGGTGAAGTGCTATAGAGACTGTTGTCCTTCTGGCAGATTCTCCCATCGCAGCCAAAAAACTCTGTAGTTCTGTCAGAGTGGTCATTGGGTTCTGGGTCACCTCCCTTACAAAGGTCCTTCTTGCCCGGTTGCTCAGTTTGGTTGGACGGCCAGCTCCAGGCACAGTCTGGATAATTCCAATTTCCCAACGACGGAGACCGCTGTGCTCTTGGAATCTTTCAACACTAGAAATAGTTTTTTTTTTCACCCTTCCCTAGATATATGCCTAATTTTTCACCCTTCTCCAGATATATGCCTAATTTTTGATATATGAATTTTTCAACACCTAGAAATAATTTTTCACCCATCCCCAGATATTTTTTCTTTCACCCCCCAGATCCCCTTTCAGATATATGCCTAATTTTTCACCGTTCCCCAGATATATGCCTCATCACAATTATATCTCAGGAGTTCTCCGGACAGTTCCTTGGAATATTGGTAAATTTGATATTTACACAGAATGTTTTCACTTTGTCGTTCTAGGGTATTGTGTGTTGATGGGTAAAAAACACAACAAAAATGTGGAACAAGTCAAGAAGTGTGAATACTTTCTGATGGCACTGTAGAGAGTGTTACTAAACATTCCCCTCCTGTCACTCGCTGGGTTGTAAACTCGTCTTCCTGCTGTACCCAGTCTCCACCATATCCACTCTCAAACGTAGCACCAGCGAGAAGGACGGAGCCTGTCGTGACCTGAAGCAACAGCTGGATGCTCTGGAGAAAGAGACGGCTGCTAAACTGGCTGACATGGATCATTACCTGAAGGACATACAGGTACGTACAGACCAGTGCAGCTCAGCTGGTTGTCTACGCCAAAGCCTCAGTTCCTTTTAACACTCACTCTAGTCACTCGCTCAAATGTTGTGGTAAAATGTTGAAGTATAACAGTCTACCTGTATTAAAGTGAATATATGACAGGGCTTTCCAACCCTGTTCCTGGAGAGCTACCGTCCTGTAGGTTTTAACTCCAACCCTGTTCCTGGAGAGCTACCCTCCTGTAGGTTTTAACTCCAACCCTGTTCCTGGAGAGCTACCCTCCTGTAGGTTTTAACTCCAACCCTGTTCCTGGAGAGCTACCCTCCTGTAGGTTTTAACTCCAACCCTGTTCCTGGAGAGCTACTCTCCTGTAGGTTTTAACTCCAACCCTGTCCCTGGAGAGCTACCCTCCTGTAGGTTTTAACTCCAACCCTGTTCCTGGAGAGCTACTGTCCTGAAGGTTTTAACTCCAACCCTGTTCCTGGAGAGCTACCCTCCTGAAGGTTTTAACTCCAACCCTGTTCCTGGAGAGCTACCCTCCTGTAGGTTTTAACTCCAACCCTGTTCCTGGAGAGCTACCCTCCTGAAGGTTTTAACTCCAACCCTGTTCCTGGAGAGCTACCCTCCTGTAGGTTTTTACTCCAACCCTGTTCCTGGAGAGCTACCCTCCTGAAGGTTTTAACTCCAACCCTGTTCCTGGAGAGCTACCGTCCTGTAGGTTTTAACTCCAACCCTGTTCCTGGAGAGCTACCGTCCTGAAGGTTTTAACTCCAACCCTGTTCCTGGAGAGCTACCCTCCTGTAGGTTTTAACTCCAACCCTGTTCCTGGAGAGCTACCGTCCTGAAGGTTTTAACTCCAACCCTGTTCCTGGAGAGCTACCCTCCTGTAGGTTTTAACTCCAACCCTGTTCCTGGAGAGCTACCCTCCTGTAGGTTTTAACTCCAACCCTGTTCCTGGAGAGCTACCCTCCTGTAGGTTTTAACTCCAACCCTGTTCCTGGAGAGCTACCCTCCTGTAGGTTTTAACTCCAACCCTGTTCCTGGAGAGCTACCCTCCTGTAGGTTTTCAATCCAACCCTGTTCCTGGAGAGCTACCCTCCTGTAGGTTTTTACTCCAACCTTGTTCCTGGAGAGCTACCCTCCTGAAGGTTTTAACTCCAACCCTGTTCCTGGAGAGCTACCCTCCTGAAGGTTTTAACTCCAACCCTGTTCCTGGAGAGCTACCGTCCTGAAGGTTTTAACTCCAACCCTGTTCCTGGAGAGCTACCGTCCTGAAGGTTTTAACTCCAACCCTGTTCCTGGAGAGCTACCCTCCTGAAGGTTTTAACTCCAACCCTGTTCCTGGAGAGCTACCCTCCTGAAGGTTTTAACTCCAACCCTGTTCCTGGAGAGCTACCCTTCTGAAGGTTTTAACTCCAACCCTGTTCCTGGAGAGCTACCCTCCTGAAGGTTTTAACTCCAACCCTGTTCCTGGAGAGCTACCCTCTGTAGGTTTTTACTCCAACCCTGTTCCTGGAGAGCTACCCTCCTGTAGGTTTTTACTCCAACCCTGTTCCTGGAGAGCTACCTCCTGTTTTTAACTCCAACCCTGTTCCTGGAGAGCTACCCTCCTGTAGGTTTTTACTCCAACCCTGTTCCTGGAGAGCTACCCTCCTGAAGGTTTTAACTCCAACCCTGTTCCTGGAGAGCTACCCTCCTGAAGGTTTTAACTCCAACCTTGTTCCTGGAGAGCTACCCTCCTGTAGGTTTTAACTCCAACCCTGTTCCTGGAGAGCTACCCTCCTGAAGGTTTTCAATCCAACTCTGTTCCTGGAGAGCTACCCTCCTGTAGGTTTTTACTCCAACCCTGTTCCTGGAGAGCTACCCTCCTGTAGGTTTTCAATCCAACCCTGTTCCTGGAGAGCTACCCTCCTGTAGGTTTTTACTCCAACCTTGTTCCTGGAGAGCTACCCTCCTGAAGGTTTTAACTCCAACCCTGTTCCTGGAGAGCTACCCTCCTGAAGGTTTTAACTCCAACCTTGTTCCTGGAGAGCTACCCTCCTGTAGGTTTTCACTCCAACCCTGTTCCTGGAGAGCTACCCTCCTGAAGGTTTTCACTCCAACTCTGTTCCTGGAGAGCTACCCTCCTGTAGGTTTTCACTCCAACCTTGTTCCTGGCGAGTTACCCTCCTGAAGGTTTTAACTCCAACCCTGTTCCTGGAGAGTTACCTTGTTCCTGGAGAGCTACCCTCCTGTAGGTTTTTACTCTAACCCTGTTCCTGGAGAGCTACCCTTCTGTAGGTTTTAACTCCAACCCTGTTCCTGGAGAGCTACCCTCCTGAAGGTTTTAACTCCAACCCTGTTCCTGGAGAGCTACCCTCCTGTAGGTTTTAACTCCAACCCTGTTCCTGGAGAGCTACCCTCCTGTAGGTTTTTACTCCAACCCTGTTCCTGGAGAGCTACCCTCCTGAAGGTTTTAACTCCAACCCTGTTCCTGGAGAGCTACCCTCCTGTAGGTTTTCAATCCAACCCTGTTCCTGGAGAGCTACCCTCCTGTAGGTTTTAACTCCAACCCTGTTCCTGGAGAGCTACCCTCCTGAAGGTTTTAACTCCAACCCTGTTCCTGGAGAGCTACCCTCCTGAAGGTTTTAACTCCAACCCTGTTCCTGGAGAGCTACCCTCCTGAAGGTTTTAACTCCAACCTGTTCCTGGAGAGCTACCCTCCTGAAGGTTTTAACTCCAACCCTGTTCCTGGAGAGCTACCCTCCTGAAGGTTTTCAATCCAACTCTGTTCCTGGAGAGCTACCCTCCTGTAGGTTTTCACTCCAACCCTGTTCCTGGAGAGCTACCCTCCTGAAGGTTTTAACTCCAACTCTGTTCCTGGAGAGCTACCCTCCTAGGTTTTCACTTTGTTCCTGGAGAGCTACCCTCCTGAAGGTTTTAACTCCAACCCTGTTCCTGGAGAGTTACCTTGTTCCTGGAGAGCTACCCTCCTGTAGGTTTTTACTCTAACCCTGTTCCTGGAGAGCTACCCTTCTGTAGGTTTTAACTCCAACCCTGTTCCTGGAGAGCTACCCTCCTGAAGGTTTTAACTCCAACCCTGTTCCTGGAGAGCTACCCTCCTGTAGGTTTTCACTCCAACCCTGTTCCTGGAGAGCTACCGTCCTGAAGGTTTTAACTCCAACCCTGTTCCTGGAGAGCTACCCTCCTGTAGGTTTTTACTCCAACCCTGTTCCTGGAGAGCTACCCTCCTGTAGGTTTTAACTCCAACCCTGTTCCTGGAGAGCTACCCTCCTGAAGGTTTTAACTCCAACCCTGTTCCTGGAGAGCTACCCTCCTGTAGGTTTTCACTCCAACCCTGTTCCTGGAGAGCTACCCTCCTGTAGGTTTTTACTCCAACCCTGTTCCTGGAGAGCTACCCTCCTGAAGGTTTTAACTCCAACCCTGTTGCTGGAGAGCTACCCTCCTGTAGGTTTTCAATCCAACCCTGTTCCTGGAGAGCTACCCTCCTGTAGGTTTTTACTCCAACCCTGTTCCTGGAGAGCTACCCTCCTGAAGGTTTTAACTCCAACCCTGTTCCTGGAGAGCTACCCTCCTGTAGGTTTTCAATCCAACCCTGTTCCTGGAGAGCTACCCTCCTGTAGGTTTGTACTCCAACCTTGTTCCTGGAGAGCTACCCTCCTGAAGGTTTTAACTCCAACCCTGTTCCTGGAGACCTACCCTCCTGAAGGTTTTAACTCCAGCCCTGTTCCTGGAGAGCTACCCTCCTGTAGGTTTTCACTCCAACCCTGTTCCTGGAGAGCTACCCTCCTGAAGGTTTTCACTCCAACTCTGTTCCTGGAGAGCAACCCTCCTGTAGGTTTTCACTCCAACCTTGTTCCTGGCGAGTTACCCTCCTGAAGGTTTTAACTCCAACCCTGTTCCTGGAGAGTTACCTTGTTCCTGGAGAGCTACCCTCCTGTAGGTTTTTACTCTAACCCTGTTCCTGGAGAGTTACCCTCCTGTAGGTTTTTACTCCAACCCTGTTCCTGGAGAGATATCCTCCTGCGGTTGGAACCAAAAATCTTACATTTGGACTCATCAGACCAAAGGACAGATTTCCACCGGTCTAATGCACATTGCTCGTGTTTCTTGGCCCAAGCAAGTGGTTTCTTTGCAGCAATTCAACCACGAAGGCCTGATTCATGCAGTCTCATCTGAACAGTTCATGTTGAGATGTGTCTGTTACTTGAACTCTGTGAAGAATTTATTTGGGCTGCAATCTGAGGCTGGTAACTCTAATGAACTTATCCTCTGCAGCAGAGGTAACTCTGGGTCTTCCATTCCTGTGGCGGTCCTCACGAGAGCCAGTTTCTTCATAGCGCTTGATGGTTTTTGCGACTGCACTTTAAGAAATGTCCTGGATTGACTGACCTTCATGTCTTAATGATGGACTGTCGTTTCTCTTTGCTTATTTGAGCTGTTCTTGCCATAATATGGACTTGGTCTTTTACTAAATAGGTATTTTACTAAATAGGGCTATCTTCTCTATACCACCCCTATCTTGTCACAACACAACTGATTGGCTCTAACGCATTAAGAAGGAAACAAATTCTACGAATTAACTTTTAACAAGGCACAGCTTTAAATTGAAATAGATTCCAGGTGATTACCTCATGAAGCTGGTTGAGAGAATGGCAAGAGTGTGCAAAGCTGTCATCAAGGCAAAGGGTTGCTACTTTGAAGAATCTCAAATATAAAATATATTTTGATTTGTTTAACACTTTTTTGGGGGGTCTCTACATGTTTCTATACGTGTCATTTTATAGTTTTGATGTCTTCACTATTATTCTACAATGTAGTAAAAAATAAAGAAAAACCCTTGAATGAGTCGGTGTGTCCAAACAGTTCTGACTGGTACAGTACTGTACTATATATATATTTCTCTCTCTCCTCTCTTGGTGTCTAAACCACTCCGAGTTGTCCAACCCTCTCATCCCAGTGCTCGCTGTGCCATCCTGTTAGATCCTTTGCTGTTACCAGTTAATAAAAGAAGTGTAGTGTAAATGTAATAGATCGTGTTGTGATTCTGAATGTGTGACCGTGTTAGTATGTGGTGAAATGTGCCCTCTTGTTGATGTGGTAACATCAGGAACTGAGAGAGAACCAGCGGAAGCAGCATTCGGCTCTGGATAAACTACGGAGCATCAAAGAGGACAAAGGGAGAGAACTGGAGAGACAGAGAGAGCAGCAGGAGGAGAGGAAGAGGAGGGAGGAGGAGAGGAAGAGGAGGGAGGAGGAGAGGAAGAGGAGGGAGGAGGAGGAGGAGAGGAGAGAGGAGGAGGAGGCCAAAAGGTGAACAGCACTCCCCTCTGCCTAACACACAGACATGCTCAAGCATTATCTGGTCTTTGACATAGGCCTGTCTGTCTTTTCCCTATCTCCTCTCTCTCTCTCTCTCTCTCTCTCTCTCTCTCTCTCCCCTCCCTCCCCAGGCGTATTAAGCTGCAGAAGGAGCGTCAGTGGCAGGAGAAGCTGAAGAGAGAGGAGGAGGAGAGACAGAGGAGGCTGCAGGAAGAGAGAGAGGCCAAACTGAGAGAGGAGGAGGAGAAGGAGACACAAGCCCGCCTCTTAGCTGCTAAAGAAAAGGTAGAACGAGAAAGCAGAGAGGAGGAGGAGAGGAGGAGACAGGAGGAAGAGGAGAGGAAGAGGAGAGAGGAGGAGAGAAGACAGGAGGAAGAGGAGAGGAAGAGGAGGGAGGAAGGGGAGAGGAAGAGGAGGGAGGAGAGGGAGGAAGAGGGGAGGAAGAGGAGGGAGGAGGAGAGGGAGGAAGAGGAGCGGAAGAGGTTAGAGGAGGAGAGGGAGGTTGAGAAGAAAAGGCAGGAAGAGGTGGAGAGCAAGAGGTGTGAGGAGGACAAGAAGAGATTGAAGAGGAAGGATGAGGAGAGGAGGAGGCAGCAGGAGGAAGAAGCGAGGAGGCTGAAAGAAGAAGCGAAGAGGAAGCTGGAGGAGGAGAGGAGGAGCAGAGAGGAGGAGGTGGCGGCGGTGCGCCAGCAGGGGCGTGCAGGGAAGACAGACATCCACGACAAACTGTTAGCCCTTCTTGGAGGTCTAGAGGAGAGGAAAGGTAAGGAGGAACCACTAGACTATTAAACTGTTCTATTAGACCTTTATTAGGATATGGAAAACTGATAGCCACGTGGTTGCTCTCGTCAATTTGAGATTATTATATGTTATGTGATTGGCTGTTCCAGGCGGTCTGAAACCCCAGGCCACAGAGCACAGGAAGTCTGCGATGCTCACTTCCTTCCGGGCGCTCTACCCTTTCACCGCTCGCAACCTGGAAGAACTCAGCTTTGAAACCGATGAGGTCATCGAGGTTAGAACCATACGGATGACAATTTATTTCTGGATTTAATTCTACACTCTGCTTCTCTGTTGTCTGACCGTTGTCTGACTGTTGTGTGCCAATTCATCTGTTTGTGTGTGTCTAGGTAGATGAGAGTACGGAGCGAGAGCAGGGTTGGCTGTACGGGAGTCGTCAGGGAAAGATGGGCTGGTTCCCAGAGAGTTATGTAGAGAGACAGTTCAAATCAGAGAGACCTGCTACTGTTACTACAACTACCACTGCTGGTGCTACTACTGCTGTTTATGCTGCTAAACAGGCCCTCAGACCACAGCTCTCCACCCCCATCAACACAGGGTAGGTTGGATAATACACACACATCGTTTCTAGTCATAGGTATTTCTCATAGGTGTGGAGCGTGTAACCTTTCCTCAACCCTGATGAGACATTGATATGGTGATTCATGTAAATACTGTACTGCTGACTGAAAAGTTCATGACCTCTGAACCTTCATGTCTTCCAGGAAACCCGGGGAAGATGCTTCTATGTCAACAGGACAGAACTCTGCCTTCACGCCTACACACGCCCCTCACCCCACCCCCTCGGAGCAGGTACAGGTAGAGGAGGAGTGGGAGGAGCCAATTGAAGCTAGGGTAGTGTTGGTTCTGTTTTTCTGTGCTCCGTTTTATTTACTTAACGTATAAGGAACACTCAATGTGCACTTATAAATCATAACAATTTTAATCAAAAAACAGCTGTAGACAGAAGTCAAAGATCAAACATCACACATACAACTGATGTCTCTCCTTAGTTTTGCAAAATAAGAAAAGTCCCAAGTTATTTTTTTAAGCCCGAAGTCCAGCCCTTGTGATGTCACTGCATACGTCATTACCTTCTACTCATCAGACCAAGCCCATGCATACACAGCTATACAAACTTGCAAGAGAGATAAAATAGTTCCAGTGTCTTCTAAGGGCTCAGCAGTAAATGTCCACTCCCCAAGTTGATTTATAGAGGTCTGTCTGACTAGTCTCTTATCTCTTTCATTCCCCTGCAGGGTTCTGTGTCTATTCTCTTTTAGCCAAGAGGTGCCTTCTCACAGACACCCTGCAATAATTAACACATTTCTCAGACTGTTTCTTTGTAAGAGGCAGAGACTAGAAAAGTCTGTGGAATGGTATTAAACATTATAATGAATTGTTAATCTGTAGTCTAGGACCCTATAAATGTAGTGGGGAAGGGGTCTTATAGCCCTTCCCCACTACTGACCAATTTGACCCAACAGTGGGTAGGTGGTCAAAATATGGAGATTGATGGCTCCACCACATTTTCTAAACCCAGAGGCGTAATATCACAAGATATTCGGGAATGCTTGCGAAGCAGACCAGCCGGGATTTGAGGTTAGAGAAGTCAATGAGATATATATATAATTATTTTTTACAATTTTATTTAATCTTTATTTAACTAGGCAAATACTTACTTACAATGACGGCCTACCGTGGAACAGTGGGTTAACTGCCTTGTTCAGGTGCAGAACAACAGATAATACACCCCTAGTCAGGTCAGGGATTCGATCCAGCAACCTTTCGGTTTGGCCCAACACTAACCACTAGCCTACCTGCTGCCCCATTATAGTCTAAAACAAATATTAATCAATGAGAAAAGTGAAACATCATTTTCTCTGAATCTAATGGCACAACGTAGATCTGAGCTGTTGTCTGACGCAGTTGAACAAGCTAATATCCCAACTTCCTTTTCGTCAAAAACAACTTTTATATGGAAGGAGTGTCTTTTGATTTGATGGCCTTCTGCAGTCCTGCGCGAGACAACTGTTAGACCTGATGACGTGTTTCTGCGTATGAGCTTAGCTAGCCAACGTCGCCATAACATCGCCTACAAGTGTGATCATAACACCGCACACAGATCATGTTGCTACCAGATCAGACGGATTCCACTACCCTGACTACCTTGGATTTAAAAAGGAAACGACTGGTGTTAGGAATATGATTACACCGATCTTGTACTTTTTGATCCATGAGGGAAAAGCGTATTGTTTTATTACCTACAATATCCCAATTTAAATTTGCTATCAACCTTCTGCTATCTACCTCTCTCTCTCTCTGTCCCTCCCTCAATCTTATCTCCCTCCATCCTTCCTCCTCTTGCTCTAGGTGGTGGGTCACCTGCAGGCCCAGGCTCTGTGTTCGTGGACTGCTAAGACAGAGAGCCATCTGAACTTCAGTAAGGATGATGTGATCCGGGTGCTGGAGCAGCAGGACAGCTGGTGGCTGGGGGAGCTCAATGGGGTTCAGGGCTGGTTCCCCAAAACATATGTCACACTCCTGGGAGACAATGACAACACCACTGCGTAAATACATACATACATACACACGCACGCGTACACCCCCCACACACACACACACACACACACACTTCCCACACACACAGTGAAGGAATTCAGTCGTGTGTGTGTAGAATTCATATGTACTTGAACAGGCCAAATCAAAACAGATTACCGACCATTTCGAATCCCACCATACCTTCTCCGCTATGCAATCTGGTTTCAGAGCTGGTCATGAGTGCATCTCAGCCACGCCCAAGGTCCTAAACGATATCATAATCGCCATCGATAAGAGACAATACTGTGCAGCTGTATTCATCAACCTGGCCAAGGCTTTCGGCTCTGTCAATCACCACATTCTTATCGGCAGACTAAACAGCCTTGGTTTCTCAAATGACTGCCTCGCCTCGTTCACCAACTACTTCTCAGATGGAGTTCAGTGTGTCAAATCAGAGGGTCTGTTGTCCGGGACCCTGGCAGTCTCTATGGGGGTGCCACAGGGTTAAATTCTTGGACCGACTCTCTTCTCTGTATATATTAATGATGTCGCTCTTATTGCTGGTGAGTCTCTGATACACCTCTACGCAGACGACACCATTCTGGATACTTCTGGCCCTTCTTTGGACACTGTGTTAACAACCCTCCTGGCGAGCTTCAATGCCATACAACTCTCCTTCCGTGGCCTCCAACTGCTCTTAAATGCAAGTAAAACTAAATGCATGTTCTTCAACCGAACACCTGCCCGCACCTGCCCCCCGTCTAGCATCACTACTCTGGACGGTTCTGACCTAGAATATGTGGACAACTATAAATACCTAGGTGTCTGGTTAGACTGTAAACTCTCCTTCCAGACTCACATTAAGAATCTCCAATCCAAAATTAAATCTAGAATCGGCTTCCTATTTCGCAACAAAGCATCCTTCACTCATGCTGCCAAACATACTCTCTTAAAACTGACTATCCTACCGATCCTCGACTTCGGCGATGTCATTTACAAAATAGCCGCCAACACTCTACTCAACAAATTAGATGCAGTCTATCACAGTGCCATCCATTTTGTCACCAAAACCCCATATACTACCCACCACTGCGACCTGTATGCTCTCGTTTGCTGGCCCTCATACTCGTCGCCAAACCCACTGGCTCCAGGTCATCTACAAGTCTCTGCTCGGTAAAGCCCGGCCTTATCTCAACTCATTGGTCACCATAGTAGCACCCACCCGTAGCACGCACTCCAGCAGGTATATCTCACTGGTCACCCCCAAAGCCAATTCCTCTTTTGGCTGCCTTTCCTTCCAGTTCTCTGCTGTCAATGACTGGAAGGAACTGCAAAAATCACTGAAGCTGGAGACTCATATCTCCCTCACTAACTTTAAGCACCAGCTGTCAGAGCAGCTCAGAGATCACTGCACCTGTACATAGCCCATCTGTAAATAGCCCATCCAACTACCTCCTCCCCATACTGTATTTATTTATTTATTTTGCTCCTTTGCACCCCAGTATCTCTACTTGCACACTCATCTTCTGCACATCTATCACTCCAGTGTGTAATTGCTATATTGTAATTATTTCGCCACTATGGCCTATTTATTGCCGAAACTCCCTTATCTTACCTAATTTGCACTCACTGCATATAGACTCTTTTTTTCCTACTGTGCGTCAGAGCGAGAGAGGGCGATTGACTGTATGTTTGTTTATTCCATGTGTAACTCTGTGTTGTTGTTTGTGTCAAACTGCTTTGCTTTATCTTGGCCAGGTCGCAGTTGTAAATGAGAACTTGTTCTCAACTAGCTGGTGCAAATAAAGGTGCAATTAAATCATATGGCTGCTTGTTGTTACGTTGTTGTTGGTTTGGGGTGAGGTTAGGGGTGAGGTTAGGGCACGGTAGTACTGGTCTTATGATAGAAAAGTATTTTTTTGTTTTATTAATGTCGTTTGTCTCGTCTCAGCCTGACGTATTCTCCGCCAGATGAAGTGGAGTCCTCAGATGCTGCTCAACAGGAAGGTACTCCTCTCGCCCTCTTTCTCTCGCCCTCTCTTGCCCTCTCTCTCTCGCCCTCTCTCGCCCTCTCTCTCTCGCTCGCTCTCCCGCTCTCACTCTCTCTCTCTCTCTCTCTCTCTCTCGCCCCTCTCTCTCTCTCTCGCCCTCTCTCTCTCTCTCTCGCTCGCCCTCTCTCTCTCTCACTCGCCCTCTCTCTCCCTCTCTCGCTCTCCCTCTCTCGCCCTCTCGCTCTCGCCCTCTCTCTCTCTCTCTCGCCCTCTCTCACTCTCTTGCCCTCTCTCGCCTTGACGCTCTCTCGCCCTCTCTCGCCCTGACGCTCTCTTGCCCTCTCTCCCCCTGATGCTCTCTCTCCCTCTCTCCCCCTGACACTCTCTCGCCCTCTCTCGCCCTGACGCTCTCTCGCCCTGACGCTCTCTCTCCCTGACGCTCTCGCTCCCTGACGCTCTCTCGCCCTGACGCTCTCTCGCCCTCTCTCGCCTTCTCACTGTCTCGCTCTCTCGCCCTCTCGCTGTCTCTCGCCCTCTCTCCCCTGACGCTCTCTCGCCCTCTCTCCCCTGACGCTCTCTCGCCCTCTCTCCCCCTGATGCTTTCTCGCCCTCTCTCCCCCTGATGCTTTCTCGCCCTCTCTCCCCCTGACGCTCTCTCGCCCTCTCTCACCCTCTCTCCCCCTGACCCTCTCTCGCCCTCTCTCGCCTTCTCACTCTCTCGCCCTCTCTCTGTCTCTTGCCCTCTGTCTGTCCCTCTCTCTGTCCCTCGTTCGCTATCTCTCTTTCTCTCTCTCTCTTCCCCAAAAACATGTCCTTCTGCAAAAGCACTCTTACACGATTCAGTTCTTGTGTTGGGAACATTATAAAATACAGTTCTGCCTTGTCAGATGGTAATGTCCATGACTCTGTAGTGAATTGTGTCATCCAATAAGAATGTCTCTCTGAGATGTCATGGTTTGTATCATCCAATAAGAATGTCTCTCTGAGAGGTCATGGTTTGTATCATCCAATAAGAATGTCTCTCTGAGAGGTGATCTTTTGTCTCACCAATCAGAGTACATGGCGCTGTACACCTATGAGAGCCCAGAGCATGGCGACCTGACGTTTAGAGAGGGTGATGTGATCCTGGTGACCCAGAGAGAGGGAGAGTGGTGGAGCGGAGGCATCGGAGACCGCACTGGAGTGTTCCCTTCTAACTACGTCAAACCCAAAGAGACCGACGTAAGATACACACACACACATCCTTGACTTTAACTTGTATCTGACCTTGTTTTTATAACTTTTCATTTCAGACATCCAGCAGCCCAGGGAAGCCAGGACAGCCTGGGAAGAAGCCAGGTGAGTCAACTGGAGAAATGCATATCCACACTTTGTTCCTTTCAACACTTCCTCTAAATCTGATGTTACTCCCTACGTGTGTGATTGTGTGATTGTGTGCGTGTGTGTGTGTTTGTGTGCGTGCGTGCGTGCGTGCGTGCGTGTGTGTGTGTGTGTGTGTGTGTGCGTGTGTGTGTAGAGATAGCCCAGGTGAGCACTGCCTTCATGGCCACAGGAACAGAGCAGCTCAGCCTTGCACCAGGACAGCTCATCCTCATCCTCAGCAAGGATTCCTCCGGCTGGTTGCTCGGAGAACTGCAGGTTGGCTGATTGATTGATTAATGGTTGTTTTAGACTCTAATGAAATAAGGCAATATGATTTTGGCTGTGTTGATTTACAGTTATTGAATTAAGATCTGATCTGATTGGTAAAAAATACCAATAAGTGGGAAAATATCAGAATTAGGTTTCTTGTGCAGGCACCCAATTCTGATATTGTTTTCACTAATTTGTCTGTTGACCAATCAGATCAGGTTTTTTCACATCAGATATTTTTCAGAGCTGATCTGATTGGTCAAAAGACCAATTAGTGAAAACAACATCCGAATTTGGCTGCCTGTCTAAACGCAGCATTAGATTGATACATATGATTGTTTGGTTGACTGATTGTTTGGTTGACTGATTGTTTGGTTGACTGGTTGACTGGTTGACTGGTTGACTGATTGACTGATTGACTGGTTGACTGATTGACTGATTGACTGATTGACTGGTTGACTGATTATTTGTTTGACTGATTATTTGGTTGACTGATTGTTTGGTTGACTGATAGTTTGGTTGACTGATTGACTGATTGACTGATTGACTGATTGACTGGTTGACTGATTGACTGAATGACTGGTTGACTGATCTCTCTCGGTCTCTAAGGCGCGAGGAAAGAAGCGTCAGAAGGGTTGGTTTCCTCCCTCACATGTCAAAATGCTGGGATCTAACAGCGGCAGGTCCACACAGGCACCTCTACCAGGTAACATACACATACACACATCTTTTAGTAGGTAAGAAAAGAGAATGTGTAGTTTACAAGGAGGCTGGTGAGAGGAGCTATAGGAGGACAGGCTCATTGTAATATCTGGAATGGAATCAATGGAACGGTATCAAACACATCACACATGGAAACCATGTTTGAGTCCGTTCCATTTATTCCATTCTAGCCAATACAATGAGGCTGTCCTCC
Organism: Oncorhynchus tshawytscha; assembly: GCF_018296145.1. Taxonomy (NCBI): domain Eukaryota; kingdom Metazoa; phylum Chordata; class Actinopteri; order Salmoniformes; family Salmonidae; genus Oncorhynchus; species Oncorhynchus tshawytscha. The sequence goes on along the minus strand of NC_056436.1, from coordinate 11,189,409 downwards.
ATATAGCTTCTCCCATCAGCCGACACTGCCCCCTCCCTCTCTCTCCCCCTGCTCTTGCTCTCTCTCTCTCCTCCAGTGTGTCAGGTCATTGCCGCGTACGACTACAAAGCAGCCAACGAGGATGAGATGAGCTTCTCCAAAGGTCAGATGATCAATGTGTTCGACAAGAACGACCCCAATTGGTGGAAAGGAGAGGTCAATGGGATCACCGGTCTGTTCCCAACCAATTACGTCAAGATGACCACCGTCGACTCCGATCCCAGCCAGCAATGTGAGTACATTACTATTTTGATGTTTTTCCGAAGACGTCATTTCTCAAAGTGGAATGTTCACAAGACAGGGTAGACAGACAGACACACACAAGGTACATCCCAGTACACATGACGGGTATATGGAAGATATTAGTAAGCCCAGTGGGCAAGGCAAGATGAGTCTAACCAGTCTAAAGGACAGTGGTGGGGTTAGGGTAAGGGTTTAGCAGTATAACGGATAGGGGTTAGGGGTTAGGGTTTAGCAGTATAAAGGATAGGGGTTAGGGGTTAGGGTTTAGCAGTATAAAGGATAGGGGTTAGGGGTAAGGGTTTAGCAGTATAACGGTTAGGGTAAGGGTTTAGCAGTATAACGGTTAGTGGTTAGGGTAAGGGTTTAGCAGTATAAAGGTTATGGTGAGGTTAGGGTAAGGGTTTAGCAGTATAAAGGTTAGTGGTTAGGGTAAGGGTTTAGCAGTATAAAGGTTATGGTGAGGTTAGGGTAAGGTTAGGGGTTAGGGTAAGGGTTTAGCAGTATAAAGGTTAGTGGTTAGGGTAAGGGTTTAGCAGTATAAAGGATAGGGGTTAGGGGTTAGGGTTTAGCAGTATAAAGGTTAGGGTTAGGGTTTAGCAGTATAAAGGTTAGGGGTTAGGGTAAGGGTTTAGCAGTATAAAGGTTAGGGGTTAGGGTAAGGGTTTAGCAGTATAAAGGTTAGGGGTTAGGGTAAGGGTTTAGCAGTATAAAGGTTATGGTGAGGTTAGGGTAAGGTTAGGGGTTAGGGTAGGGTTTAGCAGTATAAAGGTTAGGGGTTAGGGTAAGGGTTTAGCAGTATAAAGGTTAGGGTTAGGGTTTAGCAGTATAAAGGTTAGGGGTTAGGGTTTAGCAGTATAAAGGTTAGGGGTTAGGGGTTAGCAGTATAAAGGTTAGGGGTTAGGGTAAGGGTTTAGCAGTCTAAAGGATAGTGGTGAGGTTAGGGTAAGGGTTTATCAGTATAAAGGTTAGGGGTTAGGGTTTAGCAGTATAAAGGTTAGGGTTTAGCATGGTATTATGGGAGTTTTCCCTACTCTTTATTCCTGTCCATTTCATCCATCCATCCCTTGTTCTCACTCTTCCTTTTACTTCTCTCCCTCCTTTCCCTCCTCTCCTCTCCTCCCTTAATCTTTCTTTTTGTAGAGTGGTAGCGTCTCCTCCTCCTCTGTCTCAGAGAGACCCACTGACTGTCATAGAGGCCTCACCCTTTTACTAACTTCTGACCTGTGTCTGGCCACACCTCTCTGACCTCTGACCTTATACCTGTGTATTTTTTGGAGTGGGTAGATGTTATCCTTAACCACAGATCTAGGGTAAGATTACCCAGCCCATAATGCTAACTTTAACCATTAGGGGGATGAAATATACTGAACAAAAATATAAACGCAACATGTAAAGTGTTGGTCCCATGTTTCATGAGCTAAAATAAAATATCCCAGAAATGTTCCATACACACACAAATTATTTATTTCAAGTTATGTGCACACATTTGTTTACAAGGGCCAAAAATGTGCAGTGTTGTCACTCAACACAATGCCACAGATGTCTCAGGTTTTGAGGGAGCGTGCAATTGGCATGATGACTGCAGGAATGTCCACCAGAGCTGTTGCCAGAGAATTTCATGTTAATTTCTCTACCATAAGCTGCCCTCAACATCGTTTTAGAGAATTTGGCAGTACGTCCAGCCGGCCTCACAACCGCAGACCACGTGTAACCACGCGAGCCCAGGACCTCCACATCCGGCTTCTTTACCTGATCGTTGGAGACCAGCCACCCGGACAGCAGATTAAACTGTCTAATAAAGGCCTTTTTGTGGGGAAAAACTCATTCTGAATGGCTGGGCCTGCCTCCCCAGTGGGTGGGCCTGCCTCCCCAGTGGCTGGGCCTGCCTCCCCAGTGGCTGGGCCTGCCTCCCCAGTGGCTGGGCCTGCCTCCCCAGTGGCTGGGCCTGCCTCCCCAGTGGCTGGGCCTGCCTCCCCAGTGGCTGGGCCTGTCTCCCCAGTGGGTGGGCCTGTCTCCCCAGTGGGTGGGCCTATGTCCTCACAGTCCCACCCATGGATGCACCCCGGCCCAGTCATGTGAAATCCATAGATTAGGGCCTAATTAATATATTTCAATTGACTGTTGACATGTTGCGTTGTATATATTTTTGTTCAGTATAACTATCTGACCCTGTGTCAGTGGTTAGGTGCAGTTTCTACCTACTCGAGCACTGATACAGAGTCAGATTAGTTGTCATCCCGTAGAGCAGTATTTCTCAATCCACAATCCACGCACTCAAGACATCTGATTTGAAATCAAAGGCCTAATAAATAGATAATTTGAATCAGCTGTGTAGTGCTAGGACAATAAGTTACACACTGCTCTAGTGGTTAGTGTTAGCAATTAGGTCATCTGATCCTAGGTCTGTGGTTAGGGGAAGCTACCTGGACTGTCTGGTCCTTTCTGCTTTTTCAACTCAATCCCCACCAACTGGCTGTCTAGCCTGGGACTGACTGAACCAAGAGCTGAGATCTGTCCTGTGGGACTGACTGATCCAAGAGCTGAGATCTGTCCTGTGGGACTGACTGAACCAAGAGCTGAGATCTGTCCTGTCTGACTGACTGAACCAAGAGCTGAGATCTGTCCTGTCTGACTGACTGAACCAAGAGCTGAGATCTGTCCTGTGGGACTGACTGAACCAAGAGCTGAGATCTGTCCTGTCTGACTGACTGAATCAAGAGCTGAGATCTGTCCTGTCTGACTGACTGAATCAAGAGCTGAGATCTGTCCTGTGGGACTGACTGATCCAAGAGTGGAGATCTGTCCTGTGGGACTGACTGAACCAAGAGCTGAGATCTGTCCTGTGGGACTGACTGAACCAAGAGCTGAGATCTGTCCTGTCTGATGTTGATCAGTCTGTTAATTGGGCACAAACTCAAAACAACAAGTGTTCCAATCGGTCTTTTTCACATGGTGTTGTAATCTACAGGAATACGTTTGCTGACTGGCGCAAACAGGTTGAAACAGACGAAACAAACTTTCACACTCACAAGTGATTTTCTATATGAGGACAATGTTGTCCCTGAAGTGCTGAATGGTAGAACAGCTACAGTATTTCCATGTTTCAATGTTATGGGATGCATGTTCTCCATTGCTTTTGATGGTAGCCCACTCTAGTAGACCTACATTATGATCAAATAGCCACAGTAGCGTACTTGACAGCTGTTAAAACTGTAACTCCAAGTGGGTACAGCCTCAGTGTTCACTGAAATTTGCACACAATGCTTTCATTTTACAAAACGAGCCTTTGATTTCAAATTTCACTGTAGGTTCCAGACAAAAACATATTTTCTAAAATAAATAAAATGGTCTCAGTGTGGTATGCAGAGATGAGCCTGTGACGAGCCCATTAGAATAGAGTTGAGCCTGTGACCAGCCCATTAGAATAGAGTTGAGCCTCTGACCAGCCCATTAGAATAGAGTTGAGCCTGTGACCAGCCCATTAGAATAGAGTTGAGTCTGTGACGAGCCCATTAGAATTAGAGTTGAGCCTGTGACCAGCCCATTAGAATTAGAGTTGAGCCTGTGACCAGCCCATTAGAATAGAGTTGAGCCTGTGACCAGCCCATTAGAATAGAGTTGAGCCTGTGACCAGCCCATTAGAATAGAGTTGAGCCTGTGACCAGCCCATTAGAATAGAGTTGAGTCTGTGACCAGCCCATTAGAATAGAGTTGAGTCTGTGACCAGCCCATTAGAATAGAGTTGAGTCTGTGACCAGCCCATTAGAATAGAGTTGAGCCTGTGACCAGCCCATTAGAATAGAGTTGAGTCTGTGACCAGCCCATTAGAATAGAGTTGAGTCTGTGACCAGCCCATTAGAATAGAGTTGAGCCTGTGACCAGCCCATTAGAATAGAGTTGAGCCTGTGACCAGCCCATTAGAATAGAGTTAAGCCTGTGACCAGCCCATTAGAATAGAGTTGAGCCTGTGACCAGCCCATTAGAATAGAGTTGAGCCTGTGACCAGCCCATTAGAATAGAGTTGAGCCTGTGACCAGCCCATTAGAATAGAGTTGAGCCTGTGACCAGCCCATTAGAATAGAGTTGAGCCTGTGACCAGCCCATTAGAATAGAGTTGAGCCTGTGACCAGCCCATTAGAATAGAGTTGAGCCTGTGACCAGCCCATTAGAATAGAGTTGAGCCTGTGACCAGCCCATTAGAATTAGAGTTGAGCCTGTGACCAGCCCATTAGAATTAGAGTTGAGCCTGTGACCAGCCCATTAGAATAGAGTTGAGCCTGTGACCAGCCCATTAGAATTAGAGTTGAGCCTGTGACCAGCCCATTAGAATTAGAGTTGAGCCTGTGACCAGCCCATTAGAATAGAGTTGAGCCTGTGACCAGCCCATTAGAATAGAGTTGAGCCTGTGACCAGCCCATTAGAATAGAGTTGAGCCTGTGACCAGCCCATTAGAATAGAGTTGAGCCTGTGACCAGCCCATTAGAATAGAGTTGAGCCTGTGACCAGCCCATTAGAATAGAGTTGAGCCTGTGACCAGCCCATTAGAATAGCGTTGAGCCTGTGACCAGCCCATTAGAATAGAGTTGAGCCTGTGACCAGCCCATTAGAATAGAGTTGAGCCTGTGACCAGCCCATTAGAATAGAGTTGAGCCTGTGACCAGCCCATTAGAATAGAGTTGAGCCTGTGACCAGCCCATTAGAATTAGAGTTGAGCCTGTGACCAGCCCATTAGAATTAGAGTTGAGCCTGTGACAGCCCATTAGAATTAGAGTTGAGCCTGTGACCAGCCCATTAGAATAGAGTTGAGCCTGTGACCAGCCCATTAGAATAGAGTTGAGCCTGTGACCAGCCCATTAGAATAGAGTTAAGCCTGTGACCAGCCCATTAGAATAGAGTTGAGCCTGTGACCAGCCCATTAGAATAGAGTTGAGCCTGTGACCAGCCCATTAGAATAGAGTTGAGCCTGTGACCAGCCCATTAGAATAGCCAGCCAATTAGAATTGAGCCTGTGACCAGCCCATTAGAATAGAGTTGAGCCTGTGACCAGCCCATTAGAATAGAGTTGAGCCTGTGACCAGCCCATTAGAATAGAGTTGAGCCTGTGACCAGCCCATTAGAATAGAGTTGAGCCTGTGACCAGCCCATTAGAATAGAGTTGAGCCTGTGACCAGCCCATTAGAATAGAGTTGAGCCTGTGACCAGCCCATTAGAATAGAGTTGAGCCTGTGACCAGCCCATTAGAATAGAGTTGAGCCTGTGACCAGCCCATTAGAATAGAGTTGAGCCTGTGACCAGCCCATTAGAATAGAGTTGAGCCTGTGACCAGCCCATTAGAATAGCGTTGAGCCTGTGACCAGCCCATTAGAATAGCGTTGAGCCTGTGACCAGCCCATTAGAATAGAGTTGAGCCTGTGACCAGCCCATTAGAATAGAGTTGAGCCTGTGACCAGCCCATTAGAATAGAGTTGAGCCTGTGACCAGCCCATTAGAATAGAGTTGAGCCTGTGACCAGCCCATTAGAATAGAGTTGAGCCTGTGACCAGCCCATTAGAATAGAGTTGAGCCTGTGACCAGCCCATTAGAATAGAGTTGAGTCTGTGACCAGCCCATTAGAATAGAGTTGAGCCTGTGACCAGCCCATTAGAATAGAGTTGAGCCTGTGACCAGCCCATTAGAATAGAGTTGAGCCTGTGACCAGCCCATTAGAATAGAGTTAAGCCTGTGACCAGCCCATTAGAATAGAGTTGAGCCTGTGACCAGCCCATTAGAATAGAGTTGAGCCTGTGACCAGCCCATTAGAATAGAGTTGAGCCTGTGACCAGCCCATTAGAATAGAGTTGAGCCTGTGACCAGCCCATTAGAATAGAGTTGAGCCTGTGACCAGCCCATTAGAATAGAGTTGAGCCTGTGACCAGCCCATTAGAATAGAGTTGAGCCTGTGACCAGCCCATTAGAATAGAGTTGAGCCTGTGACCAGCCCATTAGAATAGAGTTGAGCCTGTGACCAGCCCATTAGAATAGAGTTGAGCCTGTGACCAGCCCATTAGAATAGAGTTGAGCCTGTGACCAGCCCATTAGAATTAGAGTTGAGCCTGTGACCAGCCCATTAGAATTAGAGTTGAGCCTGTGACCAGCCCATTAGAATAGAGTTGAGCCTGTGACCAGCCCATTAGAATTAGAGTTGAGCCTGTGACCAGCCCATTAGAATTAGAGTTGAGCCTGTGACCAGCCCATTAGAATAGAGTTGAGCCTGTGACCAGCCCATTAGAATAGAGTTGAGCCTGTGACCAGCCCATTAGAATAGAGTTGAGCCTGTGACCAGCCCATTAGAATAGAGTTGAGCCTGTGACCAGCCCATTAGAATAGAGTTGAGCCTGTGACCAGCCCATTAGAATAGAGTTGAGCCTGTGACCAGCCCATTAGAATAGAGTTGAGCCTGTGACCAGCCCATTAGAATAGAGTTGAGCCTGTGACCAGCCCATTAGAATAGAGTTGAGCCTGTGACCAGCCCATTAGAATAGAGCCTGAGCCTGTGACCAGCCCATTAGAATAGAGTTGAGCCTGTGACCAGCCCATTAGAATAGAGTTGAGCCTGTGACCAGCCCATTAGAATAGAGTTGAGCCTGTGACCAGCCCATTAGAATTAGAGTTGAGCCTGTGACCAGCCCATTAGAATAGAGTTGAGCCTGTGACCAGCCCATTAGAATAGAGTTGAGCCTGTGACCAGCCCATTAGAATAGAGTTGAGCCTGTGACCAGCCCATTAGAATAGAGTTGAGCCTGTGACCAGCCCATTAGAATAGAGTTGAGCCTGTGACCAGCCCATTAGAATAGAGTTGAGCCTGTGACCAGCCCATTAGAATAGAGTTGAGCCTGTGACCAGCCCATTAGAATAGAGTTGAGCCTGTGACCAGCCCATTAGAATAGAGTTGAGCCTGTGACCAGCCCATTAGAATAGCGTTGAGCCTGTGACCAGCCCATTAGAATAGAGTTGAGCCTGTGACCAGCCCATTAGAATAGCGTTGAGCCTGTGACCAGCCCATTAGAATAGAGTTGAGCCTGTGACCAGCCCATTAGAATAGAGTTGAGCCTGTGACCAGCCCATTAGAATAGAGTTGAGCCTGTGACCAGCCCATTAGAATAGAGTTGAGCCTGTGACCAGCCCATTAGAATAGAGTTGAGCCTCTGACCAGCCCATTAGAATAGAGCTGAGCCTGTGACTAGCAGATTAGAATAGAGTTGAGCCTGTGACCAGCCCATTAGAATAGAGTTGAGCCTGTGACCAGCCCATTAGAATAGAGTTGAGCCTGTGACCAGCCCATTAGAATAGAGTTGAGCCTGTGACCAGCCCATTAGAATTAGAGTTGAGCCTGTGACCAGCCCATTAGAATTAGAGTTGAGCCTGTGACCAGCCCATTAGAATAGAGTTGAGCCTGTGACCAGCCCATTAGAATAGAGTTGAGCCTGTGACCAGCCCATTAGAATAGAGTTGAGCCTGTGACCAGCCCATTAGAATAGAGTTGAGCCTGTGACCAGCCCATTAGAATAGAGTTGAGCCTGTGACCAGCCCATTAGAATAGAGTTGAGCCTGTGACCAGCCCATTAGAATAGAGTTGAGCCTGTGACCAGCCCATTAGAATAGCGTTGAGCCTGTGACCAGCCCATTAGAATAGAGTTGAGCCTGTGACCAGCCCATTAGAATAGAGTTGAGCCTGTGACCAGCCCATTAGAATAGAGTTGAGCCTGTGACCAGCCCATTAGAATAGAGTTGAGCCTGTGACCAGCCCATTAGAATAGAGTTGAGCCTGTGACCAGCCCATTAGAATAGAGTTGAGCCTGTGACCAGCCCATTAGAATAGAGTTGAGCCTGTGACCAGCCCATTAGAATAGAGTTGAGCCTGTGACCAGCCCATTAGAATAGAGTTGAGCCTGTGACCAGCCCATTAGAATAGAGTTGAGCCTGTGACCAGCCCATTAGAATAGAGTTGAGCCTGTGACCAGCCCATTAGAATAGAGTTGAGCCTGTGACCAGCCCATTAGAATTAGAGTTGAGCCTGTGACCAGCCCATTAGAATTAGAGTTGAGCCTGTGACAGCCCATTAGAATTAGAGTTGAGCCTGTGACCAGCCCATTAGAATAGAGTTGAGCCTGTGACCAGCCCATTAGAATAGAGTTGAGCCTGTGACCAGCCCATTAGAATAGAGTTGAGCCTGTGACCAGCCCATTAGAATAGAGTTGAGCCTGTGACCAGCCCATTAGAATAGCGTTGAGCCTGTGACCAGCCCATTAGAATAGAGTTGAGCCTGTGACCAGCCCATTAGAATAGAGTTGAGCCTGTGACCAGCCCATTAGAATAGAGTTGAGTCTGTGACCAGCCCATTAGAATAGAGTTGAGCCTGTGACCAGCCCATTAGAATAGAGTTGAGCCTGTGACCAGCCCATTAGAATAGAGTTGAGCCTGTGACCAGCCCATTAGAATAGAGTTGAGCCTCTGACCAGCCCATTAGAATAGAGCTGAGCCTGTGACTAGTAGATTAGAATAGAGTTGAGCCTGTGACCAGCCCATTAGAATAGAGTTGAGCCTGTGACCAGCCCATTAGAATAGAGTTGAGCCTGTGACCAGCCCATTAGAATAGAGTTGAGCCTGTGACCAGCCCATTAGAATAGAGTTGAGCCTGTGACCAGCCCATTAGAATAGCGTTGAGCCTGTGACCAGCCCATTAGAATAGAGTTGAGCCTGTGACCAGCCCATTAGAATAGCGTTGAGCCTGTGACCAGCCCATTAGAATAGAGTTGAGCCTGTGACCAGCCCATTAGAATAGAGTTGAGCCTGTGACCAGCCCATTAGAATAGAGTTGAGCCTGTGACCAGCCCATTAGAATAGAGTTGAGCCTGTGACCAGCCCATTAGAATAGAGTTGAGCCTCTGACCAGCCCATTAGAATAGAGCTGAGCCTGTGACTAGCAGATTAGAATAGAGTTGAGCCTGTGACCAGCCCATTAGAATAGAGTTGAGCCTGTGACCAGCCCATTAGAATAGAGTTGAGCCTGTGACCAGCCCATTAGAATAGAGTTGAGCCTGTGACCAGCCCATTAGAATTAGAGTTGAGCCTGTGACCAGCCCATTAGAATTAGAGTTGAGCCTGTGACCAGCCCATTAGAATAGAGTTGAGCCTGTGACCAGCCCATTAGAATAGAGTTGAGCCTGTGACCAGCCCATTAGAATAGAGTTGAGCCTGTGACCAGCCCATTAGAATAGAGTTGAGCCTGTGACCAGCCCATTAGAATAGAGTTGAGCCTGTGACCAGCCCATTAGAATAGAGTTGAGCCTGTGACCAGCCCATTAGAATAGAGTTGAGCCTGTGACCAGCCCATTAGAATAGCGTTGAGCCTGTGACCAGCCCATTAGAATAGAGTTGAGCCTGTGACCAGCCCATTAGAATAGAGTTGAGCCTGTGACCAGCCCATTAGAATAGAGTTGAGCCTGTGACCAGCCCATTAGAATAGAGTTGAGCCTGTGACCAGCCCATTAGAATAGAGTTGAGCCTGTGACCAGCCCATTAGAATAGAGTTGAGCCTGTGACCAGCCCATTAGAATAGAGTTGAGCCTGTGACCAGCCCATTAGAATAGAGTTGAGCCTGTGACCAGCCCATTAGAATAGAGTTGAGCCTGTGACCAGCCCATTAGAATAGAGTTGAGCCTGTGACCAGCCCATTAGAATAGAGTTGAGCCTGTGACCAGCCCATTAGAATAGAGTTGAGCCTGTGACCAGCCCATTAGAATAGAGTTGAGCCTGTGACCAGCCCATTAGAATAGAGTTGAGCCTGTGACCAGCCCATTAGAATAGAGTTGAGCCTGTGACCAGCCCATTAGAATTAGAGTTGAGCCTGTGACCAGCCCATTAGAATTAGAGTTGAGCCTGTGACAGCCCATTAGAATTAGAGTTGAGCCTGTGACCAGCCCATTAGAATAGAGTTGAGCCTGTGACCAGCCCATTAGAATAGAGTTGAGCCTGTGACCAGCCCATTAGAATAGAGTTGAGCCTGTGACCAGCCCATTAGAATAGAGTTGAGCCTGTGACCAGCCCATTAGAATAGAGTTGAGCCTGTGACCAGCCCATTAGAATAGCGTTGAGCCTGTGACCAGCCCATTAGAATAGAGTTGAGCCTGTGACCAGCCCATTAGAATAGAGTTGAGCCTGTGACCAGCCCATTAGAATAGAGTTGAGCCTGTGACCAGCCCATTAGAATAGAGTTGAGCCTGTGACCAGCCCATTAGAATAGAGTTGAGCCTCTGACCAGCCCATTAGAATAGAGCTGAGCCTGTGACTAGTAGATTAGAATAGAGTTGAGCCTGTGACCAGCCCATTAGAATAGAGTTGAGCCTGTGACCAGCCCATTAGAATAGAGTTGAGCCTGTGACCAGCCCATTAGAATAGAGTTGAGCCTGTGACCAGCCCATTAGAATAGAGTTGAGCCTGTGACCAGCCCAAGGGGAATAGAGAGAGCTGTAGTAGGACGCAGAGAGAGAGCAGTCTAACCCCTGGACAGTGCTTGGTTGTCCAACAACCTCCACTAGTTTGCATAGATTTGTTAGTTTCCCGTTCAGTGTTACAGCAGCTAGCTATTTCAATCTGGCTTGATCATGCAGTGAAACAGCATGGGAACACAGCAGAGAAATGTCATCCGTCAGTAATCATTATAATATAGTCAGTGCCAGCGGATTAAGGTGCAGTTATAACTATTGGTTTGTTCTGCACTCGACACAGCAAACCTTAGAGAATTATGAATCTTCACAATCTATTCAGATATTCAGCTTCCAAACAGACACAGAGGCCCGAGCAAATGAGTTGTTAGAATTTAATCAATAATGATTCATCTTTCCAGTTGAATGCAGAACAATGTGGCCATAGCGAACTATTCCTCATTACTGAATCAGTAAAGAATCAGGGAGAGATGGTGGGTTCTATTCCTCATTAGTGAATCAGTAAAGAATCAGGGAGAGATGGTGGGTTCTATTCCTCATTAGTGAATCAGTAAAGAATCAGGGAGAGATGGTGGGTTCAGGGAGAGAATCAGGGAGAGACCCACCATCCTTAGCAGAGAGAGGGGACAGATGAAGGGGGACAGCCACAGAGACCCACCATCCCTAGCAGAGGGAGGGGACAGCCACATAGACCCACCATCCCTAGCAGAGGGAGGGGACAGCCACAGAGACCCACCATCCCTAGCAGAGGGAGGGGACAGATGAAGGGGACAGCCACAGAGACCCACCATCCTTAGCAGAGGGAGGGGACAGCCACAGAGACCCACCATCCCTAGCAGAGGGAGGGGACAAATGAAGGGGGACAGCCACAGAGACCCACCATCCCTAGCAGAGGGAGGGGACAGCCACAGAGACCTACCATCCCTAGCAGAGGGAGGGGACAGCCACAGAGACCTACCATCCCTAGCAGAGGGAGGGGACAGATGAAGGGGGACAGCCACAGAGACCCACCATCCTTAGCAGAGGGAGGGGACAGCCACAGAGACCCACCATCCCTAGCAGAGGGAGGGGACAGCCACAGAGACCCACCATCCCTAGCAGAGGGAGGGGACAGATGAAGGGGGACAGCCACAGAGACCCACCATCCTTAGCAGAGGGAGGGGACAGCCACAGAGACCCACCATCCCTAGCAGAGGGAGGGGACAAATGAAGGGGACAGCCACAGAGACCCACCATCCCTAGCAGAGGGAGGGGACAGCCACAGAGACCTACCATCCCTAGCAGAGGGAGGGGACAGCCACAGAGACCTACCATCCCTAGCAGAGGGAGGGGACAGATGAAGGGGACAGCCACAGAGACCCACCATCCTTAGCAGAGGGAGGGGACAGCCACAGAGACCCACCATCCCTAGCAGAGGGAGGGGACAGCCACAGAGACCTACCATCCCTAGCAGAGGGAGGGGACAGCCACAGAGACCTACCATCCCTAGCAGAGGGAGGGGACAGATGAAGGGGGACAGCCACAGAGACCCACCATCCTTAGCAGAGGGAGGGGACAGCCACAGAGACCCACCATCCCTAGCAGAGGGAGGGGACAAATGAAGGGGGACAGCCACAGAGACCCACCATCCCTAGCAAAGGGAGGGGACAGATGAAGGGGGACAGCCACAGAGAAATCCACCATCCCTAGCAGAGGGAGGGGACAGCCACAGAGACCCACCATCCTTATCAGAGGGAGGGGACAGATTAAGGGGACAGCCACAGAGACCTACCATCCCTAGCAGAGGGAGGGGACAGATGAAGGGGACAGCCACAGAGACCTACCATCCCTAGCAGAGGGAGGGGACAGCCACAGAGACCCACCATCCCTAGCAGAGGGAGGGGACAGATGAAGGGGGACAGCCACAGAGAACCACCATCCCTAGCAGAGGGAGGGGACAGAGGAAGGGGGACAGCCACAGAGAAATCCACTAGATCCCTCAAATTCAAGTCTGGACCAACAGGTTCCAGACCTCTTAGAGTAAGATTTGAATACTGCTACACTAGATAAACAGTAGGGTCATCGCACTTATAGTAGCAGTCAATGTTTGGTGTTTTATGTAGGCCTACATTCCATGAGACTTGAAAAAAACAAGCAGGGCTTGACATGAACCTGTTTATCCACTTGTCCTCCAGACAAGGTGACAGAAAATGTTGGCTACTTAACTTATTCAAGCCTGTCTCAAAATACAACACTTCCCCTTTAAGACAAAAAAGCTCTTTATGTGACTCGCCTTTCAAAGATGTCTAGAAATGGATACGTTTTCTGCTCTTGTATGAAGCAGTCACTCACCTATTGCTGACAAAAAGTATCTATAACTGGGCTAATAACTCACTTTTTAAATGTTTTTTATTTTACCTTTATTTAACTAGGCAAGTCAGTTAAGAACAAATTCTTATTTTCAATGACGGCCTAGGAACAGTGGGTTAACTGCCTGTTCAGGGGCAGAACGACAGATTTGTACCTTGTCAGCTCGGGGATTTGAACTCGCAACCTTCCGGTTACTTGTTCAACGCTCTAACCACTAGGCTACTCTGCCACCCCACTAACTAGCAAAGGATATGAACAAAATGTCCACACATGGCTACATGCTGCTCAGCCAGCATACACCATCAGCACATCTACTCACGACCGCTCATGCTGTAAACACAGTCCAGTTCAAAGTAAATGACACAGATCCATATAGGGCAATGGTCAATTTGCATATAGGCCTACTGCAGCTCTGATTGGTTCTGCCACACCAGTCTGTGTAGAGTACGGGCTGAGTCGGGCATGTCAATGCAATAGAATCCTACTCCGATGTGTTCTGCCTACAACAAAATCTCTTGCATAGTTTGGGTCTGATGTTGCCTGTATTTGATGGTCAGTCTCAGTGGAGGGAGAGAGCAGCAGACTGAGGGTCCGTCTCTCAACATCCCTCCACTCTCCCTTTCCTCCGCTGACAGAGACCAAAAAGGGACACCGTCTTCCAGACGATGGCAAAACTCAAGTCGCACTGCATTATTTCTGACTCATGCACAAATTCATGTTGTTACTCCGATGAACAGAGGAAGTGAAATATTCCTGGATATTAAAAAAGACCCAAGCAGCTAATAATAACAACACAAGCCTATAGAGACACTTTCCTTCTCATTCATTACGGCTGCAGTGTTGGTTGTAGCGCTGAGTGGAAGTAGGGAGAATGTGCATTTGAATAGCTCATTAAAGTGTTGAATACAAAGTGTTGACAGGGCTGAGTAAGAACGTAAACATTAAACTCACTAATAAAAACACCAGCCCTTTGCTCTATTCGCAGACAGTCTCTCTCTAGTCGTGGTTTTAAAAGTTTTGAAATCTCACAGTATCAACTTTACTGTAGCTTTCTTTTATGCCTGCTACATTACTGCAGACACGGTAATCTGAGCCATCCGATTGGTCAGCAGTAGGCCTATAGTGCACTTGATTTGCTCTCCGGATCTTCCTGGAAGGCAGAGTTTGTACCTTCAGACACATGAAATGGTTCAAAATGGCAACAGTTGCCCTACCCAGCATGTAGAGCAGCTGAATGAGTTGTTTTTACAGAAATGTTTGGCGATTGACTAGGAATGCCTTGGAGATCGACTGCGATCGACTGGTTGGTGACCACAGCTCTAGAAACTTGAGTTCAATCTCGTAGACTGACCTACCCTTAAATAAATGTTCAATCTCGTAGACTGACCTATCCTTAAATAAATGAAGCTCGATCTCGTAGACTGACCTACCCTTAAATAAATTAAGCTCGATCTCGTAGACTGACCTACCCCTAAATAAATGAAGCTCGATCTCGTAGACTGACCTATCCTTAAATAAATTAAGCTCGATCTCGTAGCCTGAGCTATCCTTAAATAAATTAAGCTTGATCTCGTAGACTGACCTACCCTTAAATAAATTAAGCTCGATCTCGTAGACTGACCTACCCTTAAATAAATTAAGCTCGATCTCGTAGACTGACCTATCCTTAAATAAATGAAGCTCGATCTCGTAGACTGACCTACCCTTAAATAAATGAAGCTCGATCTCGTAGACTGACCTACCCTTAAATAAATTAAGCTCGATCTCGTAGCCTGAGCTATCCTTAAATAAATTAAGCTCGATCTCGTAGACTGACCTATCCTTAAATAAATGAAGCTCGATCTCGTAGACTGACCTACCCTTAAATAAATGAAGCTCGATCTCGTAGACTGACCTATCCTTAAATAAATTAATAGAAAAGAAGCCCCTGTATGGGACTCTACAGATATCAATATGGGCAATCTGCTCTTGCCTTTGTGTGTGTGTGTCTAGTGCCCACTGTTGACTGGAGTTGTGTGTGTTGTCAGTGTGTGTGCTTGTTTTGAGTGTATAATATATGTGATTCTCTCTCTCTCTGTTCTCTCTCTGTTCTCTCTCTCTCTGTCTGTTCTCTCTCTCTGTTCTCTCTCTCTGTTCTCTCTCTCTCTGTTCTCT
Organism: Oncorhynchus tshawytscha; assembly: GCF_018296145.1. Classification (NCBI taxonomy): domain Eukaryota; kingdom Metazoa; phylum Chordata; class Actinopteri; order Salmoniformes; family Salmonidae; genus Oncorhynchus; species Oncorhynchus tshawytscha. Next base: position 11,174,140 of record NC_056436.1, on the reverse strand, counting down.
CTCTCTCTCTGTTCTCTCTCTCTCTCTCTCTGTTCTCTCTCTCTCTGTTCTCTCTCTCTCTCTGTTCTCTCTCTCTCTCTCTCTCTCTCTGTTCTCTCTCTCTGTTCTCTCAGGGTGTGCTGACCTAAACAGTCTGGAGTCTATGAGTCCCCAGGAGAGGAAGAGACAGGGTTACATCCACGAGCTCCTCCAGACAGAGGAGAGATATGTAGAGGACTTACAGATAGTCATGGAGGTAGCTAAACACACACACACACACACACACACACACACACACACACACACACGTTGATGTACTCTACTGTACTCTGTGTGTTCAGGTGTTCCATAAGCCCATGTCTGAGTCTGGCCGTCTGACGGAAGCAGAGATGGTCATGATCTTTGTCAACTGGAAGGAGCTCATCGCCTGCAACACCAAACTGCTGAAGTACGTACAGTAGTACAGGATGAGTTCAGAGGGGGGGGGTCATCATGTATACAGTAGTACAGGGTGTGAGTTTAGGGGGTCATCATGTATACAGTAGTACAGGGTGTGAGTTTGGGGGGTCATCATGTATACAGTGGTATAGGATGTGAGTTTAGGGGGGCTCATCATGTATACAGTAGTACAGGGTGTGAGTTTAGGGGGGTCATCATGTATACAGTAGTACAGGGTGTGAGTTTGGGGGGGGGTCATCATGTATACAGTAGTACAGGATGTGAGTTTAGGGGGTTCATGATGTATACAGTAGTACAGGGTGTGAGTTTAGGGGGTGATCATGTATACAGTAGTACAGGGTGTGAGTTTAGGGGTGGGTTCATCATGTATACAGTAGTACAGGGTGTGAGTTTAGGGGGGTGATCATGTATACAGTAGTACAGGGTGTGAGTTTAGGGGGGTCATCATGTATACAGTAGTACAGGGTGTGAGTTTAGGGGGGAGTGATCATGTATACAGTAGTACAGGGTGTGAGTTTAGGGGGTCATCATGTATACAGTAGTACAGGGTGTGAGTTTAGGGGGTCATCATGTATACAGTAGTACAGGGTGTGAGTTTAGGGGGTGATCATGTATACAGTAGTACAGGGTGTGAGTTTAGGGGGGGTGATCATGTATACAGTAGTACAGGGTGTGAGTTTAGGGGGGTCATCATGTATACAGTAGTACAGGGTGTGAGTTTAGGGGGGTCATCATGTATACAGTAGTACAGGGTGTGAGTTTAGGGGGTCATCATGTATACAGTAGTACAGGGTGTGAGTTTAGGGGGTCATCATGTATACAGTAGTACAGGGTGTGAGTTTAGGGGGTCATCATGTATACAGTAGTACAGGGTGTGAGTTTAGGGGTCATCATGTATACAGTAGCACAGGGTGTGAGTTTAGGGGGGTCATCATGTATACAGTAGTACAGGGTGTGAGTTTAGGGGGTCATCATGTATACAGTAGTACAGGGTGTGAGTTTAGGGGTCATCATGTATACAGTAGTACAGGGTGTGAGTTTAGGGGGGTCATCATGTATACAGTAGCACAGGGTGTGAGTTTAGGGGGTCATCATGTATACAGTAGCACAGGGTGTGAGTTTAGGGGGGTCATCATGTATACAGTAGTACAGGGTGTGAGTTTAGGGGGTCATCATGTTACAGTAGGGGGTGAGTTTAGGGGTCATCATGTATACAGTAGTACAGGGTGTGAGTTTAGGGGGTCATCATGTATACAGTAGTACAGGGTGTGAGTTTAGGGGGTCATCATGTATACAGTAGTACAGGGTGTGAGTTTAGGGGGTCATCATGTATACAGTAGTACAGGGTGTGAGTTTAGGGGGTCATCATGTATACAGTAGCACAGGGTGTGAGTTTAGGGGGGTCATCATGTATACAGTAGTACAGGGTGTGAGTTTAGGGGGGTCATCATGTATACAGTAGTACAGGGTGTGAGTTTAGGGGGTCATCATGTATACAGTAGTACAGGGTGTGAGTTTAGGGGGTCATCATGTATACAGTAGTACAGGGTGTGAGTTTAGGGGGTCATCATGTATACAGTAGTACAGGGTGTGAGTTTAGGGGGGTCATCATGTATACAGTAGTACAGGGTGTGAGTTTAGGGGGTCATCATGTATACAGTAGTACAGGGTGTGAGTTTAGGGGGTCATCATGTACACAGTAGTACAGGGTGTGAGTTTAGGGGGTCATCATGTATACAGTAGTACAGGGTGTGAGTTTAGGGGGTCATCATGTATACAGTAGTACAGGGTGTGAGTTTAGGGGGTCATCAGTAGTACAGGCACAGGGTGTGAGTTTAGGGGGTCATCATGTATACAGTAGTACAGGGTGTGAGTTTAGGGGTCATCATGTATACAGTAGTACAGGGTGTGAGTTTAGGGGGTCATCATGTATACAGTAGTACAGGGTGTGAGTTTAGGGGGGTCATCATGTATACAGTAGTACAGGGTGAGTTTAGGGGGTCATCATGTATACAGTAGTACAGGGTGTGAGTTTAGGGGGTCATCATGTATACAGTAGTACAGGGTGTGAGTTTAGGGGGTCATCATGTATACAGTAGTACAGGGTGTGAGTTTAGGGGGTCATCATGTATACAGTAGTACAGGGTGTGAGTTTAGGGGGTCATCATGTATACAGTAGTACAGGGTGTGAGTTTAGGGGGGTCATCATGTATACAGTAGTACAGGGTGTGAGTTTAGGGGGTCATCATGTATACAGTAGTACAGGGTGTGAGTTTAGGGGGGTCATCATGTATACAGTAGTACAGGGTGTGAGTTTAGGGGGGTCATCATGTATACAGTAGTACAGGGTGTGAGTTTAGGGGGTCATCATGTATACAGTAGTACAGGGTGTGAGTTTAGGGGGGTCATCATGTATACAGTAGTACAGGGTGTGAGTTTAGGGGGTCATCATGTATACAGTAGTACAGGGTGTGAGTTTAGGGGGGTGATCATGTATACAGTAGTACAGGGTGTGAGTTTAGGGGGTCATCATGTATACAGTAGTACAGGGTGTGAGTTTAGGGGGGTCATCATGTATACAGTAGTACAGGGTGTGAGTTTAGGGGTCATCATGTATACAGTAGTACAGGGTGTGAGTTTAGGGGGTGAGGTCATCATGTATACAGTAGTACAGGGTGTGAGTTTAGGGGGTCATCATGTATACAGTAGTACAGGGTGTGAGTTTAGGGGGTGGGTCATGTATACAGTAGCACAGGGTGTGAGTTTAGGGGGTCATCATGTATACAGTAGTACAGGGTGTGAGTTTAGGGGGTCATCATGTATACAGTAGTACAGGGTGTGAGTTTAGGGGGTCATCATGTTTACAGTAGTACAGGGTGTGAGTTTAGGGGGTCATCATGTATACAGTAGTACAGGGTGTGAGTTTAGGGGGGGTCATCATGTATACAGTAGTACAGGGTGTGAGTTTAGGGGGTCATCATGTATACAGTAGTACAGGGTGTGAGTTTAGGGGGTGGGTTCATCATGTTTACAGTAGTACAGGGTGTGAGTTTAGGGGGTCATCATGTATACAGTAGTACAGGGTGTGAGTTTAGGGGGTGATCATGTATACAGTAGTACAGGGTGTGAGTTTAGGGGGGTCATCATGTATACAGTAGTACAGGGTGTGAGTTTAGGGGGTCATCATGTATACAGTAGTACAGGGTGTGAGTTTAGGGGGTCATCATGTATACAGTAGTACAGGGTGTGAGTTTAGGGGGGATCATGTATACAGTAGTACAGGGTGTGAGTTTAGGGGGGTCATCATGTATACAGTAGTACAGGGTGTGAGTTTAGGGGGGGATCATGTATACAGTAGTACAGGGTGTGAGTTTAGGGGTCATCATGTATACAGTAGTACAGGGTGTGAGTTTACAGGGGAGTTTAGGGGTCATCATGTATACAGTAGTACAGGGTGTGAGTTTAGGGGGTCATCATGTTTACAGTAGTACAGGGTGTGAGTTTAGGGGGTGGGTTCATCATGTATACAGTAGCACAGGGTGTGAGTTTAGGGGGGTCATCATGTATACAGTAGTACAGGGTGTGAGTTTAGGGGTGGGTTCATCATGTTTACAGTAGTACAGGGTGTGAGTTTAGGGGTGGGTCATCATGTATACAGTAGTACAGGGTGTGAGTTTAGGGGGTCATCATGTATACAGTAGTACAGGGTGTGAGTTTAGGGGGGTGGGTTCATCATGTTTACAGTAGTACAGGGTGTGAGTTTAGGGGGTCATCATGTTTACAGTAGTACAGGGTGTGAGTTTAGGGGGTCATCATGTATACAGTAGTACAGGGTGTGAGTTTAGGGGTGGAGTTTAGTTCATCATGTTTACAGTAGTACAGGGTGTGAGTTTAGGGGGGTCATCATGTTTACAGTAGTACAGGGTGTGAGTTTAGGGGTTTAGTCATCATGTATACAGTAGTACAGGGTGTGAGTTTAGGGGGGTCATCATGTATACAGTAGTACAGGGTGTGAGTTTAGGGGGTCATCATTTACAGTAGTACAGGGTGTGAGTTTAGGGGTCATCATGTATACAGTAGTACAGGGTGTGAGTTTAGGGGGTCATCATGTATACAGTAGTACAGGGTGTGAGTTTAGGGGTCATCATGTATACAGTAGTACAGGGTGTGAGTTTAGGGGGGGTCATCATGTATACAGTAGTACAGGGTGTGAGTTTAGGGGTCATCATGTATACAGTAGTACAGGGTGTGAGTTTAGGGGGTCATCATGTATACAGTAGTACAGGGTGTGAGTTTAGGGGGTCATCATGTATACAGTAGTACAGGGTGTGAGTTTAGGGGGTCATCATGTATACAGTAGTACAGGGTGTGAGTTTAGGGGGGGTCATCATGTATACAGTAGTACAGGGTGTGAGTTTAGGGGGTCATCATGTATACAGTAGTACAGGGTGTGAGTTTAGGGGGGTCATCATGTATACAGTAGTACAGGGTGTGAGTTTAGGGGGTCATCATGTATACAGTAGTACAGGGTGTGAGTTTAGGGGGTCATCATGTATACAGTAGTACAGGGTGTGAGTTTAGGGGTCATCATGTATACAGTAGTACAGGGTGTGAGTTTAGGGGGGTCATCATGTATACAGTAGTACAGGGTGTGAGTTTAGGGGGGTCATCATGTATACAGTAGTACAGGGTGTGAGTTTAGGGGGTCATCATGTATACAGTAGTACAGGGTGTGAGTTTAGGGGGGTCATCATGTATACAGTAGTACAGGGTGTGAGTTTAGGGGGTCATCATGTATACAGTAGTACAGGGTGTGAGTTTAGGGGGTGTGAGTTTAGGGGGTCATCATGTATACAGTAGTACAGGGTGTGAGTTTAGGGGGGTCATCATGTATACAGTAGTACAGGGTGTGAGTTTAGGGGGGGTCATCATGTATACAGTAGTACAGGGTGTGAGTTTAGGGGGTGATCATGTATACAGTAGTACAGGGTGTGAGTTTAGGGGTCATCATGTATACAGTAGTACAGGGTGTGAGTTTAGGGGGTCATCATGTATACAGTAGTACAGGGTGTGAGTTTAGGGGGGTGATCATGTATACAGTAGTACAGGGTGTGAGTTTAGGGGGTCATCATGTATACAGTAGTACAGGGTGTGAGTTTAGGGGGGTCATCATGTATACAGTAGTACAGGGTGTGAGTTTAGGGGGTCATCATGTTTACAGTAGTACAGGGTGTGAGTTTAGGGGGGTGATCATGTATACAGTAGTACAGGGTGTGAGTTTAGGGGGTCATCATGTATACAGTAGTACAGGGTGTGAGTTTAGGGGGTCATCATGTTTACAGTAGTACAGGGTGTGAGTTTAGGGGTCATCATGTATACAGTAGTACAGGGTGTGAGTTTAGGGGGTCATCATGTTTACAGTAGTACAGGGTGTGAGTTTAGGGGGGGTCATCATGTATACAGTAGTACAGGGTGTGAGTTTAGGGGGTCATCATGTTTACAGTAGTACAGGGTGTGAGTTTAGGGGGGGTCATCATGTACAGTACAGTAGGGGGGGTCATCACAGGGTGTGAGTTTAGGGGGTCATCATGTATACAGTAGTACAGGGTGTGAGTTTAGGGGTGGGTTCATCATGTTTACAGTAGTACAGGGTGTGAGTTTAGGGGGTCATCATGTTTACAGTAGTACAGGGTGTGAGTTTAGGGGGGTCATCATGTATACAGTAGTACAGGGTGTGAGTTTAGGGGGTGGGTTCATCATGTTTAGTACAGGGTGTGAGTTTAGGGGGTCATCATGTTTACAGTAGTACAGGGTGTGAGTTTAGGGGGGTATACAGTAGTACAGGGTGTGAGTTTAGGGGGTCATCATGTATACAGTAGTACAGGGTGTGAGTTTAGGGGGTCATCATGTATACAGTAGTACAGGGTGTGAGTTTAGGGGGTCATCATGTATACAGTAGTACAGGGTGTGAGTTTAGGGGGTGGATCATGTATACAGTAGTACAGGGTGTGAGTTTAGGGGGTCATCATGTATACAGTAGTACAGGGTGTGAGTTTAGGGGTCATCATATACAGTAGTACAGGGTGTGAGTTTAGGGGGTCATCATGTATACAGTAGTACAGGGTGTGAGTTTAGGGGTCATCATGTATACAGTAGTACAGGGTGTGAGTTTAGGGGGTCATCATGTATACAGTAGTACAGGGTGTGAGTTTAGGGGGTCATCATGTTTACAGTAGTACAGGGTGTGAGTTTAGGGGGTCATCATGTATACAGTAGTACAGGGTGTGAGTTTAGGGGGGTCATCATGTATACAGTAGTACAGGGTGTGAGTTTAGGGGGTCATCATGTATACAGTAGTACAGGGTGTGAGTTTAGGGGGGTCATCATGTATACAGTAGTACAGGGTGTGAGTTTAGGGGGTCATCATGTATACAGTAGTACAGGGTGTGAGTTTAGGGGGTCATCATGTATACAGTAGTACAGGGTGTGAGTTTAGGGGTCATCATGTATACAGTAGTACAGGGTGTGAGTTTAGGGGGTCATCATGTATACAGTAGTACAGGGTGTGAGTTTAGGGGGTGGGTCATCATGTATACAGTAGTACAGGGTGTGAGTTTAGGGGGGTCATCATGTATACAGTAGTACAGGGTGTGAGTTTAGGGGTCATCATGTATACAGTAGTACAGGGTGTGAGTTTAGGGGGTCATCATGTATACAGTAGTACAGGGTGTGAGTTTAGGGGGTCATCATGTATACAGTAGTACAGGGTGTGAGTTTAGGGGGGGGTCATCATGTATACAGTAGTACAGGGTGTGAGTTTAGGGGGTCATCATGTATACAGTAGTACAGGGTGTGAGTTTAGGGGTCATCATGTATACAGTAGTACAGGGTGTGAGTTTAGGGGGGTCATCATGTATACAGTAGTACAGGGTGTGAGTTTAGGGGGTAGTAGTACAGGGTGTGAGTTTAGGGTCATCATGTTTACAGTAGTACAGGGTGTGAGTTTAGGGGTCATCATGTTTACAGTAGTACAGGGTGTGAGTTTAGGGGGGGGTCATCATGTATACAGTAGTACAGGGTGTGAGTGTGAGTTTAGTACAGGGTGTGAGTTTGGGGGTCATCATGTTTACAGTAGTACAGGGTGTGAGTTTAGGGGGTCATCATGTATACAGTAGTACAGGGTGTGAGTTTAGGGGGGTGGGTATACAGTAGTACAGGGTGTTTTAGGGGGGTCATCATGTAGTAGTACAGGGTGTGAGTTTAGGGGGGGGTTCATCATGTATACAGTAGTACAGGGTGTGAGTTTAGGGGGGGTCATCATGTATACAGTAGTACAGGGTGTGAGTTTAGGGGGTCATCATGTATACAGTAGTACAGGGTGTGAGTTTAGGGGGTCATCATGTTTACAGTAGTACAGGGTGTGAGTTTAGGGGTCATCATGTATACAGTAGTACAGGGTGTGAGTTTAGGGGGGTCATCATGTTTACAGTAGTACAGGGTGTGAGTTTAGGGGGTCATCATGTATACAGTAGTACAGGGTGTGAGTTTAGGGGGTCATCATGTATACAGTAGTACAGGGTGTGAGTTTAGGGGGGTCATCATGTTTACAGTAGTACAGGGTGTGAGTTTAGGGGGTCATCATGTTTACATCATGTTTACAGTAGTAGTACAGGGTGTGAGTTTAGGGGGTCATCATGTTTACAGTAGTACAGGGTGTGAGTTTAGGGGGTCATCATGTATACAGTAGTACAGGGTGTGAGTTTAGGGGGTCATCATGTATACAGTAGTACAGGGTGTGAGTTTAGGGGGTCATCATGTATACAGTAGTACAGGGTGTGAGTTTAGGGGGTCATCATGTATACAGTAGTACAGGGTGTGAGTTTATCATGTTTACAGTAGTACAGGGTGTGAGTTTAGGGGGGGTCATCATGTATACAGTAGTACAGGGTGTGAGTTTAGGGGGTCATCATGTATACAGTAGTACAGGGTGTGAGTTTAGGGGGTCATCATGTTTACAGTAGTACAGGGTGTGAGTTTAGGGGGTCATCATGTTTACAGTAGTACAGGGTGTGAGTTTAGGGGGGTATACAGTCATCATGTGAGTTTACATCATGTAGTAGTACAGGGTGTGAGTTTAGGGGGTCATCATGTTTACAGTAGTACAGGGTGTGAGTTTAGGGGGTCATCATGTATACAGTAGTACAGGGTGTGAGTTTAGGGGGTCATCATGTTTACAGTAGTACAGGGTGTGAGTTTAGGGGGTCATCATGTTTACAGTAGTACAGGGTGTGAGTTTAGGGGGTCATCATGTTTACAGTAGTACAGGGTGTGAGTTTAGGGGTGTGAGTTTAGGGGGTCATCATGTATACAGTAGTACAGGGTGTGAGTTTAGGGGGTCATCATGTATACAGTAGTACAGGGTGTGAGTTTAGGGGGGTCATCATGTTTACAGTAGTACAGGGTGTGAGTTTAGGGGGGTCATCATGTTTACAGTAGTACAGGGTGTGAGTTTAGGGGGTCATCATGTTTACAGTAGTACAGGGTGTGAGTTTAGGGGGTCATCATGTATACAGTAGTACAGGGTGTGAGTTTAGGGGGGTCATCATGTTTACAGTAGTACAGGGTGTGAGTTTAGGGGGGTCATCATGTTTACAGTAGTACAGGGTGTGAGTTTAGGGGGTCATCATGTATACAGTAGTACAGGGTGTGAGTTTAGGGGGGTCATCATGTATACAGTAGTACAGGGTGTGAGTTTAGGGGGTCATCATGTATACAGTAGTACAGGGTGTGAGTTTAGGGGGTCATCATGTTTACAGTAGTACAGGGTGTGAGTTTATCATCATGTATACAGTAGTACAGGGTGTGAGTTTAGGGGGTCATCATGTATACAGTAGTACAGGGTGTGAGTTTAGGGGGTCATCATGTTTACAGTAGTACAGGGTGTGAGTTTAGGGGGATCATGTTTACAGTAGTACAGGGTGTGAGTTTAGGGGTCATCATGTTTACAGTAGTACAGGGTGTGAGTTTAGGGGGGTCATCATGTTTACAGTAGTACAGGGTGTGAGTTTAGGGGGTCATCATGTTTACAGTAGTACAGGGTGTGAGTTTAGGGGGTCATCATGTTTACAGTAGTACAGGGTGTGAGTTTAGGGGGTCATCATGTTTACAGTAGTACAGGGTGTGAGTTTAGGGGTCATCATGTATACAGTAGTACAGGGTGTGAGTTTAGGGGTCATCATGTATACAGTAGTACAGGGTGTGAGTTTAGGGGGTCATCATGTATACAGTAGTACAGGGTGTGAGTTTAGGGGGTCATCATGTATACAGTAGTACAGGGTGTGAGTTTAGGGGGGTTCATCATGTTTACAGTAGTACAGGGTGTGAGTTTAGGGGGTCATCATGTATACAGTAGTACAGGGTGTGAGTTTAGGGGGTCATCATGTATACAGTAGTACAGGGTGTGAGTTTAGGGGGTCATCATGTTTACAGTAGTACAGGGTGTGAGTTTAGGGGGTCATCATGTATACAGTAGTACAGGGTGTGAGTTTAGGGGGTCATCATGTATACAGTAGTACAGGTGTGAGTTTAGGGGGTCATCATGTTTACAGTAGTACAGGGTGTGAGTTTAGGGGGTCATCATGTTTACAGTAGTACAGGGTGTGAGTTTAGGGGGTCATCATGTATACAGTAGTACAGGGTGTGAGTTTAGGGGTCATCATGTTTACAGTAGTACAGGGTGTGAGTTTAGGGGGTCATCATGTTTACAGTAGTACAGGGTGTGAGTTTAGGGGGGTCATCATGTATACAGTAGTACAGGGTGTGAGTTTAGGGGGTCATCATACAGTAGGTCATCATGTTTACAGTAGTACAGGGTGTGAGTTTAGGGGGGTCATCATGTTTACAGTAGTACAGGGTGTGAGTTTAGGGGGTCATCATGTTTACAGTAGTACAGGGTGTGAGTTTAGGGGGTCATCATGTTTACAGTAGTACAGGGTGTGAGTTTAGGGGGTCATCATGTATACAGTAGTACAGGGTGTGAGTTTAGGGGGTCATCATGTTTACAGTAGTACAGGGTGTGAGTTTAGGGGGTCATCATGTATACAGTAGTACAGGGTGTGAGTTTAGGGGGTCATCATGTTTACAGTAGTACAGGGTGTGAGTTTAGGGGGTCATCATGTATACAGTAGTACAGGGTGTGAGTTTAGGGGGTCATCATGTTTACAGTAGTACAGGGTGTGAGTTTAGGGGGTCATCATGTTTACAGTAGTACAGGGTGTGAGTTTAGGGGGTCATCATGTTTACAGTAGTACAGGGTGTGAGTTTAGGGGGTCATCATGTATACAGTAGTACAGGGTGTGAGTTTAGGGGGTCATCATGTTTACAGTAGTACAGGGTGTGAGTTTAGGGGGTCATCATGTTTACAGTAGTACAGGGTGTGAGTTTAGGGGGTCATCATGTATACAGTAGTACAGGGTGTGAGTTTAGGGGGTCATCATGTTTATCAGTAGTACAGGGTGTGAGTTTAGGGGGTCATCATGTTTACAGTAGTACAGGGTGTGAGTTTAGGGGGGTCATCATGTTTACAGTAGTACAGGGTGTGAGTTTAGGGGGTCATCATGTATACAGTAGTACAGGGTGTGAGTTTAGGGGTCATCATGTATACAGTAGTACAGGGTGTGAGTTTAGGGGTCATCATGTTTACAGTAGTACAGGGTGTGAGTTTAGGGGTCATCATGTTTACAGTAGTACAGGGTGTGAGTTTAGGGGGTCATCATGTTTACAGTAGTACAGGGTGTGAGTTTAGGGGGTCATCATGTTTACAGTAGTACAGGGTGTGAGTTTAGGGGGTCATCATGTTTACAGTAGTACAGGGTGTGAGTTTAGGGGGTCATCATGTTTACAGTAGTACAGGGTGTGAGTTTAGGGGGGTCATCATGTTTACAGTAGTACAGGGTGTGAGTTTAGGGGGTCATCATGTTTACAGTAGTACAGGGTGTGAGTTTAGGGGGTCATCATGTTTACAGTAGTACAGGGTGTGAGTTTAGGGGGTCATCATGTATACAGTAGTACAGGGTGTGAGTTTAGGGGGGGGGTCATCATGTTTACAGTAGTACAGGGTGTGAGTTTAGGGGGTCATCATGTATACAGTAGTACAGGGTGTGAGTTTAGGGGGTCATCATGTTTACAGTAGTACAGGGTGTGAGTTTAGGGGGTCATCATGTTTACAGTAGTACAGGGTGTGAGTTTAGGGGGTCATCATGTTTACAGTAGTACAGGGTGTGAGTTTAGGGGGTCATCATGTTTACAGTAGTACAGGGTGTGAGTTTAGGGGGTCATCATGTTTACAGTAGTACAGGGTGTGAGTTTAGGGGGGGTCATCATGTTTACAGTAGTACAGGGTGTGAGTTTAGGGGGGTCATCATGTTTACAGTAGTACAGGGTGTGAGTTTAGGGGGTCATCATGTATACAGTAGTACAGGGTGTGAGTTTAGGGGGTCATCATGTTTACAGTAGTACAGGGTGTGAGTTTAGGGGGTCATCATGTATACAGTAGTACAGGGTGTGAGTTTAGGGGGTCATCATGTTTACAGTAGTACAGGGTGTGAGTTTAGGGGTCATCATGTTACAGTAGTACAGTAGTACAGGTACAGTGTGAGTTTAGGGGGTCATCATGTTTACAGTAGTACAGGGTGTGAGTTTAGGGGGTCATCATGTTTACAGTAGTACAGGGTGTGAGTTTAGGGGGTCATCATGTTTACAGTAGTACAGGGTGTGAGTTTAGGGGGTCATCATGTATACAGTAGTACAGGGTGTGAGTTTAGGGGTCATCATGTATACAGTAGTACAGGGTGTGAGTTTAGGGGGTCATCATGTATACAGTAGTACAGGGTGTGAGTTTAGGGGGTCATCATGTTTACAGTAGTACAGGGTGTGAGTTTAGGGGGTCATCATGTTTACAGTAGTACAGGGTGTGAGTTTAGGGGTCATCATGTTTACAGTAGTACAGGGTGTGAGTTTAGGGGTCATCATGTATACAGTAGTACAGGGTGTGAGTTTAGGGGGTCATCATGTTTACAGTAGTACAGGGTGTGAGTTTAGGGGGTCATCATGTATACAGTAGTACAGGGTGTGAGTTTAGGGGGGTCATCATGTTTACAGTAGTACAGGGTGTGAGTTTAGGGGGTCATCATGTTTACAGTAGTACAGGGTGTGAGTTTAGGGGGTCATCATGTTTACAGTAGTACAGGGTGTGAGTTTAGGGGTCATCATGTTTACAGTAGTACAGGGTGTGAGTTTAGGGGTCATCATGTATACAGTAGTACAGGGTGTGAGTTTAGGGGTCATCATGTATACAGTAGTACAGGGTGTGAGTTTAGGGGGTCATCATGTATACAGTAGTACAGGGTGTGAGTTTAGGGGGTCATCATGTTTACAGTAGTACAGGGTGTGAGTTTAGGGGGTCATCATGTTTACAGTAGTACAGGGTGTGAGTTTAGGGGGGTCATCATGTTTACAGTAGTACAGGGTGTGAGTTTAGGGGGTCATCATGTATACAGTAGTACAGGGTGTGAGTTTAGGGGTCATCATGTTTACATCATGTTTACAGTAGTACAGGGTGTGAGTTTAGGGGGTCATCATGTTACAGTAGTACAGGGTGTGAGTTTAGGGGGTCATCATGTTTACAGTAGTACAGGGTGTGAGTTTAGGGGGTCATCATGTATACAGTAGTACAGGGTGTGAGTTTAGGGGGTCATCATGTTTACAGTAGTACAGGGTGTGAGTTTAGGGGGTCATCATGTTTACAGTAGTACAGGGTGTGAGTTTAGGGGGTCATCATGTATACAGTAGTACAGGGTGTGAGTTTAGGGGTCATCATGTTTACAGTAGTACAGGGTGTGAGTTTAGGGGGTCATCATGTATACAGTAGTACAGGGTGTGAGTTTAGGGGGTCATCATGTTTACAGTAGTACAGGGTGTGAGTTTAGGGGGTCATCATGTATACAGTAGTACAGGGTGTGAGTTTAGGGGGTCATTTATACAGTAGTACAGGGTGTGAGTTTAGGGGGTCATCATGTTTACAGTAGTACAGGGTGTGAGTTTAGGGGGTCATCATGTTTACAGTAGTACAGGGTGTGAGTTTAGGGGGTCATCATGTTTACAGTAGTACAGGGTGTGAGTTTAGGGGGTCATCATGTTTACAGTAGTACAGGGTGTGAGTTTAGGGGGTCATCATGTTTACAGTAGTACAGGGTGTGAGTTTAGGGGGTCATCATGTTTACAGTAGTACAGGGTGTGAGTTTAGGGGGTCATCATGTTTACAGTAGTACAGGGTGTGAGTTTAGGGGGTCATCATGTTTACAGTAGTACAGGGTGTGAGTTTAGGGGGTCATCATGTATACAGTAGTACAGGGTGTGAGTTTAGGGGTCATCATGTTTACAGTAGTACAGGGTGTGAGTTTAGGGGGGTCATCATGTTTACAGTAGTACAGGGTGTGAGTTTAGGGGGTCATCATGTTTACAGTAGTACAGGGTGTGAGTTTAGGGGTCATCATGTTTACAGTAGTACAGGGTGTGAGTTTAGGGGGTCATCATGTTTACAGTAGTACAGGGTGTGAGTTTAGGGGGTCATCATGTTTACAGTAGTACAGGGTGTGAGTTTAGGGGGTCATCATGTATACAGTAGTACAGGGTGTGAGTTTAGGGGGTTTACATCATGTTTTACAGTAGTAGTACAGGGTGTGAGTTTAGGGGGGTCATCATGTTTACAGTAGTACAGGGTGTGAGTTTAGGGGGTCATCATGTATACAGTAGTACAGGGTGTGAGTTTAGGGGTCATCATGTTTACAGTAGTACAGGGTGTGAGTTTAGGGGGGGAGTTTAGGGGTCATCATGTATACAGTAGTACAGGGTGTGAGTTTAGGGGGTCATCATGTATACAGTAGTACAGGGTGTGAGTTTAGGGGGTCATCATGTATACAGTAGTACAGGGTGTGAGTTTATCATGTTTACAGGGGGGGGGTCATCATGTATACAGTAGTACAGGGTGTGAGTTTAGGGGGTCATCATGTTTACAGTAGTACAGGGTGTGAGTTTAGGGGGTCATCATGTATACAGTAGTACAGGGTGTGAGTTTAGGGGGTCATCATGTATACAGTAGTACAGGGTGTGAGTTTAGGGGGGTCATCATGTTTACAGTAGTACAGGGTGTGAGTTTAGGGGTCATCATGTTTACAGTAGTACAGGGTGTGAGTTTAGGGGGGTCATCATGTTTACAGTAGTACAGGGTGTGAGTTTAGGGGGGTCATCATGTTTACAGTAGTACAGGGTGTGAGTTTAGGGGGTCATCATGTATACAGTAGTACAGGGTGTGAGTTTAGGGGGTCATCATGTATACAGTAGTACAGGGTGTGAGTTTAGGGGGTCATCATGTATACAGTAGTACAGGGTGTGAGTTTAGGGGGTCATCATGTTTACAGTAGTACAGGGTGTGAGTTTAGGGGGGTCATCATGTTTACAGTAGTACAGGGTGTGAGTTTAGGGGGGGGTCATCATGTATACAGTAGTACAGGGTGTGAGTTTAGGGGGGTCATCATGTTTACAGTAGTACAGGGTGTGAGTTTAGGGGGTCATCATGTATACAGTAGTACAGGGTGTGAGTTTAGGGGGTCATCATGTTTACAGTAGTACAGGGTGTGAGTTTAGGGGGTCATCATGTTTACAGTAGTACAGGGTGTGAGTTTAGGGGGTCATCATGTTTACAGTAGTACAGGGTGTGAGTTTAGGGGGTCATCATGTTTACAGTAGTACAGGGTGTGAGTTTAGGGGGTCATCATGTTTACAGTAGTACAGGGTGTGAGTTTAGGGGGTCATCATGTATACAGTAGTACAGGGTGTGAGTTTAGGGGGTCATCATGTATACAGTAGTACAGGGTGTGAGTTTAGGGGGGTCATCATGTATACAGTAGTACAGGGTGTGAGTTTAGTTTAGGGGGTCATCATGTATACAGTAGTACAGGGTGTGAGTTTAGGGGGGTCATCATGTATACAGTAGTACAGGGTGTGAGTTTAGGGGGTCATCATGTTTACAGTAGTACAGGGTGTGAGTTTAGGGGGGTCATCATGTTTACAGTAGTACAGGGTGTGAGTTTAGGGGGTCATCATGTTTACAGTAGTACAGGGTGTGAGTTTAGGGGGTCATCATGTTTACAGTAGTACAGGGTGTGAGTTTAGGGGGTCATCATGTATACAGTAGTACAGGGTGTGAGTTTAGGGGGTCATCATGTTTACAGTAGTACAGGGTGTGAGTTTAGGGGGTCATCATGTTTACAGTAGTACAGGGTGTGAGTTTAGGGGGTCATCATGTATACAGTAGTACAGGGTGTGAGTTTAGGGGGTGATCATGTATACAGTAGTACAGGGTGTGAGTTTAGGGGGGGGGGTCATCATGTATACAGTAGTACAGGGTGTGAGTTTAGGGGGTCATCATGTTTACAGTATGTTTATTTTTGGCCCAGGCGGTATCATGTATACAGTAGTACAGAACATTTGGTGTGTGTGTGTGTGTGTGTGTGTGTGTGTGTGTGTAGGGCCCTGCAGGTACGTAAGAAGACGGGGGGCGTCAACATGCCTGTCCAGGTTATAGGGGACATCTTGGCGTCAGAGCTGCCTCACCTCCAGCCTTACATCCAGTTCTGCTCCTGTCAACTCAACGGAGCGACCCTGCTACAGAGTAGGACTGACAACCAACAGGACTTTAAAGACTTCCTCAAGGTGAGTGAAAAGACAGGGGGGGGTATAGAGGAGAGTAGAGAGAATGGGAGGACAGGGAGAGTAGAGAGAATGGGAGGACAGGGGAGAGAGGGAAGGACAGGGGAGAGGGGGAGGACAGAGGAGGGGGGAGGACAGGGAGAGAGAGAGGGGAGGACAGGGGAGAGAGGGGAGGACAGGGGAGAGTAGGAAGGGAGAGAGAGGGGACAGGGGAGAGGGGAGGACAGGGGATAGTAGAGAGAAGGGGAGAGTAGAGAGGGGAGGACAGGGAGAGAGGGGGAGGGAGGACAGGGGAGAGTAGAGAGGGAGGACAGGGGAGAGTAGAGAGAGGGGAGGACAGGGGAGAGAGGGGAGGACAGGGAGAGTAGAGAGGGGGGGGAGGACAGGGAGAGTAGAGAGGAGGACAGGGGAGAGAGGGAGAGGGGGAGGACAGGGGAGAGTAGAGAGGGGGAGGACAGGGGATAGTAGAGAGAAGGGGAGAGTAGAGAGGGGGAGGACAGGGGAGAGAGAGAGAGGGGAGGACAGGGGAGAGAGGGGAGGACAGGGGAGAGTAGGGGGAGGACAGGGGAGAGTAGAGAGAGGGGGAGGACAGGGGAGAGAGGGGGGAGAGAGGGGGAGGACAGGGGAGAGTAGAGAGAGGGGGAGGACAGGGGATAGTAGAGAGAAGGGGAGAGTAGAGAGAAGGGGAGGACAGGGGAGAGTAGAGAGAAGGGGAGGACAGGGGAGAGTAGAGAGGGGGGAGGACAGGGGAGTAGAGAGAAGGGGAGAGTAGAGAGAAAGGGGAGGACAGGGGAGAGTAGAGAGAAGGGGAGGACAGGGGAGAGTAGAGAGAAGGGGAGGACAGGGGAGAGTAGAGAGAGGAGGAGGACAGGGGATAGTAGAGAGAAGGGGAGAGTAGAGAGAAGGGAGGACAGGGGAGAGTAGAGAGAAGGGGAGGACAGGGGAGAGTAGAGAGAGGGAGGACAGGGGAGAGAGGGGAGGACAGGGGAGAGTAGAGAGGGGGAGGACAGGGGATAGTAGAGAGAAGGGGAGAGTAGAGAGAAGGGGAGGACAGGGAGAGTAGAGAGAAGGGGAGGACAGGGAGAGTAGAGAGGGGAGGACAGGGGAGAGAAGGGGAGGACAGGGGAGAGTAGAGAGGGGGGAGGACAGGGGAGAGAGGGGAGAGAGGGGGAGGACAGGGGAGAGTAGAGAGAGGGGGAGGACAGGGGATAGTAGAGAGAAGGGGAGAGTAGAGAGAAGGGGAGGACAGGGGAGAGTAGAGAGAGGGGGAGGACAGGGGAGAGTAGAGAGAAGGGGAGAGTAGAGAGAAGGGGAGGACAGGGGAGAGTAGAGAGAGGCGAGGACAGGGGAGAGTAGAGAGAGGCGAGGACAGGGGAGAGTAGAGAGAGGAGGAGGACAGGGAACACATCTAAATAGAATGAAGAGGAAGAATAGGTCAGGAGAACATGCAGTGAGAGAAAGAGGAGCAAAGCGATGAATGAACTTCATGTATTTTCCTGATACATACCAACCTGCCGAGTTGTGCTGATTTACGCATGAAAAGTTGTACGTTCATATTGAAACCAATGTGTTTCCTCCTTCAGAAAATCGCCACAGACTACCGCTGTAAAGGCATGCCCTTATCCAGCTTCCTGCTGAAGCCCATGCAGAGGATCACACGCTACCCTCTACACATCAAGAATGTAAGAGAGAGTAAACGTGTGACTGTGTGCTCATGATTACATGAACATGTCATTCAGCAGAAGCTCTTATCCAAGGTTACTACGTACAGTAGAGAGTGAATCGAACCCACAGCCCTGCCATGCTCGACCCACTGAGCCACGTGGGTCTATTTATCTATAGTACCTGGGTGTGTATTGGTATTGTGGGTCTATTTATCTATAGGACCTGGGTGTGTATTGGTATTGTGGGTCTATTTATCTATAGTACCTGGGTGTGTATTGGTATTGTGGGTCTATTTATCTATAGGACCTGGGTGTGTATTGGTATTGTGGGTCTATTTATCTATAGGACCTGGGTGTGTATTGTGTCGGGAGTTTTTCCTAGCCCCCGTGCTTCTGCATTCTCGTGTCGGGAGTTTTTCCTAGCCCCGTGCTTCTGCATTCTTGTGTCGGGAGTTTTCCCTAGCCCCCGTGCTTCTGCATTCTTGTGTCGGGAGTTTTCCCTAGCCCCGTGCTTCTGCATTCTTGTGTCGGGAGTTTTCCCTAGCCCCCGTGCTTCTGCATTCTCGTGTCGGGAGTTTTTCCTAGCCACCGTGCTTCTGCATTGCTTTGCTCTGTGGGGTTTTAGGCTTGGTTTTTGTAATGCACTTTGACATCTGCTGATTTTTAAAAAGGGGGCTTTATAAAACACATTTGATTGATTTTCAGATCCTGGAGAGTACCCAGGAGGAGCATGCAGACTGCAGGCCCCTGAGAGAGGCTCTGGAGCGGGCTGAGGAGCTGTGTACTCAGGTCAACGAGGGGGTCAGGGAGAAGGAGAACTGTGACAGGCTGGAGTGGATACAGTCACACGTACAGTGTGAGGGAGTCACAGAGGTAGACACTCACATGGAGTCTCACACACACACACACACTCACTCACACTCAGTCACACACACACACACACACACACACACACACACACACACACACACACACACACACACACACACACACACACACACTCACACACTCAGTCACACACACACACACACACAAACACAGTGTGAGGGAGTCAGAGGTACACACTCACATGGAGTCTCTCAACACACACACACACACACACACACACACACACACACACACACACACACACACACACATACACACACACACGTACAGTGTGAGGGAGTCACAGAGGTAGACACTCGCATGTAGTCTCACTCGCTCACACACACACACACACACACACACACACAGATAATATCACACACACACACACACACACACACACACACACACACACACATACCTCTGTAACCTGTGTCTCCCCTGCAGAACCTGGTGTTTAACTCTCTGACTAACTGCCTGGGGCCTCGTAAGCTGCTCCACAGTGGGAAGGTGTATAAGATGAAGGGCAATAAGGAGCTGTGGGCTTTCCTTTTTAACGACTTCCTGTTGCTCACCCACGCCGCCAGACAGTTCAGCTCCTCGGGACCGGACAGACTCTTCACCAGCAAGAACAGCACACAGCTTAAGATGTACAAGCCGGTGAGAGAGAGAGAGAGACACACACACACCATGGACATGCTGACACACACACACACCACAGACATGCTGACACACACACACACCACAGACATGCTGACACACACACACACACACCACAGACTTGCTGACACACACACACACACACCACAGACATGCTGACACACACACACACACACACATGCTGACACACACACACACACACCACAGACACGCGTTAGTTCCAAGTGGTTGATTTTGGCAAGATACAGAAACGACACTTCCTGTTGAAAAAGCGTCTCTCATCGGTGCCCATTTAAATGACATGCATCCCTGTCTCCATCACAATGGTATTCTGTCAGAAAAAACTAAATCATTCTTTACCTCAGGATACTTCAACAGGTGACTATCATTCTTTACCTCAGGATACTTCAACAGGTGACTATCATTCTTTACCCCCGGATACTTCAACAGGTGACTATCATTCTTTACCCCCGGATACTTCAACAGGTGACTATCATTCTTTACCCCGGATACTTCAACAGGTGACTATCATTCTTTACCCCGGATACTTCTATGGGTGACTATCATTCTTTACCCCGGATACTTCAACAGGTGACTATCATTCTTTACTCCAGGATACTTCAACAGGTGACTATCATTCTTTACCCCGGATACTTCAACAGGTGACTATCATTCTTTACCCCGGATACTTCAACAGGTGACTATCATTCTTTACCCCCGGATACTTCTATGGGTGACTATCATTCTTTACCCCGGATACTTCAACAGGTGACTATCATTCTTTACCCCCGGATACTTCAACAGGTGACTATCATTCTTTACCCCCGGATACTTCAACAGGTGACTATCATTCTTTACCCCCGGATACTTCAACAGGTGACTATCATTCTTTACTCCAGGATACTTCAACAGGTGACTATCATTCTTTACCCCCGGATACTTCAACAGGTGACTATCATTCTTTACCCCGGATACTTCAACAGGTGACTATCATTCTTTACCCCTGGATACTTCAACAGGTGACTATCATTCTTTACCCCGGATACTTCAACAGGTGACTATCATTCTTTACCCCGGATACTTCAACTGGTGACTATCATTCTTTACCCCGGATACTTCAACAGGTGACTATCATTCTTTACCCCGGATACTTCTATGGGTGACTATCATTCTTTACCCCGGATACTTCAACAGGTGACTATCATTCTTTACCCCGGATACTTCAACAGGTGACTATCATTCTTTACCCCGGATACTTCTATGGGTGACTATCATTCTTTACCCCGGATACTTCAACAGGTGACTATCATTCTTTACCCCAGGATACTTCAACAGGTGACTATCATTCTTTACCCCTGGATACTTCAACAGGTGACTATCATTCTTTACCCCGGATACTTCAACAGGTGACTATCATTCTTTACCCCGGATACTTCAACTGGTGACTATCATTCTTTACCCCGGATACTTCAACAGGTGACTATCATTCTTTACCCCGGATACCAACAGGTGACTATCATTCTTTACCCCGATACTTCAACTGGTGACTATCATTCTTTACCCCGGATACTTCAACAGGTGACTATCATTCTTTACCCCCGGATACTTCAACTGGTGACTATCATTCTTTACCCCCGGATACTTCAACTGGTGACTATCATTCTTTACCCCCGGATACGTCAACAGGTGACTATCATTCTTTACTCCCGGATACGTCAACTGGTGACTATCATTCTTTACCCCCGGATACTTCTATGGGTGACTATCATTCTTTACCCCGGATACTTCAACTGGTGACTATCATTCTTTACCCCGGATACTTCAACAGGTGACTATCATTCTTTACCCCGGATACTTCAACAGGTGACTATCATTCTTTACCCCGGATACTTCAACAGGTGACTATCATTCTTTACCCCGGATACTTCAACAGGTGACTATCATTCTTTACCCCGGATACTTCAACTGGTGACTATCATTCTTTACCCCGGATACTTCAACAGGTGACTATCATTCTTTACCCCGGATACTTCTATGGGTGACTATCATTCTTTACCCCGGATACTTCAACAGGTGACTATCATTCTTTACCCCGGATACTTCAACAGGTGACTATCATTCTTTACCCCGGATACTTCTATGGGTGACTATCATTCTTTACCCCCGGATACTTCAACAGGTGACTATCATTCTTTACCCCAGGATACTTCAACAGGTGACTATCATTCTTTACCCCCGGATACTTCTATGGGTGACTATCATTCTTTACCCCTGGATACTTCAACAGGTGACTATCATTCTTTACTCCCGGATACTTCAACTGGTGACTATCATTCTTTACCCCCGGATACTTCAACAGGTGACTATCATTCTTTACCCCCGGATACTTCAACAGGTGACTATCATTCTTTACCCCCGGATACTTCAACTGGTGACTATCATTCTTTACCCCGGATACTTCAACAGGTGACTATCATTCTTTACCCCGGATACTTCAACTGGTGACTATCATTCTTTACCCCGGATACTTCAACTGGTGACTATCATTCTTTACCCCGGATACGTCAACAGGTGACTATCATTCTTTACTCCCGGATACGTCAACTGGTGACTATCATTCTTTACCCCGGATACTTCTATGGGTGACTATCATTCTTTACCCCCGGATACTTCAACTGGTGACTATCATTCTTTACCCCCGGATACTTCAACAGGTGACTATCATTCTTTACCCCCGGATACTTCTATGGGTGACTATCATTCTTTACTCCAGGATACTTCAACAGGTGACTATCATTCTTTACTCCCGGATACGTCAACAGGTGACTATCATTCTTTACCCCCGGATACTTCTATGGGTGACTATCATTCTTTACCCCCGGATACTTCAACTGGTGACTATCATTCTTTACCCCCGGATACTTCAACAGGTGACTATCATTCTTTACCCCCGGATACTTCAACTGGTGACTATCATTCTTTACCCCCGGATACGTCAACAGGTGACTATCATTCTTTACTCCCGGATACGTCAACTGGTGACTATCATTCTTTACTCCAGGATACTTCAACAGGTGACTATCATTCTTTACTCCAGGATACTTCAACAGGTGACTATCATTCTTTACCCCCGGATACTTCAACAGGTGACTATCCAGGAGAATAAAGAAAAGGGACCACTGTTTCTGCAGCATAGAGCTGATTATTTATTGACAGGACAAACCAACAGGCTCACCTTTCTAAGTATTCGCCTTCATCAGAGCCTTGGGTAGGAAAAGGACATTATATCTGTGTATAATGTCATGGTTATGAGAGGCTTATGAAGCCTGTGTATAATGTCATAGTTATGAGAGGCTTATGAAGCCTGTGTATAATGTCATGGTTATGAGAGGCTTATGAAGCCTGTGTATAATGTCATGGTTATGAGAGGCTTATGAAGTGCGTTGTTTCCTCCTGTAGCCGGTGTTCCTCAACGAGATTCTAGTGAAGCTGCCTGACTCCTCCAGTGAAGAGCCCTTCTTCCACATCTCCAACATAGACAGAGTCTACAGCCTCAAAACAGAGAACATCAACGAGAGGTGTACACACACACACATGCCACACACACTTCTATGCAGGCAGTCACACATTCCGTGGTCCTTGCTCACGGTGTGTTGTCCGTTCTGCAGGACGGCCTGGGTCCAGAAGATCAAGGCTGCGTGTGAGGACTTCTTCCAGATGGACAAGAAGAAGAGAGCAAAGGCCTACCAAGGTAGGCCTCCACACACACACACCAATAGTAAAATCAGTAGTTCTAGTAATAGTCTGACTCCTCCCCCTGTGTCTTCTGACTCCTCCCCCGGTGTATTCTGACCCCTCCCCTGTGTATTCGAACCCCTCCCCCTTGGTATTCGGACTCCTCCCCCTGGGCATTCGGACTCCTCCCCGGTGTATTCTGACCCCCCTTGGTATTCGGACCCCTCCCCTTGGTATTCGGACCCCCCCACCCCCGGGCATTCGGACTCCTCCCCGGGCATTCGGACTCCTCCCCCTGGGCATTCGGACTCCTCCCCCGGGGCATTCGGACTCCTCCCCGGGCATTCTGACTCCTCCCCCGGGCATTCTGACTCCTCCCCTGGGCATTCAGACTCCTCCCCCTGGGCATTGACTCCTCCCCTTGGCATTCGGACTCCTCCCCTAGGTATTCTCACCCCTCCTCCTCTGTATTCTCACCCCTCCTCCTCTGTATTCTCACCCCTCCTCCTGTGTATTCTGACTCCTCCTCCTGTGTATTCTGACTCCTCCTGTGTATTCTGACCCCTCCTCTGTATTCTGACCCCTCCTCCTCGGTATTCTGACCCCTCCTCCTCGGTATTCTCACTCCTCCTCGGTATTCTCACTCCTCCTCCTCCTGTGTATTCGGACTCCTCCTCCTCCTGTGTATTCGGACTCCTCCTCCTCCTGTGTATTCGGACTCCTCCTCCTCCTGTGTATTCGGGACTCCTCCTCCTGTGTATTCTGACCCCTCCTCCTCTGTATTCTCACCCCTCCTCCTGTGTATTCTGTGTGTCTCCAGCTCGTTCTCTGAAGGCCAGTGGAATCGGCCGTCTGTTAGTCACCGTCCTGGGGGCCACTGAACTGAAGTCCAGCAAACCCAACGGTCAGGCTTATGCACATCATGCAGTACATGGTTTACCCACACAGCACACATGAACTAGTTCCATCTAACCACACCATGGATGTTGTCATGGTAACACTGTAACTCTTGTACAGACTGTTCATCTTTTGAGCACTGGTATGTAATAAAACCCTTCTCCTTTCACCTCCTCCTCCTTGTCCTGTGTGTCCTCCTCTCCTCCCTCCTCCTAGGTAAGAGTAACCCTTACTGTGAGGTGACCATGGAAGCTCAGAACTACACCTCCAAGACTCTGAGTGACACAGTCAACCCCAAGTGGAACTTTAACTGTCAGTTCAACATCAGAGACCTGTACCAGGAAGTGCTCTGCATCACCATCTTCCAGAGGGAGCAGTTCTCCCCTGACGGTTAGCACTCACTCACTCACTCACTCACTCACTCACTCACTCACTCACTCACTCACTCACTCACTCACACACTCACACTCACACAGTCTTGTACAGCTAACCTTGTGGGACACACACAATTCAGTCCCTTTCAAAATCCTATCTTCCCTAACCTTAACCCGTACTTTTACCCTAACCCAAAAACATAACCTTAAACCTAACCCTAGGTCCTAACCCTTAACGTGATTCTAACCCCAACACTTATAAACCCCCTAGAAACCCCCCTGATTCTAACCATAAACCCCCTAGAAATAACACTTGACCTCGTGGGGACTAACAAAATGTCCCCAGTTGGTCAAATTTTAGTTTGTTTTCTATGGGTAATGTGTCAGACGGCTAACTAGTCTCACAGACGGCTAACTTGTTTCTCCTCTCGGCCGTTACCCAGACTTCCTGGGTCATACGGAGGTTCCCGTGGCAACCATAAAGGAGGAGTTGGAGAACAAGGGGCTAGTGACACGCCGCTTGCCGCTCCATGAGGTCCCCACTGGAGAGGTGTGGGTCTGCCTCGACCTGCAGCTCTTCCAAAACAGTGCATCCAAATAAGGACATCCTGGCCAACACTGGACGCCCAAATAAGGACATTTGGCCAACACTGGACGCCCAAATAAGGCCTTCTTGACCTGCAGCCACATGGGGAGGGACTTGTTATATATTGTATCTAACTGCTGGTCTCGGGTCAGATACTTGCTAATGGTTAAGGTTGGGATCTGGGGTTGGGCCGGGGCTAACTTTTACCTGGAGCTGCGGAACCCTCTCCCTCCTCGCCTGAGGTCAGACCATTCTTAGCAATGATCTGAGGACAGTTTAGTCTTTTAGGGCAGTTTACACACACACTGGTGTGTGACTGGTGGTGAGCAAGGTTGGGTTAGTGTAAAGCTGATCCTAGATCTGTAGTGGTTCTACTTGTATCAGCACTAACACTGATGGCCTGCCTATGCTCTCCTCTGCTACGGACTGGCTCCTCATTCTGCCAAGTTTTTATTTTGTGAACTCAACCCCGGCCAATGTTGGACGAAACTATTTATTTAGTGAAGGATCGTCGTCTTAACTCTATATTTGTTCAAGCTAAGATGTTGTTTGGGAAGGTAAATACCAGGTCAAAAGAGGAGGGAGGTCAGGAAAGTGTTTCCCGTCATCAAGGGTCTCACATCCAGCGATTAAACTATCTCAGGACTTGTTTTCCCTGCTGGCTGTTTTATATTACTGCATCATCACCGGCTGCTTTTCTTTTATCTCAGTCTGGTGGCACAGATCTAGTTTTAAAACCAACTCTCTTTCTTTGCAGTATAAATGTTCTGTCGACCTTAAGGAGATCTTGTTCTTTAGTTGTGGTGTAGTTGCCTCAGAAACACTCTAAAAGGAAAACGGGTGTTTAGTTTACTCCACTCCTCCTTTTCATAAAGAGGTTTAGACTGCAGGAACATGTGTGTTTCCGTTTGGCTTTTTAAATCATAGTGAATAAGATAATATGGACAGAGGGGGGACCTGATCCTAGATCAGCACTAGCCTGGTCCCAGGTCTGTTTGTGTTTTTGCCTACTCCAATGCCATTGTCAAGTCAGACTTCATGTTCTGCATGACGATTCCATAAGGAGTTGGCCAGAGAGCAGTACCAGACTGGCACCCAGGCTAGATCTGCACTGCTACTCTGAGACAAAGTGAATATGGACCCAGAACCCTCCAGTGGCTCTATAACCACTTGCTCCACCCAGGGGTGTGGTCACAGAAGCCTCCAGTGGCTCTATAACCACTAGCTCCACCCAGGGGTGTGGTCACAGAAGCCTCCACTAGCTCCACCCAGGGGTGTGGTCACAGAAGCTTCCAGTGGCTCTATAACCACTAGCGCCACCCAGGGGTGTGGTCACAGAACCCTCCAGTGGCTCTGTAACCACTAGCTCCACCCAGGGGTGTGGTCACTGATGACTGGTGAGCCGGAGTGGCTCTTATTTGTTTTCATTTATGTGACTATAACTATGCAGAGGCTTTAATCAGCATTCCATCACAGCATTGTAATCAGTGTCTGAATAGTCTCTTAGTAGCCTTTCATATTTTACCACATGAACAAAGAAAGGATCGTGAGAATAGTCTATTGAACTAATATATGTAAAACATTTATTTTGAATAATAATCATAAAAAAATGTGTAAGACAGGAATGGACATGATTTAGCTGGACAGCTACATTATACTGATCTACAGAGATCTACAGAGATACTGATCTACAGAGATGTTTGTCTTAAATCATTGTTTTGATGTAAGCTGCACAAGTCTTCTATTGGGCTGTTATTCATTTGAGGTTGAACTGTAAGTCCTGTGGTGTGTCGATTAACTCTGTGTACTGATTTACTGTGCTAACAGAGTACATAACTCTGTGTACTGATTTACTGTGCTAACAGAGTACATAACTCTGTGTACTGATTTACTGTGCTAACAGAGTACATAACTCTGTGTACTTATTTACTGTGCTAAGAGTACATAACTCTGTGTACTGATTTACTGTGCTAACAGAGTACATAACTCTGTGTACTGATTTACTGTGCTAACAGAGTGCATAACTCTGTGTACTGATTTACTGTGCTAACAGAGTACATAACTCTGTGTACTGATTTACTGTGCTAACAGAGTGCATAACTCTGTGTACTGATTTACTGTGCTAACAGAGTGCATCCTACTGCCTGATATGCAGTGTTCACAATGGGCACAGCACTCACTGATTCTGGGTTCTCTGAGGATGATAAAAGGTGTTTAAAACAAACCGGCTAAGCACGTTGCGTTTTATCTTGTTGCATAGCAGTAGTAATAACAGTAGGTTAGTTTAGTGGTTTGAGTGTAGGCCTGTGACATGTTTTTAGTCTACATTTGGGGCAATATTTCCAAAGAACCACAATGCATTAATCATCAGTATCAGCTTTGCCTCTGATGCACAGGTAGGCATACATCAGAACAGGAAGTCTGTGCCTCTGATGCACAGGTAGGCATACATCAGAACAGGAAGTCTGTGCCTCTTACGCACAGGTTGGGCTACACCAGAACAAGAAGTCTGTGCCTCTGATGCACAGGTAGGCATACATCAGAACAGGAAGTCTGTGCCTCTTACGCACAGGTAGGCCTACATCAGAACAGGAAGTCTGTGGGGGTGTTCACTTGTTGTAATGGGTCTAGCCTACTGTTGGGAAAATAAACTTTTTTCCACACAAACTTGTTTGATGAGCTTTTAAGGGGTTGAGAGAAACCGTTAATCCCTTGTGTTGATTTGGGTATGAGAAAGGTAAAGCATTAATCCTTGTGTATTAGTAGGATGAGCTGTTTGAGAGCGGCAACATAAACCTGTTTTGGCGTTTTTCTCTGCCTCCTATGACGTGCCAAATGCCAAATCATAAGAAACAATGGGTTGTTACACAATATAAAATAACAATCAACATTGACAGATTATGAGAATACATTGAAAAAAGGATGCAATACCGAAAAGAAAGAAATCCTAACCCATACACTGCTGCCATAATGGACAATACGATCATAAACTGTTGAACTCTATAATGAAAGCAGCCCATCAATTCAAATGTCTTTAAATCATGTTTATACAATCCCTTTCATTCTTTAAAAAAATCCCATCACATTGCTGTGTTTACATTATTTCAACACCGTTAGTGATTTCTTACATTGTTTTAAGTGGCGTAAAGGGACTGCGACTGGGAGAGCGATGGGAAGACCCGATTCTTAAACCCTTTCTGAGTTGACCTTTTATGTAAGACAGGGTTTTCGAACATTACACTGGACAGTTTCACCGACGTTGCGTGTAATGTCACTCGACAGTCCCCTGATTTAACGTGCAAAGTGTTGCCCGACAGAGCCTCAATGGACGAGAGGGGCTAAAGGAGGGGGGGTCTTTTGATGCCGTGCATCATCCATTATTCAGGTGTGGTGACTCCTCTGTGTCCCCACTCCAGACCACACGCACATGCAGACAAAAACACACACAGGCACGCATCAGTTCTCTGGCTACAAAAACAACAGCTGTCTGATTAGCACCACAAGTGTATAAAGTTCTACCTTCACATTATGCTGCGGGCTCTTGGGTAATGATTCCCTCCAAGGACAAGTGTTTATATGCCTGCATATGAGCTACTTTAATATCTGTTGTTCCTGGAACATTTGGAAGTGTCTCGCTTTGAACTCTTCTATGTGTGCTGGGTACATTTCAAATAAGTACAGGAAAGAATTCGGACCCCTAGACTTTTTCCACATTTTTGTTAGGTTAAAAGTTATTGTAAAATTGATAAAATGTTGCTTTGTCACTATGGGGTATTGTGTGTAGATTTGATGAGGGGGAGAATACATAAGTATTCAGACCCTTTACTCAGTACTTTGAAGCATATTTGGCAACGGTTACAGCCTCGAGTCTTCTTGGGTATGACGCTACAAGCTTGGCACACCTGTATTTGGGGAGTTTCTCCCATTCTTCTCTGCAGATCCTTTCAAGCTCTGTCAGGTTGGATGGGGAGCATTGCTGCACAGCTATTTTCATGTCTCTTCAGAGATGTTGGATCGGGTTCAAGTCTGGGCTCTGGCTGGGCCACTCAAGGATATTCAGAGACTTGTCCAGAAGCCACTCCTTCGTTGTCCTGGCTGTGTGATTAGGGTCGTTGTCTTTTTGGAGAACCTTCACCCCAGTCTGATGTCCTGAGCACTCTGGAGCAGGTTTTCATCAAGGACCTCTGTACTTTGCTCCATTCATCTTTGCCTCGACCCTGACTCTTCCGTTTCCTCCAGACGTGACGTTTGGCATTCAGGCCAAAGAGTTCAATCTTGGTTTTATCAGACCAGAGAATGTTGTTTCTCATGGTCTGCAAGTCTTTATGTGCCTCTTGGCAAACTCCAAGTGGGCTGTCATGTGCCTTTTACTGAGGAGTGGCTTCCATCTGGCCACTCTATCATAATGGCCTGATTGGTGGAGTACTGCAGAGATGGCTGTCCTTCTGGAAGGTTCTCCCATCTCCACAGAGGAACTCTGGAGCGCTGTCAGAGGGACCATCGGGTTCTTGATCACCTCCCTGACCAAGGCCCTTCTCCCCCGATTGGCCGGGCAGCCAGCTCTAGGAAGAGTCTTGGTGATTCCAAACTTCTTCCATTGAAGAATGATGGAGTCTACTGTGATCTTGGTGACCTTCAATACTGCAGAAATGTTTTAGTACCCTTACCCAGATATTTGCCTCGACACAATCCTGTCTCGGAGCTCTACGGACAATTCCTTCGACCTCATGGCTTGGTTTTTGCTCTGACATGCATTGTCAACTGTGGGACCTTATATAGACAGGTGTATGCCTTTCCAAATCATGTCCAATCAATTGAATTTACCACAGGTAGACTCCAATCATCTCAAGGATGATCAATGGAAATGGGATGCACCTGAGCTCAATTTCGAGTCTCATAGTAATGGGTCTGAACATTTATGTAAATTATTTCAATGGACTGATTTCCTTCATATGAACAGTAACTCAGTAAAATCGTTGAAATTGTTGCATGTTTATATTATTTCAGTATAGTTCTTTGTGGATCATGTCCAGAATGGGCGACATCATTGGCTCCGTTCCAAAACCTTTTCCAACTGTGACCTGTCTTAAACTTTTGGACCCACACCGCATCCTTTAGTGAGCACTTCCAGTTTGTCTCTCGGATCACGTGTTCTTGAGACGTCAACACATGGTTTTGAGAGACGGTGGCGGCGGTAGCAGCGTATATATTTTCACAGTGATTGACTTCTGTTTTAATGATGATACATCTCTGTATGATGTGTAGGTATCTTTGTGGACCTCCAGTGTGAATATATATATATATATATATATATATGTCATTTAGCTGATGCTTTTATCCAAAACATATTTTAGATATGGGTGGTCCCGGGAATCAAACCCAATATCCTGACATTGCAATCACCATGCCAACTGAGCTAAAGAGGACAACCACGAAGATGACTAATTATCGTCTTGTTTTTATTCCTCTTCCTCCTGGCTTTTTGTTTCTTTCTTAGTACTTTTATTAGGTTATTTTATGATGTGAAGCACTTTATTTATTTTCAGTACAAGTAACAAAGTTATTATGATGAGTATTGTAATAGTCATCTGTTGACACTGGTCTCAGCCAGCCTGTTGTTCATGATGCCCAGCGCTCCCACTCCTCCAGAAAATCCATTTAGTCTGTTTTGGTTGGAGACGGACGGCCGAGGGATCCCATTGGTTGCTGCCTCCGACAGCTGCTTCTGCATCAGTGCCAGGTTCACCTGCAGAGGAGAAAAGAGGTTCACGTGATACTTTAATAACTATAATGAACAAAAATATAAATGAAACAGTTTAAAAGACGGTACTTATAAGGACATCAGTCAATTGAAATAAGTGAATTAGTCCCTAATCATATCAAATGTTATTGCTCACATAACATCTGCTAACCATGTCTAATGCAAGTGTAGCGGTGGATGAATGGCACGACAACGGGCCTCAGGATCTCATCACAGTATCTCTGCATTCAAATTGCCATCGATAAAATGCAATTGTGTTTGTTTTCCGTAGCTTATGCCTGCCAATACCATAACCCCACCGCCACCATGGGCCACTCCGTTCACAACGTTGATATCAGCAAACCGCTCGCCCACACAACGCCAAACACGTGGTCTGGGTTGTGAGGATTGTTGGACATACTGACAAATTCTTTACAATGGTGTTGCAGGCGGCTTATTTTAAAGAAATGACAAATTAAATTATCTGGCAACAGCTCTGGTGGACATTCCTGCAGTCAGCATGCCAATTGTACGCTCCCTCAAAACTTGAGACATCTGTGGCGTTGTGTTGTGTGAAAACAGTGCACATTTTAGAGTGGCCTTTTATTGTCACCAGAACAAAGTGAACCTGTGTAATGATCATGCTGATTATTCAGCTTCTTGAAATGCCACACCTGTCAGGTGGATTTATTATCTTGGCAAAGGAGAAATGCTCACTAACAGGGATGTAAACAAATTAGTTCACAACATTTGAGAGAAATAAGCTTTTTGTGTGTATGGAACATTTCTAGGATCTTTTATTTCAGCTCATGAAACATGGGACCAACACTTTACATGTTGCTTTGATATTTGTGTTCAATGTAGATAAAATATAAGACAGTCTGTTAACTCAGAGCTAAAATCTCATGTTATTTGATCAGATTCTGAATTACGGTACCATTTCTGTTGACGTAGTCTCTCCACTCTAGATAATAAAGGCTCATAGATGGTTAGAAACAAGATGTACAACATACCCTCTTTAAAGGGAGACTCAGCGAGATGAAGTTTCAGCACCGCAGATATTGATATGAACTTGATACCAGACTGCTCTCCCAGTCACATAGAGTGGTCTATCACAAGGGTGCGCTTCAGGCAACACAATATCTACAGGACCAAAACACCTGAGAAGTTTAGCCTCAACACGATTAGTTGTTGCGGATATTTACCCAATATTGTATTTACATTGTACGTGCAACGTCATCTCGCTGAGTGTACCTTTAAGCGTTACTTTTCTGTCTCTTTGGACAGTTAAATCAGCTTCCTGTTTCTTTGGACAGTTAATTCAGCTTCCTGTTTCTTTGGACAGTTAAATCAGCTTCCTGTCTCTTTGGACAGTTAATTCAGCTTAGTGTTAGCATCTACAAACTGCTTGCTTACCAAAATGTTATACAAAAATATATTTTCAACGACATAGACAATAGATGGCACATTCCATATGTTGCACGACAACAACACTAACCAACATGAATCGGGTGCAGGGTAGCCTAGTGGTTAGAGCGTTGGACTAGTAACCGGAAGGTCGCAAGTTCAAACCCACGAGCTGACAAGGTACAAGTCTGTCGTTCTGCCTCTGAACAGGCAGTTAACCCACTGTTCCTAGGCCGTCATTGAAAATAAGAATTTGTTCTTAACTGACTTGCCTAGTTAAATAAAGGTTAAATAAAGGTAAACTAATACTAATAATAAATAAAAAAACTTTGATTTAAATGAGTCCGTTTCAATTCATGGCCACACCAGGTGATACTATATAGAGAGTGAATAAACCCCTTCCATGTATAAACAAGAACAGGGGCTTTTGACTAGAAATGAAACTAACAGTGAACCTTAACCGCTTTTTACCCGGAACGTTCACCTTATTGGTCGCCAGTAAGTCCCTCATGGAGATCATCTCCCCAGACATCCGCCGGCCTCCATCCGTCTCGCTCTCGTTCACCGCGTCCGTTTCTATGGAGACAGTCCGCCGCGCCCGGGGGTGTCCGTGTCCAGTGCTGCTGGGCATCACGGCGTTCCGGCGAGGCCGGAGTCTCTTCCCGATCCCGGCGGAGCAGCAACGGCAGCAGAGAATGCCCAGCTTCCTCAGCAGCCAGTTAAGAGTCTGCTTGAGTTTTGGGAAAATGAAACTTTGAAATTCAGAGACATTAATTAATAACAGTGTTAAAACACCCACATACCTAGAGGAAGAAGTGTGTGTGTGTGTACACTACAGGAGTCTGCTGATCCCGGCCTCCCCAATTAAGGTGCCGCCAACCTTGTGTGTGTGTGTGTGTGTAAGAGGAGGGAGAGCCAGTAGACCGAGGAAAGGACAGAGAATGGGCAATTAGAGCTCTCCATCTTGCACTGAGTGTGTGTGTGTGTGTGTGCTTAAAACAAATATAGCTACATAAAAAACATCACCTGCTTGATGACGATAGATATGACGTTGAACAGCGAGTAGATACAGCAGACGCCCAT
This sequence comes from Oncorhynchus tshawytscha, assembly GCF_018296145.1. Taxonomy (NCBI): domain Eukaryota; kingdom Metazoa; phylum Chordata; class Actinopteri; order Salmoniformes; family Salmonidae; genus Oncorhynchus; species Oncorhynchus tshawytscha. Next base: position 11,140,921 of record NC_056436.1, on the reverse strand, counting down.
CAATATAAACAGGAAGTTCCCCAGTCTGTAGGCTGTCTGGTTCCCATCGTACGCGACCCTCTGGCTGCTCACCATGTCCCCGAACCCGATGGTGCTAAACGCCACAAAACAGAAGTACAGCGAGTCCAGATAGCCCCACCCCTCCACCGCTGAATACATGGCCGATGCACAGCAGGAGATCACCACAGCGGCCACACAGAGAATCAGCATCACATAGTACACTGAAGGCTTCCATCCAGACAGAATGTCCCTGTCTCTATCTCTGGGTCCTGGCAGTGACGTCTCCCTGCGGCCATCGTGGGGCACCACGCCCTGACGCTGATGCTGCAGCCCGTGGCACGACTTGAGGACGAAGGCGAGCACCGTGATGATACGCTCTAGGAAGAGGTTGAAGAAGAGGATGGTAGAGGCGCAGCCGATCAGGCCGTAGAAGATGAGGAAGACTTTGCCGCTGACCGTGGCCGGGGTGGTCATGCCAAATCCTGACCGGAGAGAGAAGGGGAGGGGGACAGAGGGAGGTTTGAGAAAGAGACACATATTTCCCTCAGATTACACAGACCCACAAAGAATTTGAAAACAAATCCAATTTTGATAAACTCCCATATCTACTGGGTGAAATACCACAGTGTGCCATCACAGCAGCAAGATTCGTGACCTGTTGCTACAAGAAAAGGGCAACCAGTGAAGAACAAACACCATTGTAAATACAACCTATATTTATGTTTATTTATTTTCCCTTTTGTACTTTAACTATTTGCACATCATTAAAACACTGTATATAGACAATATGAACTTTTGTGAGTGTAATGTTTACTGTTCATTTTTTATTGTTAATTTCACTTTTGTTTATGATCTAGTTCACTTGCTTTGGAAATATAAACATATGTTTCCCATGCCAATAAAGCCCCTTAAATAGAAATTGAATTGAAAGAAAAACGATGAGAGTACAATTACCTAACTCTCCCTGTCTGTTCCTAAAAAGCCCACTCATGCATCCCTTGTTCACTTCCAAGGTAAAGGAGAATGAAGTAAACCAGGTTGCCATAGGTGATGACGTCTGTTAATACTCCCAGTTTTTTTTCCTAAGCATCTGTCTCTTCCTCTCTCTCATTCCTCGCTCCTCTTCTCCTTTCCTTAGAGTGAAATGATAATTTAGTGACGGGGGGTTCATTACCATTCTCACAGATGTGCTCCTTGGGGAGATGAAAGAGAAATCTCTAAAAACAACTTCTCCTTCAAAAAGAAAGACCCAGGGCTTCAACTGAACATGCTTGAGACTAGGCTACTGGAGGGAAGGGAAAATAGATGCTTGCTACAGGAATGGCTTTATTGGAGTCTGTTTGTGTGTCTAACCTTTAATTATCTTATATGTTGACGGCGGGAAACCCTATAGCCTATACCATATAGCCTTTACCCTATAGCCTTTACCCTATAGCCTATACCATATAGCCTTTACCCTATAGCCTTTACCCTATAGCCTATACCATATAGCCTTTACCCTATAGCCTATACCCTATAGCCTTTACCCTATAGCCTTTACCCTATAGCCTAGACCATATAGCCTTTACCCTATAGCCTATACCATATAGCCTTTACCCTATAGCCTATACCATATAGCCTTTACCCTATAGCCTATACCATATAGCCTTTACCCTATAGCCTATACCATATAGCCTTTACCATATAGCCTTTACCATATAGCCTTTACCATATAGCCTTTACCCTATAGCCTATTCCATATAGCCTATACCATATAGCCTTTAGCCAACAGCCAATACCCTATAGCCTATACCATATAGCCTATACCCTAAAGCCAATACCCTATAGCCTTTACCATATAGCCTATACCCTAAAGCCTATACCATATAGCCTTTACCATATAGCCTTTAGCCAACAGCCAATACCATATAGCCTTTAGCCAACAGCCAATACCCTAAAGCCTTTACCATATAGCCTTTAGCCAACAGCCAATACCCTATAGCCTATACCATATAGCCTTTAGCCAACAGCCAATACCCTATAGCCTATACCCTAAAGCCTTTACCCTATAGCCTTTACCCTACAGCCTATACCATATAGCCTATACCATATGGCCTATACCATATAGCCTTTACCCTATGGCCTATACCATATAGCCTTTACCCTATAGCCTATACCATATAGCCTTTACCCTATAGCCTATACCATATAGCCTTTACCCTATAGCCTATACCATATAGCCTTTGCCCTATACCATATTGCCTTTACCCAGTACCATTTCAAATAGCCCATGGTCCCTGATTCAAACCAGTAACATAATAAAAACATTCATATACAGTTGATATAATTTAGTTGTTTTGTCGGGTATCTGAAACAAAATTTTAAAAAATGCAACTTTAGAAAATGTTTGTTATTGACTTATCTAATTAATACGATTATGTCAAGACACCACCAAACAGTATGAATTGTTCTTCAGCCTTGACCATCGGGATAGAGTTCCATAAAATTGAGAAGCTTGTCATTTTCACTAAACCTCAGTGTTCATACTGTGCCAACCACCTTAGTGCATCAACATGTACCCAATTTCAAACCTCTGGTTGTATCATCTGCCGTCCCTGGGTTATATCTCTGTGATGGATACATCACAGACAATATGGACCCCGGGAGGGAGGCAATGTCCTTAATTAACTGTAGTGGATTTGTAATGGTTGACAGCCTACTGGAAACAACAACAGTAAAAACAAGAAATGTAAATATCTACAATGAAAATAAATAACCTGAATAATTAATTGCCAGTTTTGGCAAAACCGAAGTCACTTTTCATTAGTTATTTGATGTTAAAATTAATTCACCTTGATTAGACTATACTTTATAGCCTATCATATCGCAAACCTGTCTACTCATTTCTTTTTGCATTCATTCAGTATTAAGATCTCTCTCTCGTTGTTAAACATCAAAGGGTGATTTGGTTAATCAGTTTGTCAAGATGTCTTCATATAATTTGAAGTGCAATTCATTTCCTGAATTATAACAAAACTGACGCATTTTAAAAAAAAGAAGGTATGCAAAAATATATATATAAAATGTTATTGTCATCTTATACCTGCGTCATTGCGCGTAAACGTGAAACAGGTCTGTGGCACCAATTCTAAATTATTCAAATGGTGCCATTAGATTTAAAAAAGTGATACATTTCGCAATACACCACAATCTTTACTGAACCTTCTGGCTTTGTTTCTGAGCTTACCTATGGTCGACACAACGGTCCCCACGAAGTAAAAAGCGCCGGTAAAATCCCAGCGTGGTCTGAGTGTATCCACGCGGATACCGGCGACGTTCGCCTCCTCGTAGAACCGGAGAAAGGTCTCCAAATCGGTCCGGGTGAGGTTGTGCTTCTGGGTGAAGTTCTCGAATCGCTGCGCCCACCGCTCTTTGGCCTGCCGCTCCTTCGGTTGTTCCAACGCGGAGAACACCGCCGCGCCGCACAGCAGATACAGCATGATCAGTACCGCTAGCATTAGGAACCGCGCGTTATCATCGTTCATCGCGCCGAAGCAGCAGCCTCTCCGGCAAGCCATTACGGCGGCAGAGAGGACACCGAGGACCCGGGGAGAAGGATCCTCCGCATCCTCTCAGATAAAGGCTAACATGAAAGCCTTCCAGATAAGTCAGCATGTATAGTTCGATATTTAGACACAAGTGCCATAACTGCTGGGAATGTTTAATTGACAAAGATACCAGGTTACCTCGGCTCACACCCTACCATCCGCATGTTTTATGAAAACATTTAGAAATAAATATAATATCAATATTAAAGTTGCTTGTGCGTCATAGATTTCCGTAGAAGTGCCGATAACTAGTGGGAACTGTAGTTGATTGATTCTCGCATGCGTAATGCAAAACAATTCCCGAAAAAGATCCCCAAACGGACTGGAACAGCCTTCATCATGTATGTCCTGGTTATCCTCGAGGCAGTTGCGGGGAAGGGTGAGGTCAGCTCCGCAGTGCACTCCACTACCTCCCCGAACAGGCGCAGTGAGAGCTGGACAGGCTCACGGTAGCGGTTACAAAACCCAACCAATTCGGCGCGCGATGGGACTAATACAAGTAGCGGTTATGTTGAGGCGTTGTCCCCAGTTTACTTCTCAATAAGATACCAGTCATGAAATAAATGAAAAGGTGAATAACTGATCAAATTATATTAATGGCACAGTTCAATGCAGGCAGACAGACAGACAGAGACAGACAGGCACACACAAACCATGCAGGACTAGTATACATGGCAGCTCACAGACCTCACCTCACACCATGCAGGACTGATACACATGGCAGCTCACAGATCTCACCTCACACCATGCAGGACTAGTATACATGGCAGCTCACAGACCTCACCTCACACCATGCAGGACTAGTATACATGGCAGCTCACAGACCTCACCTCACACCATGCAGGACTAGTATACATGGCAGCTCACAGACCTCACCTCACACCATGCAGGACTGATACACATGGCAGCTCACAGATCTCACCTCACACCATGCAGGACTAGTATACATGGCAGCTCACAGACCTCACCTCACACCATGCAGGACTGGCACACATGGCAGCTCACAGACCTCACCTCACACCATGCAGGACTAGTATACATGGCAGCTCACAGACCTCACCTCACACCATGCAGGACTAGTAGTACATGGCAGCTCACAGACCTCACCTCACACAATGCAGGACTAGTACACATGGCAGCTCACAGACCTCACCTCACACCATGCAGGACTAGTACACATGGCAGCTCACAGACCTCACCTCACACAATGCAGGACTAGTATACATGGCAGCTCACAGACCTCACCTCACACCATGCAGGACTAGTACACATGGCAGCTCACAGACCTCACACAATGCAGGACTGGTATACATGGCAGCTCACAGACCTCACACCATGCAGGACTAGTACACATGGCAGCTCACAGACCTCACCTCACACCATGCAGGACTAGTACACATGGCAGCTCACAGACCTCACCTCACACCATGCAGGACTGATACACATGGCAGCTCACAGAACTCACCTCACATCCAGGAAACAGGGAGAAGGAAGGCTACCAGGATGGTGCTAACTTCCTAAACAGGCATAGGAGCGGTCTGATTGGCTGCCGTAACACTGATAATGATGGGCCTAGCAGCTTCCTGAGCCAGGTACTTTTAGTATGCCCCAATATTGAGTATTGTCAGCTGAGTATTGTTCGTAAGTTTTTGATTCAGCCATAATGAAAACATAAAACATTTTTGGAGCAATGGGGATCCCATGGCAATAAAAGGTAGCTATTACCACAGTTGCTAAGCAGCAGTTCATTAAAATCGGAGGCTACAAACACCACAGAAAACCTGCTGCAGTCATTATCAAGATGGTGCTGACAGAGAAGGGTGACCTCTTTACTTTACTGACTTTATTGTCCCCGTGCAGAAATGTTGATGCAGTATCATGTACACGTTTAAAGTGGCATTTAGAAACAGTGGACAACAACTCGACAATACAAAATTCCTATCAGTTTCATAGAGAAGAAATAAGACCAGCCTGCTAAACACCTCAAGCTGTTTAGGAGGGATATCACACCTGGATATCACACCTGGATATCACACCTGGAGATCCCACCTGGATATCACACCTGGAGATCCCACCTGGAGATCACACCTGGAGATCACACCTGGAGATCCCACCTGGAGATCCCACCTGGAGATCCCACCTGGAGATCCCACCTGGAGATCCCACCGGGAGATCCCACCTGGCACGAAGTCCATTTTGTTCATTTTGACTTTAACTCTTTAACTCAGCCGTATCCCTTGTTCGGACCGCATTCCTTTTTTTCACGGTGTTCCAAAACACTGCAGGCGTAGACACGGTAGAAGAGCTGGCATTCTGGAATCGACTGGCACTCCCCTCCATTCCTCCAACTGGCACACCCCTCCGTTCGGTGATCAGTCCTACCACGACGGTGGTAGAGCTCATCACCAACCACAATAAGACAGCCTACAGGGAGGTCAGAGAGTTAGCAGTGTGGTGCCTGGACAACAACCTCTGCCTCAACGTCAATAAGACCAAGGACCTGATCGTGGACTACAGGACAAAGAGGGGAAAGCACACCCCCAACCACATTGACAAGGATATAGTGGGTGGGTCGGGAGCTTCAAGAACCTTGGCTTCTACATCACTAACGACTTAACATGGTCCACACACACCCGCACAGTTGTGAAGAGGGTACGACAGCACCTCTTTCCCCACAGGAGGCTAAAAATATTTGTCATTGGCTCTCGGATCCTCAAAAAATTCTACAGATGCACCACCGAAAGCCTCTTGATTGCCTGTGTCACCGCAAATGCACTGCCCTCGACTGCAAAGCACCACAGAGGGTGGCGTGGACAGCCCAGTACATCACTGGGGCCGAGCTCCCTGCCATCCAGGACCTCTAAATCAGGCGGTGTCAGAGGAAGGCCCAAAACATTCTCCAGCCAACCAAGCCATAGACTGTTTACTCTGCTAGCATCCGTCAAACGGTACCGGAGCATCGGCTCTTGAACCAACAGGCTCAGAGACGGCTTCTAACTCCAAGCCATAAGACTGCTAAATAGTTAATTAAATGGTTACCTGGAATATCTGCACTGATCCTATCTCACACTGACTATGCACCTGTCTCTCACTCACAAGACAATTTGGAAAGTGTTCAGACCTCTTGACTTTTTTCCCACATTGTTATACGTTACAGGCTTCTTCTTAAATTGAATCAATTTCATTTTTTCCTCATCAACCTACACATAATACCCCATAATGACAAAGCGAAAACACAGTTTTAGAAATGTTTGCACATTTATTACAAATAAAAACAGACTTTATTTATAAAGTATTCAGACCGTTTGCTACTGTATGAGACTCGAAATTGATTTCAGGTGCATACTGTTTCCATTGGTCATCCTTGAGATATTTTTACAACTTGATTGGAGTCCACCTGTGGTAAGTTAAATTGATTGAACATGACTTGCCTAGTTAAATAAAGGTTAAATACATCAAATAAAATAAACATTTGGAAAGCCACACACCTGTATATATAAGGTCCCACAGTTGACAGTGCATGTCAGAGCAAAAACCAAGAACACAGTTGCCTCCATCATTCTTAAATGTAAGAAGTTTGGAACCACCAAGACTCTTCATAGAGCTGGCCGCCTGGTCAAACTAAGCAATTGGGGAGAAGGGCCTTGGTCAGGGAGGTGACCAAGAACCTGATGGTCACTCTGACGGAGCTCCAGAGTTCCTCTGTAGAGATAAGAGAACCTTCCGGAAGGACAAGCATTTCTGCAGAACTCCACCAATCAGGCCTTTATGGTAAAGTGGCCAAACGGAAGACATTCCTCAGTAAAAGGCATAACAGCACGCTTGGAGTTAGCTAAAGGAACCTAAAGGACTCTCAGACCATGAGAAGCAAGATTCTCGGGTCTGATGAAACATCCCTGTTAGTTAGCATTCCTCCTTCGCCAAAATAATCCTTCCACCTGAAAAGTGTGGCATATCAAGGAGCTGATTAAACAGCATGATCGTTACACAGGTGCACCTTGTGCTGGGGACAATAAACGGCCACTCTAAAATGTGGAGTATCTTCACAACACAATGCCACTGATGTTTTGTTTTGAGGGAGTGTTCAATTGGCATGCTGACTGCAGGAATGTCCGCCAGAGTTGTTGCCAGATAATTGAATGTTAATTTCTCTACCATAAATTGTTTCCAACGTCATTTTCGAGAATTACGTCCAATCGGCCTCACAACCACAGACCACGTGTAACCTGCCTGCCCAGGGCCTCCACATCCGGCTTCTTCACCTCCTTTTATATTTTTTTTGTTCAGTGTATTTATAGACTGTATAGATGTTTAGCCCCCAGGATAAATTGTTCTTCATTTTCTTGATTATGCACATAATCAAGTCATCATACTGAAAACATATAATTGAATAAACATTTAGAGTCTACAGTGATATTTTTTGCACATATAAACAGAACAATTACATTACATGATTGACTTGCCAAGATAAATAAAAACATTTAACAAATAAAGATAATAAACCACTATAACACTAAAATAATGACAAGAACACTATTTACATACAGATGACATCAATGAGTTGGGGTGGAGATGGGGGGGATGATGACATCTTGGAGATGGGGGGATGATGACATCTTGGAGATGGGGGGATGATGACATCTTGGAGATGGGGGATGATGACATCTTGGAGATGGGGGATGATGACATCATAGGAGATGGGGGATGATGACACCTAGGAGATGGGGGGTGATGACATCTAGGAGATGGGGGGATGATGACATCTAGGAGATGGGGGGATGATGACATCTAGGAGATGGGGGTGATGACATCTAGGAGATGGGGGATGATGACATCTAGGAGATGGGGGATGATGACATCTAGGAGATGGGGGATGATGACACCTAGGAGATGGGGGATGATGACACCTAGGAGATGGGGGATGATGACATCTAGGAGATGGGGGTGATGACACCTAGGAGATGGGGGATGATGACATCTAGGAGATGGGGGTGATGACACCTAGGAGATGGGGGATGATGACACCTAGGAGATGGGGGTGATGACACCTAGGAGATGGGGGTGATGACATCTAGGAGATGGGGGTGATGACACCTAGGAGGTGGGGGATGATGACATCTTGGAGATGGGGGGATGATGACACATAGGAGATGGGGGGATGATGACATCTTGGAGATGGGGGGATGATGACATCTTGGAGATGGGGGGATGATGACATCTTGGAGATGATGACATCTTGGAGATGGGGGGATGATGACATCTTGGAGATGGGGGGATGATGACATCTTGGAGATGGGGGATGATGACACCTAGGAGATGGGGGATGATGACACCTAGGAGATGGGGGGATGATGACACCTAGGAGATGGGGGATGATGACACCTAGGAGATGGGGGATGATGACACCTAGGAGATGGGGGATGATGACATCTAGGATATGGGGGGGGTGATGACATCTAGGAGATGGGGGATGATGACACCTAGGATATGGGGGGATGATGACATCTAGGAGATGGGGGATGATGACACTTAGGAGATGGGGGATGATAACATCTAGGAGATGGGTGATGATGACACCTAGGAGATGGGGGATGATGACATCTAGGAGATGGGGGGATGATGACATTAGGAGATGGGGGGATGATGACATTAGGAGATGGGGGGGATGATGACATTAGGAGATTGGGGGGGATGATGACATCTAGGAGATTGGGGGATGATGACATCTAGGAGATTGGGGGAGGATGATGACACCTAGGAGATGATGACATCTAGGAGATGGGGGGATGACATCTAGGAGATGGGGATGATGACATCTAGGAGATGGGGGTCTAGGCATAACGATCACCAAGGACCTGGGCTGTTCAGACTAGGCATAACGATCACCAAGGAGCTGGTTGTTCAGACTAGGCATAACGATCACCAAGGAGCTGGATGTTCAGACTAGGCATAACGATCACCAAGGACCTGGGCTGTTCAGACTAGGCATAACGATCACCAAGGACCTGGCTGTTCAGACTAGGCATAACGATCACCAAGGACCTGGGCTGTTCAGACTAGGCATAACGATCACCAAGGACCTGGGCTGTTCAGACTAGGCATAACGATCACCAAGGACCTGGCTGTTCAGACTAGGCATAACGATCACCAAGGACCTGGGCTGTTCAGACTAGGCATAACGATCACCAAGGACCTGGGCTGTTCAGACTAGGCATAACGATCACCAAGGAGCTGGATGTTCAGATTAGGCATGAAGATCACCAAGAAGCTGGCCAAAGCAGATACAGTCCCAATGGGCACCATATTCCCTATATAGTGCCATTTGGACTCAGCAACAGACTGACAGCCAGGCTCATATAAAACCAGAACTATAACAGTTTTTCTAGAACTCTGAAAATAAATGAATCACCTTTCACTCCTTCACTCACACAGCTCTCTCTCCGTCTTCCATACATACATTGGGTTATTGAATAACAGTCCCAACGGAGCTTTCTCTCTCTCTCTCTCTCTCTCTCTCTCTCTCTCTCTCTCTCTCTCTCTCTCTCTCTCTCTCTCTCTCTCTCTCTCTCTCTCTCTCTCTCTCTCTCTCTCTCTCTCTCTCTCTCTCTCTCTCTCTCTCTCTCTCTCTCTCTCTCTCTCTCTCTCTCTCTCTCTCTCTCTCTCTCTCTCTCTCAAATCAAATCAAATGTTATTGTTCACATACATGTTTTTAGCAGACGTTATTGCGGTTGAGGCGAGATTCTTGTTTTTCTAGCTTCAACAGTGCAGTAATATCTAACAAGTAATAAAGGTGAAGTCAGAAGTTTACATACACTTAGGTTGGAGTCATTAAAACTCGTTTTTCAACCACACAAATTTCTTGTTAACTAACTATAGTTTTGGCAAGTCGGTTAGGACATCTACTTTGTGCATGACACAAGTCATTTCTCCAACAATTGTTTACAGATTATTTCACTTATAATTCACTGTATCACAATTCTAGTGGGTCAGAAGTTTACATACACTAAGTTGACTGTGCCTTTAAATAGCTTGGAAAATTTCAGATCATGATGTCATGGCTTTAGAAGCTTCTGATAGGCTAATTGACATAATTTGAGTCAATTGGAGCTGTACCTGTGGATGTATTTCAAGGCATATCTTCAAACTCAGTGCCTCTTTGCTTGACATCCTGCGAAAATCAAAATAAATCAGACAAGACCAAGTCTGGTTCATCCTTGGGAGCAATTTCCAAATGCCTGAAGGTACCACATTCATCTGTACAAACAATTGTACGCAAGTATAAACACCATGGGATCATGCAGCCATCATGCTGCTCAGGAAGGAGAGGCATTCTGTCTCATAGAGATGAACGTACTTTGGTGCAAAAAGTGCAAATCAATCCCAGAACAACAGCAAAGGACCTTGTGAAGATGCTGGAGGAAACAGGTACAAAGGTATCCATATCCACAGTAAAACAAGTCCTATATAGACATAACCTGAAAGGCCGCTCAGCAAGGAAGAAGCCAAAATAAGCATGAAAAGCCAGATTACGGTTTGCAACTGCACACGGGGACAAAGATCGTACTTTTTGGAGAAATGTTCTCGTCTGATGAAACAAAAATAGAATTGTTTGGCCATAATGACCATCGTTATGGTTGGAGGAAAAGGGGGAGGCTTGCAAAAAACACGAAAAACACCATCCCAACCGTGAAGCACGGGGGTGGCAGCATCATGTTGTGGGGGTGCTTTGCTGCAGGAGGGACTGGTGCTCGTCACAAAATAGATGGCATCATGAGGGGGGAAAATTCAGTGGATATTTTGAGGCAACATCTCAAGACATAAGTTAAAGCTTGGTCACAAATGGGTCTTCCAAATGGACAATGACCCCAAGCATACTTCCAAAGTTATGTCAAAATGGCTTAAGGACAACAAAGTAAAATTATTGGAGTGGCCATCACAAAGCCCTGACCTCAATCCCATAGAAAATTTGTGGGCAGAACTGAAAAAGCGTGTGCGAGCAAGGAGGCCTACAAACCTGACCCAGTTACACCAGCTCTGTCAGGAGGAATGGGACAAAATTCACTCAACTTATTGGGGGAAGCTTGCGGAAGGCTACTCGAAACGTTTGACCCAAGTTAAACAATTTAAAGGCAATGCTACCAAATACTAATTGAGAGTATGTAAACTTCTGACCCACTGGGAATGTGATGAAAGAAATAAAAGATTAAATAAATCATTATCTCTACTATTATTCTGACATGTCACATTCTACAAATAAAGTGGTGATCCTAACTGACCTAAAACAGGGAATGTAAGATTAAATGTCAGGAATTGTGAAAAACTGAGTTTAAATGTATTTGGCTAAGGTGGAAGTAAACCTCCGACTTCAACTATATCTAAAAAATGTAAAACATATACCCAATCGCACAAATCTAAGTATGGAATGGAATTAAGAATATATAAATAAATGGATGATTAATGTCAGAGCGGCATAGACTAAGATACAGTAGAATAGAAGAGAACACAGTATGTGCATATGAGATGAGTATTTCAAAATATGTAAACATTATTAAAGTGACTGGTGTTCCATTATTAAAGTGGCCAGTGATTTCAAGTCTATGTATATAGGGCAGCAGCCTCTAATGTGCTAGTGATGGCTATTTAACAATCTGATGGCCTACAGATAGAAGCTGTGTTTCAATCTCTCGGTCCCTGCTTTGATGCACCTGTACTGACCTTGTCTTCTGGATGATAACAGTGTGAACAGAAAGTGGCTGGGCTGAACGTTGTCTTTGATTATATTTTTGTCCTTGCACATACGCACACGTACACACCCACACAAACCCATCAGCCATGCTGTGTGCCGACACATACAGATCCTTTCCTTATTTCCAGAGAACAGTAACTTGTTTCAATAGAGACACGTAAATGCACTAAGTTAGTCTCTAGTAACACTGAGTTAGGGTCTAGTAACACTGAGTTAGGGTCTAGTAACACCGAGTTAGGGTCTGGTAACACCGAGTTAGGGTCTGGTAACACCGAGTTAGGGTCTGGTAACACCGAGTTAGGGTCTGGTAACACCAAGTTAGGGTCTGGTAACACTGAGTTAGGGTCTAGTAACACTGAGTTAGGGTCTGGTAACACAGAGTTAGGGTCTGGTAACACAGAGTTAGGGTCTGGTAACACAGAGTTAGGGTCTGGTAACACAGAGTTAGGGTCTGGTAACACCGAGTTAGGGTCTGGTAACACTGAGTTAGTCTCTAGTAACACTGAGTTAGGGTCTGGTAACACCGAGTTCGGGTCTAGTAACACTGAGTTAGGGTCTGGTAACACTGAGTAAGTCTCTAGTAACACTGAGTAAGTCTCTAGTAACACTGAGTTAGGGTCTAGTAACACTGAGTTAGTCTCTAGTAACACTGAGTTAGGGTCTAGTAACACTGAGTAAGTCTCTAGTAACACTGAGCTAGGGTCTAGTGACACTGAGTTAGTCTCTAGTAACAATGAGTTAGGGTCTAGTAACACTGAGTTAGGGTCTAGTAACACTGAGTTAGGGTCTAGTAACACTGAGTTAGGGTCTGGTAACACTGAGTTAGGGTCTGGTAACACTGAGTTAGTCTCTGGTAACACTGAGTTAGGCTCTGGTAACACTGAGTTAGTCTCTGGTAACACTGAGTTAGGGTCTAGTAACACTGAGTTAGGGTGTACTCTACACACTCAAAGGTCCTCTGGATTTGACAACATGCCCTGTTTAATTAAAAGGAACATCTTGTTTAGTTTGTACTGCATGGTTTCCATAAGATTCAATCTGTGTGTGTTTGATGGACGTTATGTGTCTGTGAACATCTGTGTGTGTCTGACACCAGCCACTACGGAGAAAAGTGTGTAGAAGCTTGGTTTGCAATGCTTATATTATGTACAGGAATGAACCAGCACAGCTCAACAAGAGTACAATTTCACAGCCAAATGTGCATGCACACACACTCACACACACACACACACACACACACACACACACACACACACACACACACACACACACACACGTGTCATTGTGAGTTCCGGCTCTTAAAAGACAAACTATCGTCTCCAAAGTCTGCCTCTCACCATATCGGTACCTTTCTATCTTTCTATCCCTCCTTCTCTCCTCTCATCCCTGTCCTCACACAATATCTCTCTCCTCTCATCCCTGTCCTCACACAATATCTCTCCTCTCATCCCTGTCCTCACACAATATCTCTCTCCTCTCATCCCTGTCCTCACACAATATCTCTCTCCTCTCATCCCTGTCCTCACACAATATCTCTCCTCTCATCCCTGTCCTCACACAATATCTCTCTCCTCTCATCCCTGTCCTCACACAATATCTCTCTCCTCTCATCCCTGTCCTCACACAATATCTCTCCTCTCATCCCTGTCCTCACACAATATCTCTCTCCTCTCATCCCTGTCCTCACACAATGTCTCTCTTCTCCATCTGTTTCTCTCATAATCTTATCTTCTCCCCTGCTCTCCTCTCACCAGTCTCTCCTCACCTCTCTCATCTACTCTCATCCCTGCCCCCACCTCCATTGTACACAAGTACATATCTAAAGCCACCTCAGAACAGAAGGGTTCACGTAATGTGACTTACATGTGGACTGAGGTTATTCTACCTGAGTTGGTAGTTTGGCAATAACAGAGACAACCAGACAGTTTCACTGCAGCCGTTCTCCCCCCAATACTTCAGACTCAAACATATTTTTTTTAACCCAAGAGGTTTATATGGGTTCACAGAAAGGTCAATAGCAGACAGCTAAACTAGACAAAGCTAAATACTGCTATACTCATGGGTGTGTGAGTCTGTGGCTTGAATAAAACTGACTACACAATGCTGGTTCTCTGAGGACAAGGTCAGCTCAGTAACAACTTGGCACATAGACAGTCAGGCATATTGTCAAGCGCCCTCTGTCGTTGTGCAAACTGAGAAGTATATTTGTAAGTGCCTGTCTATCTTTGTAAACATTGAGAGAAGTTTATTGTAAAGGTCCCTCTGTCTTTGTGCAAACTGAGAAGTATATTTGTAAGTGCCTGTCTATCTTTGTAAACATTGAGAGAAGTTTATTGTAAAAGGTCCCTCTGTCTTTGTGCAAACTGAGAAGTATATTTGTAAGTGCCTGTCTATCTTTGTAAACATTGAGAGAAGTTTATTGTAAAAGGTCCCTCTGTCTTTGTGAAACACAGTGAGAGATATTGTCATAGAGAAGGGTTATATATCTTTGTGTTAAATGCTGTCTGTCCTTGCCTCAGGTACTTTCAGGAGGAATTCTGCGTCTCAGACAAACATGACTCCATTAGAGAGTCCAGTACATTCCTCCCCTGATGCTGTAGGCTCTTCTGGTCTCAGTTACGGATTCTCCCTCTTTTCTGCTCTCTCTCTCTCTCTCTTCTCTCCATTTGTTCAATCTCTCCTCTTCTCCACTCCATTCTCCTCGCTTTGTGTGTGTGTGTGTTTGAATTCTGAATTGAAAGTTGAATTTACATTCCAACCTTACACTTAAACCTCTTTGGGCTAGGGCCAGGATTTTCATGTCCGGATGAAAAGCATGCCCAAAGTAAACTGCCTGTTACTCAGACCCAGAAGCTATGATATGCATATACTTGGTAGAATCGGATAGAAAACACTCTACAGTTTATAAAACTGTTAAAGTTATGTCTGTGAGTATAACAGAACTGAAATGGCAGGCGAAACCCCGAGGACAAACCATCCCATAAAATTAATGATACCACTGTTTTCAATGGCTGTCACTTTTATTATAAGGTGAAGTCCTCCCAGATTGCAGTTCCTAGGGCTTCCACTAGATGTCAACAGAAAGAGTTTCAGGCTGGTTTTTGCAAAAATGAGGTCGAAGTTATAGTTGTTCTAAGTGGCTCCCATTTTGGCTGTAGTGTTTCCTTGCGCATGGACTAGAGCGCGTTCTTTTTGTTTATCTCCGGTAAAGACAATAACGTTTTTTTTTATTTACGTATTATGGTACCTAAGGTTTGATTATAAACGTTGTTTACTTGTTTGGATAAGTTTATTGGTAACGTTTGGGATTCATTTTGTATGCATTTTGATGGAGGGAAACTGGGTGGATTATTGACTGAAGCGCACCAGCTAAACTGGCTAAGACTTTATTGAACAAAAGGACCATTTGTAATGTAACTGGGACCTTTTGGAGTGCCAACAGAAGATGATCTTCAAAGGTAAGGCATATCTCTATTTCTGACTTTCGTGTCGCAAATGCCTGGTTGAAAAATGACTTGTCATGCATTTGTATGCGGGGCGCTGTCCTCAGATAATCGCATGGTTTGCTTTCACCGTAAAGCCTTTTTGAAATCTGACACAGCGGCTGGATTAACAAGAAGTTTAGCTTTATTTTGATGTATTACATGTATATTTTCATGAAAGTTAAATATTTATAATACTGTAGTTTGAATTTGGCGCTCTGCAATTTCACCAGATGTTGTCGAGGTGTGCTGCTAGTGGAACAGGTCTTAAGATAGCTTATTATAAAAACGATCAAACATTACTTTTGCATATGAGAGCTTCATTTTCACTACCACACTATTAGCATCACAGCGGGAAGAACAGGCATGGTTTCTGCTCCGGTTCAGAAGTTGATGAAACAAGGTTACTGTTGCTGCCTGGTAACCGTTGCTGTAAATGATGGTGTGGTGATGAGAAGTAACTAAAGGTCAGAGAGGTGGTGATTGGCCAGAGCGATGCAGCCGTGTCATAATTTCTCATTAGGCAATGTTCATCTCCTAACCCAGCAATTAAATTGACACAATCACAGTGTGACACGCAAGCACGTATTAACACACACGCATGCGCGCACACATACATGCACACACACACACACACGGTTTACTGCAGTCAGTGTATGCTCCCGCTCTTCCCCCCTGGCGCTTGAGGGCACCAGGCTCCCCAGCACTCCCCACTTCTGCCACCATCATTACGCACACCTGCCTTCCCCCCGCCACGCGCATCAGCGATTATTAGACTCACCTGGACTCAATCACCTCTGTCATTACCTTCCCTATATATGTCTGGTTCCCCTCTCTGTTCCCTGCTTTAGCATTAATTGTCGTTTTGTCTTTGTTTACCCGTGTGCTGATGCTGTTCCTGTTCTGTTACCTGTCTGTTCCTGATTAAATGTTGTCTCCCCGTACCTGCTTCTCATCTCCGGCGTCCGTCCCTACAGGTCCAAACATATTGCTCTGGAAAGACACACACATGTCTATATAAGGTCCCACAGTTGACAATGCATGTCAGAGCAAAAACCAAGCCATGAGGTCCAAGGAAGCCATGAGGTCCAAGGAAGATCTGGGGAAGGGTACCAAAGATTTTCTGGAAGGTCCCCAAGAACACAGTGGCCTCCATAATTATTAAATCAAAGAAGTTTGGAACCACCAAGACTCTTCCTAGAGCTGGCCGCCCGGCCAAACTGAGAAATCAGTCGGGAAGGACCTTTGTCATGGAGGTGACCAAAAACCTGAGGGTCACTCTGACAGAGCTTCAGAGTTCCTCTGTGGAGATAGGAGAACCGTCCAGAAGGACAACCATTTCTGCAGCACTACACAGATCGGGCCTTTATGGTAAAGTCGGCCTCTGTTCTTTCCCATTCTAGCATTCAATGGAACAGTAACTGAATGCCTCGATGCCTGTCCACCTGCTCTATTTCGCATGCCACGGCCACATGACTCAATGTCTGTAGGAGCATTTTTTGTGAATGAACCTAATAAACTGGCCACTGAGTTGTTTCAAGCAAAACTACCAAAACTATTGCTGACGGTGAACCTGATCAATTAAAATGAAATGTAATGAAAGCCCAGATCAGCATGTACAGTATATAGCTAGCTGAGAGTTGTGTCTCCAGTGGTAGGCTATTTTTTTGGTAAAACACCATTTTAAACTGTGTATTTGATTAAAATGACATTGGTTGTCACTCAACTAATAAAGCCTAATGTTGCGCAAGCCATTTTGCAAACATTTGAATGCTGAAGGCCGCAAGCAGATGTGCCAGATGAGGAATAGGCTCACACCTGAAGCTGCGCACAAGGTGCAGTTTGACTAGGCTACTGATATCCCCTGGGGTTGTTCGGCATGCAAAATGTACTTATTGACAATGACTGTCAATACAATCACATTTTTAGTTCGACACTGAAGGAGAGGACACAGTTTTCACAAAATATGAGGTATTTTAGGAAGATCGAAAGAAAGTTATTTTGTGCAAAACATTTAAGTGAACCGAGGAATAGTAAAGTATGAATTGATTTTCTAACTGATGTGTTCTACATTTGGAATGGTTTGGGGGTCTCACGGACCGATACGTTCAGATGTAAAACGTTTTGATCCAGGGACCTATGCATATCGTGAATCTTTACATCCACACCGATCAGTTTCTGAGCGAGTGTGATGACACACAATGGCTCTTGTCTACACCCTTGGTTATCTTCTATCTCCACCCTTCTGAGTCTGCTAGCTCTTCTCAAGATTTCTTCTAAAGTTTTTATAGACAGAGTTACTATAAAGCACTATGTGCCAAATGTCATTTAAAGGGCAATGCAAAATAAATAGAATTAGATTGATTGAATAATTCATAACTACCTAACTGAAATAAGGTAATTCCTCCTCATCGCTCATGACAACTGTGAGTCGTCATGGCAGCGGTGACAGCTCGCTATTGTTCAGTCATCATCTCCATAGATGCTGAAATGTAAGCTGTAATTTACACTAGCTAAGGCCGAGTCATCCTGTCAGTTAAATACCATGCCTCTCTCACCCACCACTCAGGACAATGATGACATGCTTCATCTGCTACTGCTGTAATCTGACTGGCAGTTCTTCTCAGTTCCACTGGTATTAGAGGCTCTAGTCTAACAGCTCCTCAAGGTTTTCAGTTCCACTGGCATTAAAGGCTCAGAGGGAGAATGGAGAGGGAAAATTTGAGTGACTGTGACAGTGCTTGTTATTTGTGTGTGTGTGTTTTTGTGTGTTTGAGTTGCAAATTAGGCTTATTCAGTAGAATTAACAATAGTGAGACAGCTAGTTAGGGATACCTCTCCAGGGTCCCTACTAGTGACCGACTCCTCTATACCTCTCCAGGCATGTATTCATTAAGCTTCTCTCAGTGAAGAGCACTGATCTAGGATGAGGTCTCAACGTTGTTCCACAGTGACTCAGAGGCTGGAAGGGGAGACGTCTGAACACTGCCCTTCTACAGGGCTCTCTGCCCTTAGCATTTCATTTGCTGCTCTAAATGTTCGGCAATTAACATTTGGCAAGGGACAGTTTGAGGTCTGTGAGAACCAGCTCGACGTTCTAACCCCAGACAATTATTATCAAATGTGTCAGAGTGGAGGACTCGCACACCCTATATTTTCACTGACAAAAAGTCCTTCAAGAGACTAGTGCATAAAGAGATCGGCCCACCCCACAGCACATACAGTCACACACGCACACACACACACAAATCAACTTTATTTATATAGCCCTTCGTACATCAGCTGATATCTCAAAGTGCTGTACAGAAACCCAGCCTAAAACCCCAAACAGCAAGCAATGCAGGTGTTGAAGCACATTGGCTAGGAAAAACTCCCTAGAAAGGCCAAAATCTAAGAAGAAACCTAGAGAGGAACCAGGCCAGTCCTCTTCTGGCTGTGCCGGGTGGAGATTATAACAGAACATGGCCAAGATGTTCAAATGTTCATAAATGACCACCATGGTCAAATAATAGATCTGGGATGGGTAGCACGTCTGGTGAACAGGTCAGGATTCCACAGCCGCAGGCAGAACAGTTGAAACTGGAGCAGCAGCACGGCCAAGTGGACTGGGGACAGCAAGGAGTCATCATGCCAGGTAGTCCTGAGGCATGGTCCAAGGGCTTAGGTCCTCCGAGAGAGAGAAAGAAAGAGAGAATTAGAGAGAGCATACTGGGACAGGAGGGGTCAGGAGACACTGTGGCCCCATCCGATGATAGCCCCGGACAGGGCCAAACAGGAAGGATATAACCCCACCCACTTTGCCAAAGCACAGCCCCCACACCGCTAGAGGGATATCTTCAACCACCAGCTTACCATCCTGAGACAAGGCTGAGTATAGCCTACAAAGATCTCCGCCACGGCACAACCCATGGGGGGCCAACCCAGAAAGGAAGATCACATCAGTGACTCAACCCACTCAAGTGACGCACCCCTCCTAAGGACGGCATGAAAGAGCACCAGTAAGCCAGTGACTCTGTAGCCCCTGTAATAGGGTTAGAGGCAGAGAATCCCAGTGGAAAGAGGGGAACCGGCCAGGCAGAGACAGCAAGGGCGGTTCGTTGCAAAAAGTATGGATTCATTTTTCTGCATCATTTTTGGATAGAAAGTTTCTGATTTTTGCAATGTTACGTAGATGGAAAAAAGCTGTCCTTGAAACAGTCTTGATATGTTCGTCAAAAGAGAGATCAGGGTCCAGAGTAACGACGAGGTCCTTCACAGTTTTATTTGAGACGACTGTACAACCATTAAGATTAATTGTCAGATTCAACAGAAGATCTTTTTGTTTCTTGGGACCTAGAACAAGCATCTCTGTTTTGTCCGAGTTTAAAAGTAGAAAGTTTGCAGCCATCCACTTCCTTATGTCTGAAACACAGGCTTCCAGCGAGGGCAATTTTGGGGCTTCACCATGTTTCATTGAAATGTACAGTTGTGTGTCATCCACATAGCAGTGAAAGTTAACATTATGTTTTCGAATTACATCCCCAAGAGGTAAAATACATAGTGAAAACAATAGTGGTCCTAAAATGGAACCTTGGGGAACACC
This sequence comes from Oncorhynchus tshawytscha, assembly GCF_018296145.1. Taxonomy (NCBI): domain Eukaryota; kingdom Metazoa; phylum Chordata; class Actinopteri; order Salmoniformes; family Salmonidae; genus Oncorhynchus; species Oncorhynchus tshawytscha. Next base: position 11,120,524 of record NC_056436.1, on the reverse strand, counting down.
GAAATGTACAGTTGATTTGTCAGAGGACAAACCATTCACAGAGACAAACTGATATCTTTCCGACAGATAAGATCTAAACCAGGAGGCCTGTAAACAGTAGCTATAAAAAGTGATTGAGTATGCTGTATAGATTTCATGACTAGAAGCTCAAAAGACGAAAACGTAATTTTTTTTTGTACATTGAAATTTGCTATCGTAAATGTTAGCAACACCTCCGCCTTTGCAGGATGCGTGGGGGATATGGTTACTAGTGTAACCAGGAGGTGAGGCCTCATTTAACACAGTAAATTCATCAGGCTTAAGCCATGTTTCAGTCAGACCAATCACATCAAGATTATGATCAGTGATTAGTTCATTGACTATAATTGCCTTTGAAGTAAGGGATCTAACATTAAGTAGCCCTATTTTGAGATGCGAGGTATCACGATCTCTTTCAATAATGACAGGAATGGAGGAGGTCTTTATCCTCGTGAGATTGCTAAGGCAAACACCGCATGTTTAGTTTTGCCCAAACCAGGTCGAGGCACAGAACGGTCTCAATGGGGATAGCTGAGCTGACTACACTGACTGTGCTAGTGGCAGACTCCACTAAGCTGGCAGGCTGGCTAACAGCCTGCTGCCTGGCCTGCACCCTATTTCATTGTGGAGCTAGAGGAGTTAGAGCCCTGTCTATGTTGGTAGATAAGATGAGAGCACCCCTCCAGCTAGGATGGAGTCCGTCACTCATCAGCAGGCCAGGCTTGGTCCTGTTTGTGGGTGAGTCCCAGAAAGAGGGCCAATTATCTACAAATTCTATCTTTTGGGAGGGGCAGAAAACAGTTTTCAACCAGCGATTGAGTTGTGAGACTCTGCTGTAGAGCTCATCACTCCCCCTAACTGGGAGTGGGCCAGAGACAATTACTCGATGCAGACACATCTTTCTAGCTGATTTACACGCTGAAGCTATGTTGCACTTGGTGACCTCTGACTGTTTCATCCTAACATCGTTGGTGCTGACGTGGATAACAATATCTCTATACTCTCTAAACTCGCCAGTTTTAGCTTTAGCCAGCACCATCTTCAGATTAGCCTTAACGTCGATAGCCCTGCCCCCTGGTAAACAGTGTATGATCGCTGGATGATTCGTTTTAAGTCTAATACTGCGGGTAATGGAGTCGCCAATGACTAGGGTTTTCAATTTGTCAGAGCTAATGGTGGGAAGCTTTGGCGTCTCAGACCCCGTAACGGGAGGAGTAGAGACCAGAGAAGGCTCGGACTCAGACTCCGACTCGTTGCTTAATGGGGAGAACCGGTTGAAAGTTTGTCGGCTGAATGAGAGACACTGAATTGATCATTCCTACAGCATTTCCCTCCAGAAGCCATGAGAAAGTTGTCCGGCTGCGGGGACCGTGCGAGAGGATTTATACTACTATCTGTACTTACTGGTGGCACAGACACTGTTTCCTCCTTTCCTACACTGAAATTACCTTGCCTAACGATTGCGTCTGAAGCTGGGCTTGCAACACAGCTATCCTCGCCGTAAGGCGATCGTTCTCCTGTATATTATGAGTACAGCGACTGCAATTAGAAGGCATCATGTTAATGTCCTGACGAACCACGTCCAGTTAAAGCATCCGGAGTGAAAAAGTTGAATGAAAAAAAGTTGAGTGAGGGAAAAACCAAAAATATAAACAGTAATTAAAAAGTAAAAACCTTAAAGTTGTCAGGTAGCAAAGTAAGGTTGGCAACAAAAACACACAAAACGCAACACGTAAACAAGTCTGCAAGTTGTGACCGGAAGTCTGCAAGTTGTTTAGTGCACAGCACCTTCTCAGAAAGGCAGAGGGAAAGCTTGCAGTATCCAAAAACAAGTGTATAATCCACAGCAAGATAATCTACACACACACACACACACACACACACACACACACACACACACACACAGAGTATCAAGGAAGTGTAAGTACCTTTACTGGAGTAGCGTTTGGCGGCAGGTCAAAGGGCACAGGAAATGAGGTAGAGGAAGTGGCGGCAGGTCAAAGGGCACAGGAAATGAGGTAGAGGAAGTGGCGGCAGGTCAAAGGGCACAGGAAATGAGGTAGAGGAAGTGGCGGCAGGTCAAAGGGCACAGGAAATGAGGTAGAGGAAGTGGAGGCAGGTCAAAGGGCACAGGAAATGAGGTGGAGGAAGTGGCGGCAGGTCAAAGGGCACAGGAAATGAGGTAGAGGAAGTGGCGGCAGGAAACACATTCCTCTGGACAGGGAAGGTACTCATGTTCTGAGAGGAGAGAACATACAGACAGACCCTAAATCATTATTTAGTACTTAAACTTAACCTGTAATTCAACATATAGTTAGGAAAGGAGAGGGACAAAAAAAATCTAGCTGAGCTTCCCCCCCATTCAATATTAAGCTCTTAGGTGAAACAGCACTACGTTATTCCAATCCATCATCATCATCATCAAGCTCAGTAGAATCGGATTGAAATGAGCTCTCTCTCAACAGAGCAGGCAGAAGGAAAGACATTTTTGAAAGGGCCTCTGATTCAATACATCAAACAGTCCTTCAGAGAGAGAGCGAGAGCAACAGGGAGAGCGAGAAAGAGAGAGAGACCTCCCATTCATGGTGTCGTCTGCTTGCTGAGCTCTGAGTGTTTGTAGAGGTGTGTGAAACGCAGACAGCCTTTACAGCCCAGAGTGCTGCTGTGTAAGTTAAACATATGAACAGATATAGACATACTGTATCTCTCTTCTGATGTACAAAGCTAATGTTTTAAATGCTTTCACATAGAAAGGTCAATATATCCCCCACATCTCCTTTGCTTCCTAGCTACCGATTTGTACAATAATACACGTGTGTTGGAGCTAGAACTAAAGCCTTCATATGCTGTATTGCTGGCCCATGACCTAGTAAAATAAAACTATCACAGATCAATGATCACGAAGGAAAGGAGACAAGGAAGGGAACATAAAACTACTGGAATGTATTTAATTATCACTGCATATGATAATTAATCAGGCTAAAATCTGTCACTGTTTAGAACAAACAAATGGTTTCTGTCAAATGAGAGAACATAAAACGGATGTAACTAGTCAAACTGATTGATTGATGAATAAAGTACATTTTAAGTGATCAATGTATAAAGCGCTCTCAGGAGAAAGAGAGAGACAGTAGTCACGAAGAGCACAGAAGAAAATACTAACTAATACAGCTCCTACTCACAACACACTGGGTCATGGTTAGACTAACCTGCCTCTTATTGCATGGAGCTTGTTCATTTAATAGACAAACATACAGTGGCTTGTTAAAGTATTCACCCCCCTTGGCATCCTATTCCTATTTTGTTGCCTTACAACCTGGAATTGAAATGGCTTTTTGGGGGGTTTGTACCATTTGATTTACACAACATTGAAGATGCAAAATATTTGTGAAACAAACAAGAAATTACAAAAAAACTGAAAACTTGAGTGTGCAGAACTATTTACCCCCCAAAGTCAATACTTTGGTCCTATTGACAGATACTCCAATCTCCGCTGTTTAGCATTACAGCTCCTTCAGGGTTATCTTTGGTCTCTTTGTTGCCTCTGTGATTAATGCCCTCCTTGCCTGGTCCGTGAGTTTTGGTGGTCAACCCTCTCTTGGCAGGTTTGTTGTGGTGCCATATTCTTTCCATTTTTTTAATAATGGATTTAAATGGTGCTCCGTGGGATGTTCAAAGTTTTGGATATTTTTTTATAACCCAACCCTGATCTGTACTTCTCCACAACTTTGTCCCTGACCTGTTTGGAGAGCTCCTTGGTCTTCATATTGCTGCTTGCTTAGTGTTGTTGCAGACTCTAGGGCCTTTCCGAATATACTGAGATCATGTGACAGATCATGTGACACTTGGATTGCACACAGGTGGACTTTATTTAACTAATTATGTGACTTATGAAGGTAATTGGTTGCACCAGATATTAATTTACAGGCTTCATAGCAAAGGGGGTGAATACATATGCACCCACCACTTGTCCATTTTTCAAATCAGTAATTTTTTTCATTTCACTTCACCAATTCTGTGCATGTCCATTACATGAAATAAGAATACATTTAAGTTACAGGTTGTAATGCACTAAATAGGAAAAAAGCCAAGGTGGTGAATACTTTTGCAAGGCACTCTAGCTACACAAACTATTCCTACTCAAAGCCCGTCTTTGGGCTGGAGAGTGTTACTCTCAAAAGCAACAAGAGACAATCAATGGCGACCTTGAATGTCAGACAGTCGCGATGATTAGCTACATTCTTTCATAAATGAAACATTGAAGTGTTGAGTCCTCTATAGCCTTGGTTATTATTTATTATCTGGCCTTGCCGGTCATCTATGAACATCTTAAAACAATCTGGCGTTAATGGCCGCACTTTTCCAGAGCAACTTACAGCAGGGCAGCGACAGTTTTTTCACCTAGTCGGCTCAGGGATTCAAACCAGTGACCTTTCGGTTAATGGCCCAACACTCTTAACTGCTAGGCTACCTGCCGCCCAATATACTCTTAACATGTTGATATTCCATAAAGATATTACATTTAAAAAATCTGCCATTTCCAGCTACAATAGTAATTTACAATGCTGTATTTCTGATCAACTTGATGTTATTTTAATGGACAAAAAATGTACTTTCTTTCAAAAACAAGGACATTACTATGTGACTACAATCTTTTGAACAGTAGTGTATGTGAGAATGCTATTCATTGACTACAGCTAAGCGTTCCAACACCATAGTGTCCTCAAAGCTCATCACTAAGCTAAGGACCGTGGGACTAAACACTGACGGGGCTGTAGTGGAGCAGGTTGAGAGCTTCAAGTTCCTTGGTGTCCACATCACCAACCAACTAACATGGTCCAAGCACACCAAGACAGTCGTGAAGAGGGCACAACTAAGCCTTTTCCCCCTCAGGAGACTGAAAAGATTTGTCATGGGTCCTCAGATCCACAAAAGGTTCGACAGCTGCACCATCGAGAGCATCCTGACGGGTTGCATCACTGCCTGGTATGGCAACTGCTCGGCCTTCGACCGCAAGGCACTACAGAGGGTAGTGCATATGGCCCAGTACATCACCAGGGACAAGCTTCCTGCCATCCAGGACCTCTATACCAGGCGGGATAGAAGGCCCTAAAAATTGTCAAAGACTCCAGCCACTCTAGTCATAGACTGTTCTCTCTGCTACCACACGGCAAGCGGTACCGAAGCACCAAGTCTAGGTCCAAGAGGCTTCTAAACAGCTTCTACCCCCAAGCCATAAGACTCCTGAACATCTAATCAAATTACTACTTAAACTATTTGCACTCCCCTTCTACACTGCTGCTACTCTCTGTTATTATCTATTCATAGTCAATTGAATAACTCTACCTACATGTACATATTACCTCAATTGCCTCGACACCGGTGCCCCCGCACATTGACTCTGTACCAGTACCCCATGTATATAGCCCCACTATTGTGGGTATTAAAACTGAATTGTAGTTTAAGGGTTTGTAAGTAAGCATTTCACTGTAAGGTCTATATACCTGTTGTATTCGGCGCATGTAACAAATACGATTTAATTTGATATATATGGCTGTCTTTGTCAAGGACATGTTTATCGTGCATCTGTTGTTTTTCCACATCATTTCTGTAGAGACACAGTACACATAGCTTGTCTGTAACCAATAGAATGTCCTAATTCCACATGGCAACCAATAAGAACATGTCACAAAAGACGTCAACGGTCAAATGCTTTGTTTGTTCCTGTTTTCGTGATGTCATGTCAAGCATATCAAACGATCGACTCCAGCTACAATTCCTTTTAAACTCCAGTCACCCTTTTAAACTCCATGCTGGCTGCTCTCCTCCCTTCATCTCAACTAGAAAACAGGCGGCTGCTTTTAATGGCGATTATTCACCAATTAAATAAATGCACTCTGAGGCTAGGACTTTCCTGGTCATGTCAATGTTGAGCGCAAACTCCTGGTCCTATAGTAATAGTTGTGTTATCTATCAAACTCCTGGTCCTATAGTAATAGTTGTGTTATCTATCAAACTCCTGGTCCTATAGTAATAGTTGTGTTAACCATCAAACTCCTGGTCCTATAGTAATAGTTGTTTTATCTATCAAACTCCTGGTCCTATAGTAATAGTTGTGTTATCTATCAAACTCCTGGTCCTATAGTAATAGTTGTGTTATCTATCAAACTCCTGGTCCTATAGTAATAGTTGTGTTATCTATCAAACTCCTGGTCCTATAGTAATAGTTGTGTTATCTATCAAACTCCTGGTCCTATAGTAATAGTTGTGTTATCTATCAAACTCCTGGTCCTATAGTAATAGTTGTGTTATCTATCAAACTCCTGGTCCTATAGTAATAGTTGTGTTATCTATCAAACTCCTGGTCCTATAGTAATAGTTGTGTTATCTATCAAACTCCTGATCCTATAGTAATAGTTGTGTTATCTATCAAACTCCTGGTCCTATAGTAATAGTTGTTTTATCTATCAAACTCCTGGTCCTATAGTAATAGTTGTGTTAACCATCAAACTCCTGGTCCTATAGTAATAGTTGTTTTATCTATCAAACTCCTGGTCCTATAGTAATAGTTGTGTTATCTATCAAACTCCTGGTCCTATAGTAATAGTTGTGTTAACTATCAAACTCCTGGTCCTATAGTAATAGTTGTGTTATCTATCAAACTCCTGGTCCTATAGTAATAGTTGTGTTATCTATCAAACTCCTGGTCCAATAGTAATAGTTGTGTTATCTATCAAACTCCTGGTCCTATAGTAATAGTTGTGTTATCTATCAAACTCCTGGTCCTATAGTAATAGTTGTGTTATCTATCAAACTCCAGGTCCTATAGTAATAGTTGTGTTATCCATCAAACTCCTGGTCCTATAGTAATAGTTGTTTTATCTATCTAAAAGTATTATAATCAGATATACTGGTTGTTCTAAAGGTAATATAAGCAGATATACTAGTTGTTCTATCTATCTAAAGGTAATGTAATCAGATATACTGGTTGTTCTATCTAAAGGTAATGTAATCAGATATACTAGTTGTTCTATCTATCTAAAGGTAATATAATCAGATATACTAGTTGTTCTATCTATCTAAAGGTAATATAATCAGATATACTAGTTGTTCTATCTATCTAAAGGTAATATAATCAGATATACTAGTTGTTCTATCTATCTAAAGGTAATATAATCAGATATACTAGTTGTTCTATCTATCTAAAGGTAATGTAATCAGATATACTAGTTGTTCTATCTATCTAAAGGTAATATAATCAGATATACTAGTTGTTCTATCTATCTAAAGGTAATATAATCAGATATACTAGTTGTTCTATCTATCTAAAGGTAATGTAATCAGATATACTAGTTGTTCTATCTATCTAAAGGTAATGTAATCAGATATACTGGTTGTTCTATCTAAAGGTAATATAATCAGATATACTAGTTGTTCTATCTATCTAAAGGTAATGTAATCAGATATACTAGTTGTTCTATCTATCTAAAGGTAATATAATCAGATATACTAGTTGTTCTATCTATCTAAAGGTAATATAATCAGATATACTAGTTGTTCTATCTATCTAAAGGTAATGTAATCAGATATACTAGTTGTTCTATCTATCTAAAGGTAATATAATCAGATATACTGGTTGTTCTAAAGGTAATGTAATCAGATATACTAGTGTACTAGATATACTCAATGTGTCTACCAGTAAATCTCCTCTCAGATCATTGAGTCTTAGCAGTAAAACTCCTCTCAAAGAAAACCCTCAGAGTTTTAATAGATAGATAGCTAGATAGGTCTGCTGTTAGAACCAGTAAAGGCCACTTTACCACTCTTGGGTAGCAGACTGACTTTGGTTTCCCTCCAGTCCCGAGGACAAACACTTTCCTCTAGGCTCAGATTAAAGGTATGATAGATATTAGTGGCTATAGAGTCAGCTACCATCCTCAGTAGCTTTCCATCTAAGTTGTCAATGCCAGGATGTGTATCATTATTTTTGTTCCACCTCTCCCACACTAACTTTATAAAATTCTAACTTTCAGTGCTTGTCTTTCATTAGTTTTTTTATGCATGAATATGATGGCTCACTGTTGTTGACATTCCCTGCCTAAGTTTGCCCACTTTGCCAATGAAGTAATCATTAAAATAATAATTGGCAACAACAAATGGTTTTGTGATGAATAAGCCCATCTGATTCGTTGAAAGATGGAGTTGAATTCGTCTTTCTTTTTGCCAATCATTTAGTTTAATGTACACCAAAGTTGTTTTCCCCATTATTCTTTATATCATTGATCTTGGCTGCAGAATACAGTTTATTCTTCATTTTAGTCACATCATTTCTTAATTTGCAGTAAGTCAGATGTACCACCTGATTTATTAGCCACTCCTTTTGACCCATCTCTTTCAATCATACAGTTTTTAAATTCCTCATCGATCCATGGAGCCTTAACAGTTCTAACAGTCAGTTTCTTAACAGGTGCATGTGTTCATGTAAGAAACAATTTCATAAATGAATTAAGTGCAGCATCTGGATGCTCCTCATTAATCACATCAGACCAACAAATATTTTTAACATCATCTACAAATGAGTCACAGCTATATCTTTTGTATGATCTCTTATAAACTATTTTAGGCCCAGCTTTTACAACTTTGGCTTTCCTGGATTTAGCCACTATACTGTGATTACTGCATCCAATGGGTACAGATACAGCTTCAGAACAAAGTTCCCCAGTTCTAGTAAAAATTTGATCAATACATGTGGATGATATAATTCCTATAGTGTTTGTAAACACCCTGGTAGGTTGATGAATAACCTGAACCAGATTACAGGCACTGGCTACAGTGAGAAGCTTCCTCTTGAGTGGACAGCCTGATGAAAACCAGTCAATATTCAAGTCCCCAAGAAAGTAGACCTCTCTGTTTACATCACATACACTATCAAGCATTTCACACACATTATTTAGATACTGACTGTTAGCACTTGGTGCTAAAGAAAAAGCTTTAGATGTGCCAGGTGAACCTGCCAGGTGAACTAGAGGATCTTGTTTCTCATGGTCTAAGAGCCTTTAGGTGCCTTTTGGCAAACTCCAAGAGGGGTGTCATGTGCCTTTTACTGAGGAGTGGCTTCCGTCTGGTTGGAGTGCTGCACAGATGGTTGTTCTTCTGGAAGGTTCTCCCATCTCTACAGAGGAACTCTGGAGCTCTGTCAGAGTGACCATTGGGTTCTTGGTCACCTCCCAGTCCAAGGCCCTTCTCCCCCGATTGCTCAGTTTGGCCATGCAGCCAGCTCTAGAAAGATGAGGTTCCAAACTTCTTCCATTTAAGAATGATGGAGGCCATTGTGTTCTTGGGGACCTTCAATGCTACAGAAATGTTTAATGGCTTGGTTTTTGCTTTGACATGTCAACTGTAGGACCTCATATAGACAGGGGTGTGTCTTTTCAAATCTTGTCCAATCAATTGAATTTCCCACAGGTGGACTCCAATCAAATTGTAGAAACATAATTCGAAAAAAATAAAAAATAAATACTTGTTTTCGCTTTGTCATTATCGGTATTGTGTGTAGATTGATGAGAAAAATAAATAATTGAATCAATTTTAGAATAAGGCTGTAATGTAATAAAATGTGTAAAAAGTCAAGGGGTACGAATTCTTTCTAAATGCACTGTATGTAATGATTGTTATTGGATGTTAGCAAGTTATTGATTTCATTAACTTTATTTCTAAGGCTGCATATAGTAAAATGGACTATTTTCAGCCCTTTCCTGGGTAGCTTATCAGAGAAAGAAACAATATTGAAAAGAGCAGACAAAGAAATATAAAAAAAATATACATCCCTGCCAGGCTTTTGGGAGGGACGGTGGATTATGTGCCTGTCATAGCAGATGTAAGCAATGTCCCAACGCACTCTGGCAGCTTTCATGGCTGGGATAGGTTCTTTCCTCTTCTGGCACACAGCTTCAGGATAGTCCTTGTTGAGGAAGATATAGTTTCCTCTCAAGTTCTTGGCTCTTTCCAGAACAGCTTTCTTGTCCTTGAACCTTAGGAACCTGACCACTATCGGGCCTGTCACCTGGGCCGGTGGTGGGTTTTCCATTTACACTCCACCTCAATCTTCCTGTGCTCCATCTTCAGGTTCTCTGAGATCATTTCCCTCACTTTGTTCTCAGACTCCGTCCAGGTCTCATGTGGAGATTCTACAATTCTGTCCACAACCATGTTGTTCTGCCTTGGTTGTCCCTGGAGATAATCTGATTTCTCCATAATTGTCATCATGGAATAACATACAGAAATTATGTCCTCTCTCAATGACTTACAGATCACTGTCATCTTGCTGTTCTTCAGGTGCTGGACCTCTATGGTCAGGCCATCCATTATTTTATTAGTTGAATCCACCAGTATTTGGACAAAACACTTGAAGCTATTTTCTTGTTGCTGTAACAACTACTTGTAGAACTTTTTTTGTTTGTTTAAAAGATCCTTCACCTGTGATAGAGAGCTTTCTTCAATGGTACTCCTCCGGCTTTAGTCTTTGTCACGAGACGTAGTTTATGCTATTACTCCTTGCAGTTCCAGACAGGGCGTGTCACAGGGAAGATTGAAAACATCCTCAGCAGGGCTCTAGACAGCCACAAGACCGGGACAATCCGTGGTCCCAGCCACAATGGCTAACAGCATCGCGGGCTTCGTTCAAGCCTTCAAGAAAACCCAGCTAGCTAATAGGAATGCACACACACCGGACTGCAAACTCAGCCAGACACACACAGTACTATTCTTGGATGGTCTAATGTCGCCGTCCCAAATGACACCCTCTCTCTTATATAGTGCCCTACGGACCCTGGTCAAAGGTCATACACTATACAGGAAATAAACAAAACTCAAGTCTCTGTCTCCGTCCGCCTGTCCGTCCGTCCATCTATCTGTCAGACAGTCACGGGGGGGACGGGGGGACTCAGTGTGGAGCCGTGACTTTTGGCTGACATTTACTGACGATCCATCAGAGTCACTAATCAATGGGACACAGACTGTCACAGGGACAGATTCTCTCTTCAACATCCGTAGGAAGACATTTCATTGAACTGCCGCAGGGAAGTTATTTAACATATAAAACATTCTAAAACTATCACTATGGTGATATTAAAACTATCACTATGGTGATATTTTGGAATTCTGAATCATGTTTGTGGGAAAGAAATGATGTACCTGAACGTGACAATTTATACAGCACCATCCACTGGGGACATAGTGATAAACAACATTGTGGTGTTAATGCATTTGCAATAACTAGCCTACAGCAGTCACTTTACCTTGAATTTTATGTCCTTTCATTAGTGTGATTATAAGACTGGGACTGCTGTGTTTTGCTTTGTCACTTTGCATAATCACTTTGCATAATCAACTGTTAACAACAATATGTAGAACAGAGATGAAATAAGATGATATACGTGACCCGTTTCAAGAAACTAGGCGCATGTTGCACGTCACAGGAGGCATTTGAATGTTTATTTTTATAATATTTGTAATGTTTTTTGTTGTTGTTGTTGCATAAATGCCTTCTGGAATATGTGAACATTTATGTGCCTTAATAACAAAACCATCTGTAAATACGAAGAAAAAAAATACGGAAAAAAAAAAAATACAGGAACCTTCCCGCTAGCCATGATTGGGTGAGATAATGGGTGGGCTGGACATGCCGAGAGATGAGTTTGGATTGGTCTGCCATGTAGCATGTGTCTGTCTATAACATGAGCTGCTTAGTATGTGTGGATAATCCTTTCTAAAGATATCATGTGGAACTGAACATGTTTTGCTACTCTGCTCTCAACATTGCTGACTTGAAGTTAATATTGACAGTGGAAAAAAGTTGTGATGGACAATTTTCTGGAGGATGATTGTGCTGACTCTCTGACTCTGAAAATTAATCAGACAATGGGGAAATCCCTGATTTAGACCAAGTTTTGAAATCAGTGGAACGTCTGGTGGAAGCAGAGAGATGATTGCCAAATGCAGAGAGTCCAAAAAAGAGAGCCAAGACAGAAGGCTGTTGTATAAAACACCTGTCTCCGGATTACATCTTCAAACTAAAGGCAACCATGGCATCCATGACAGAGAGGGAGAAGCGTTCATCTATGTATGCGGGTAAGATAGTCTAGATAGCTACATTTTCAGATAATACACGTTTCTAATTTTGTCAAAAATGATTCTCATTGCAAATTAAACATTAGCTAGCTGGCTCGCTGGCTACGTTACATGTATGATCTGTGTAGTAATATTATTAGCATCTCAGAAAGACATTTGCATCCCTGGTTATAACCTATATAGCTAACATTGAACCTAATTAGTTAGCTTTAGATAGATAAAGTGTATTTTGGACAACAGGGGAAATGGACCCCGAGTTAATAAAGACCAACAGTTTCTTCCCCTTAATGACAGTCCCCTTAATGAAGGCCATCAACACTAACCACCATCATAACAAATACTGATGACATCATCAGGCTGTGGACTGGATAATCAGGGGAATACAGAGAGATGAACCTGGAGAAGAATCCCTTAAGAAAGCTGGTCTTGGGGCTCTGTTCACAAACACGAACACAAACAGATCCCACAGAGCCCCAGGACAGCAGCATAATTAGACTCATCAAATCATGAGAAAACAAAAAGATAATTACTTGACACATGGAAAGAATTAAATAAAAAAACAGAGAAAACTAGAATGCTATTTGGCCCTAAACAGAGAGTACACCTTGGCAGAATACCACAGTGACTGCCCCAAAATAAAGGAAAGCTTTGACTATGTGCAGACTCAGTGAGCATAGCCTTGCTATTGAGAGAGGCCGCCGTAGGGAGACATGGCTCTCGAGAAAGACAGGCTATGTGCACACTGCCCACAAAATGAGGTGGAAACTGAGCTGCACTTCCTAACCTCCTGTCCAATGTATGACCATATTAGAGAGACATATTTCCCTCAGATTACACAGATCAACAAAGAATTTGAAAATCCAATTATGATAAACTCCCATATCTACTGGGTGGAATACCACAGTGTGCCATCACAGCAGCAAGATGTGTGAACTGTTGCCACAAGAAAAGGGAAACTAGTGAAGAACAAACTCCATTGTAAATACAACCAATTTGTTTATTTATTTTCCATTTTGTACTTTAACTATTTGCACATCGTTACAACACTGTATATAGTCATAATATCACATTTGAAATATCTTTATTCCTTTGTAACTTTTGTGAGTGTGTGTGAGAGAGAGAGAAACATTGGTTGGTTGAGTGCTGCTTAAATGTGGAAAACAAGCTGTTTTGGGCAGAGAGCTTTCAAACTCTTTCTTATTGGTCTATTAACTCATTTACTGCATGGTGATGTCACCAGGCAGGCCACAACTCCATCCCACCAAAACAGGCTGCAATTTCAGTTATCATTTCAAACAGCTCTTACACTAAAAGGACATTATTATAATTTTCACAATTTCACAGTATTATTCCAACCTCATAGTGTGGAAATATATCTAAAACACAGGATAATCTAGCTTTTGACCTTACTGGGCATTTAGCATTGGTATGTGTGGTTTTAAAGCACTGTACTGCTATTCACTCTAAAGTGGCAGGTTTTTGGAATGTACCAACTAAGTGTACACAGAGGGGGACCAGAACAGTATGGGTGTTTTACAGTACACACCAAATGCATGGAGGGATCTGGGCAAAGTGATGATTTACCCAGGGTAGTCAGAATGCGCTGGAACTCCCCTGCCAGGTCTTGTCCAATCCCATGGAGCCGATGCTAGAATTCTGAACAATGACGGGCCACTTCTCATCATTGGGGATGGGCAGTGTGTGGGCATGTCAAATCAAATCTAATTATATTGGTCAGATACACATGGTTAGCAGATGTTATTGCGAGTGTAGCGAAATTCTTTCTGCTTCTAGATTCGACAGTGCAGCAGTATCTAACAGGTAATATCTAACAATTCCACAACAAAACCTAATACACACAGTCTAGTAAAGGAATGGGATGAGAGGGGAGTGTGTATGGCCCAGTACATCACTGGGGCTAAGCAGCTTGCCATCCAGGACCTCTACACCAGGCGGTGTCAGAGGAAGGCCCTAAAAATGGTCAAAAACCCCAGCCACTCCAGTACTAGACTGTTTTCTCTACTACCGCATGGCAAGTGGTACCAGAGTGCCAAGTCTAGGACCAAAAGGCTTCTCAACAGTTTTTACACCTAAGCCTGAACCGGTAATCAAAATGGATACCCGGACTATTTGCATTGTGTGCCCCCACCCCTCTTTTTACGCTGCTGCTACTCCCTGTTTATCATATATGCATAGTCACTTTAACTATACATTCATGTACATACAGTGGGGCAAAAAAGTATTTAGTCAGCCACCAATTTTGCAAGTTCTCACACTTAAAAAGATGAGAGAGGCCTGTAATTTTCATCTCAGGTACACATCAACTATGACAGACAAAATGAGAAAGAAAATCCAGAAAATCCCATTGTAGGATTTTTAATGAATTTATTTGCAAATGATGGTGGAAAATTAGTATCTCAGTGAAAGAAACAGGTAGAGAGTGAGAAACGGAAAGGAGAGAGGAATATTTAAGTGAGAGATGACATAGGTGGAGGAGGGAGGCCAAACTGTTGTTCTCTAAAGGCTGCTCTCTGTGTTAGTGCCTCTCTAATGGAACTAGGGTCAATGGTCAGGGAGAGGCACGGTAGACAGGAAATGACCTCATAAATAGAGGGATCACCTGAATGAAAGAATCTGAAAGAGGGGATGATTCCATCTCTGCAAGGGAGTACATGAACATCAGAGAGAGATGAACGCAGAGACACTTAATATGTGTTTCTGTAAAATAATCAGTGCAGGTTTTATGATAGGATTGGAGGATTTGTTTTTCAGAAAAAAAACTTAAGTTAGTATTGGGCCTTGTTTCGTCTTGCTGAGCGAGTTGTCATGGTAACCAAGATAAAATGTGTTATTAAGGTTGGTATAAATATACGACGACAGTTAGGATATTCATCCCAGATATGAGACTAATGTTGTTTTCTTAATGCTCTACCCACAAACTAACAACTTCAAAGACACCTGGCTCTCTGGCAATGCAAGAACTGGAGCAAAAACAGGAAATCAACAACTTAATAATCATTTATCAACAACAAAACAAAACAAAGAAATTGAACTTGAACTCATTTCATCTGGGAGTGTAGACTGTAACCTAGCGTAGCATTCAGTCTAGTTCAACCACACTATAGAAAAGGTAGCCTTCAAAATGGCCACTCAGAGAATCACTCACCCCTCTGTTTTCTGGTACCTGTCTGTCTTGATCGTGTTGTAAGTGAGGATGACCATTCCGAAGCCTTCCTCATAGCACAGAAACATAATCTTCCTGTTGGTACAAGATGGAGGACACATGTCAATTGAGGACACAATACGTTCGCGCGCACACACACACACACACACACACACACACACACACACACACACACACGGGCAACATACAACAATTGAACCACAGCAACATACACAGTAATAGCCCTTAAGGGAGCCATCCATCCTGTAGCAATATTACATAGTGAGCCATCCATCCATCCTGTAGCTGTATTGCACAGTGAGCCATCATCCATCCATCCTGTAGCAGTATTACACAGTGAGCCATCATCCATCCATCCATCCATCCATCCTGTAACAGTATTACACAGTGAGCCATCCATCCATCCATCCATCCATCCATCCATCCTGTAACAGTATTACACAGTGAGCCATCCATCCATCCACCCATCCATCCATCCATCCTGTAGCAGTATTACACAGTGAGCCATCATCCATCCATCCATCCATCCATCCTGTAACAGTATTACACAGTGAGCCATCCATCTTTCCATCCATCCATTCATCCATCCTGTAACAGTATTACACAGTGAGCCATCCATCCATCCACCCATCCATCCATCCATCCTGTAGCAGTATTACACAGTGAGCCATCCATCCATCCTGTAGCAGTATTACACAGTGAGCCAGCCATCCATCCTTCCATCTTCCGGCGCCGACAGAGATGGCCGCCTCGCTTCGCGTTCCTAGGAAACTATGCAGTTTTTTGTTTTTTTACGTGTTATTTCTTACACTAGTACCCCAGGTCATCTTAGGTTTCATTACATACAGCCGAGAAGAACTACTGAATATAAGATCAGCGTCAACTCACCATCAGTACGACCAAGAATATGTTTTTCGCGAAGCGGATCCTGTGTTCTGCCTTACAACCAGTGCAACGGAGCGGATTACATGCAGCGACCCAAAAACGACTCAGAAAAAGAGGGAAACGAAGCGGTCTTCTGGTCAGACTCCGGAGACGGGCACACCGTGCACCACTCCCTAGCATTCTTCTTGCCAATGTCCAGTCTCTTGACAACAAGGTTGATGAAATCCGAGCAAGGGTAGCATTCCAGAGGGACATCAGAGACTGTAACGTTCTCTGCTTCACGGAAACATGGCTAACTGGAGAGACGCTATCCGAAGCGGTGCAGCCAGCGGGTTTCTCCACGCATCGCGCCGACAGAAACAAAACATCTTTCTGGTAAGAAGAGGGGCGGGGGCGTATGCCTTATGACCAACGTGACATGGTGTGATGAAAGAAACATACAGGAACTCAAATCCTTCTGTTCACCTGATTTAGAATTCCTCACAATCAAATGTAGACCGCATTATCTACCAAGAGAATTCTCTTCGATTATAATCACAGCCATATATATCCCCCCCCAAGCAGACACATCGATGGCTCTGAACGAACTTTATTTAACTCTCTGCAAACTGGAAACGATTTATCCGGAGGCTGCATTCATTGTAGCTGGGGATTTTAACAAGGCTAATCTGAAAACAAGACTCCCTAAATTTTATCAGCATATCGATTGCGCAACCAGGGGTGGAAAGACCCTGGATCATTGTTACTCTAACTTCCGCGACGCATATAAGGCCCTGCCCCACCCCCCTTTCGGAAAAGCTGACCACGACTCCATTTTGTTGATCGCTGCCTACAGACAGAAACTAAAACAAGAAGCTCCCACGCTGAGGTCTGTCCAACGCTGGTCTGACCAAGCTGACTCCACACTCCAAGACTGCTTCCATCACGTGGACTGGGAGATGTTTCGTATTGCGTCAGACAACAACATTGACGAATACGCTGATTCGGTTTGCGAGTTCATTAGAACGTGCGTTGAAGATGTCGTTCCCATAGCAACGATTAAAACATTCCCTAACCAGAAACCGTGGATTGATGGCAGCATTCGTGTGAAACTGAAGGCGCGAACCACTGCTTTTAATCAGGGCAAGGTGTCTGGTAACATGACTGAATACAAACAGTGCAGCTATTCCCTCCGCAAGGCTATCAAACAAGCTAAGCGCCAGTACAGAGACAAAGTAGAATCTCAATTCAACGGCTCAGACACAAGAGGCATGTGGCAGGGTCTACAGTCAATCACGGACTACAGGAAGAAACCCAGCCCAGTCACGGACCAGGATGTCTTGCTCCCAGGCAGACTAAATAACTTTTTGCCCGCTTTGAGGACAATACAGTGCCACTGACACGGCCTGCAACGAAAACATGCGGTCTCTCCTTCACTGCAGCCGAAGTGAGTAAGACATTTAAACGTGTTAACCCTCGCAAGGCTGCAGGCCCAGACGGCATCCCCAGCCGCGCCCTCAGAGCATGCGCAGACCAGCTGGCCGGTGTGTTTACGGACATATTCAATCAATCCCTATACCAGTCTGCTGTTCCCACATGCTTCAAGAGGGCCACCATTGTTCCTGTTCCCAAGAAAGCTAAGGTAACTGAGCTAAACGACTACCGCCCCGTAGCACTCACATCCGTCATCATGAAGTGCTTTGAGAGACTAGTCAAGGACCATATCACCTCCACCCTACCTGACACCCTAGACCCACTCCAATTTGCTTACCGCCCAAATAGGTCCACAGACGATGCAATCTCAACCACACTGCACACTGCCCTAACCCATCTGGACAAGAGGAATACCTATGTGAGAATGCTGTTCATCGACTACAGCTCGGCATTCAACACCATAGTACCCTCCAAGCTCGTCATCAAGCTCGAGACCCTGGGTCTCGACCCCGCCCTGTGCAACTGGGTACTGGACTCCCTGACGGGCCGCCCCCAGGTGGTGAGGGTAGGCAACAACATTTCCTCCCCGCTGATCCTCAACACTGGGGCCCCACAAGGGTGCGTTCTGAGCCCTCTCCTGTACTCCTTGTTCACCCACGACTGCGTGGCCACGCACGCCTCCAACTCAATCATCAAGTTTGCGGACGACACAACAGTGGTAGGCTTGATTACCAACCACGACGAGACGGCCTACAGGGAGGAGGTGAGGGCCCTCGGAGTGTGGTGTCAGGAAAATAACCTCACACTCAACGTCAACAAAACTAAGGAGATGATTGTGGACTTCAAGAAACAGCAGAGGGAACACCCCCCCATCCACATCGATGGAACAGTAGTGGAAAGGGTAGCAAGTTTTAAGTTCCTCGGCATACACATCACAGACAAACTGAATTGGTCCACTCACACAGACAGCATCGTGAGGAAGGCGCAGCAGCGCCTCTTCAACCTCAGGAGGCTGAAGAAATTCGGCTTGTCACCAAAAGCACTCACAAACTTCTACAGATGCACAATCGAGAGCATCCTGGCGGGCTGTATCACCGCCTGGTATGGCAACTGCACCGCCCTCAACCGTAAGGCTCTCCAGAGGGTAGTGAGGTCTGCACAACGCATCACCGGGGGCAAACTACCTGCCCTCCAGGACACCTACACCACCCGATGCTACAGGAAGGCCATAAAGATCATCAAGGACATCAACCACCCGAGCCACTGCCTGTTCACCCCGCTGTCATCCAGAAGGCGAGGTCAGTACAGGTGCATCAAAGCTGGGATCGAGAGACTGAAAAACAGCTTCTATCTCAAGGCCATCAGACTGTTAAACAGCCACCACTAACATTGAGTGGCTACTGCCAACACACTGTCAATGACACTGACTCTACTCCAGCCACTTTAATAATGGGAATTGATGGGAAATTATGTAAATATATCACTAGTCACTTTAAACAATGCTACCTTATATAATGTTACTTACCCTACATTATTCATCTCATATGCATACGTAGATACTGTACTCTATATCATCGACTGCATCCTTATGTAATACATGTATCACTAGCCACTTTAACTATGCCACTTGGTTTACATACTCATCTCATATGTATATACTGTACTCGATATCATCTACTGTATCTTGCCTATGCTGCTCTGTACCATCACTCATTCATATATCCTTATGTACATATTCTTTATCCCCTTACACTGTGTATAAGACAGTAGTTTTTTGGAATTGTTAGTTAGATTACTTGTTCGTTATTACTGCATTGTCGGAACTAGAAGCACAAGCATTTCGCTACACTCGCATTAACATCTGCTAACCATGTGTATGTGACAAATAAAATTTGATTTGATTTGATTTGATCCATCCTGTAGCAGTATTATACAGTAAAGGCCCTTAAGGGAGTGAACTTAAGCTAGCAGGGCAATTCTATGCCAGGATGGCCCAATATATTTGGATACAGATTTCAAAAGGTTTTCCAAACATCCTTTCCCCAAAGAACCTTTAAATGGATTTCAAAAACATCCTAAAAATCGGTAATGAAGGTAATGGCCACCTTCTATTCACAGACTGTATTTATTTAGATTTTTCCCAGCTTTGAGAAATATAATATTAGATGCCTTTTAGAAACTCCAGGCAGCAGAATACATGAATGTCAAACACTCCTACAAAAGAGAATACATTTATAACTTGTGTTAAAAGGATTTGACAAATCCTTTCTATTAAGCTCTGAGAAACATCTTCATGATTCAATTAATATTGTGATTTTTAGAGTGAGTGAGTGAGTGAGAGAGAGAGAGAGAGTGAGAGTGAGTGCGAGTGCGTGAGAGTGTGAGTGAGTGAGTGCGCGCGCCTGCTCCTCTGAATGCTCCTCTCGTTGTGTATGTGACTATGTGTGTACAGTACCAGTCTAAAGTTTGGACAAACCTACTCTTTCAAGGGTTTTGAAGCTCAACAGAAGTTGGGTGATGCAACAGGACAATGACCCAGAACACAGAAGTAAATCAACAACAGATTGGCTTCAACAGAAGAAAATATGCCTCCTGGAGTGGTCCAGTCAGAGTCCTGACCTCAACCTGATTGAGATGCTATGGCATGATCACAAGAGAGCAGTTCACACCAGACATCCCAAGAATATTGCTGAACTGAAACAGTTTTGTAAAGAGGAATGGTCCAAAATGCCTCCTGACCGTTGTGCAGGTCTGATCTGCAACTACAGAAAATGTTTGGTTGAGGTTATTGCTGCCAAAGGAGGGTCAACCAGTTATTAAATCCAAGGGTGCACATACTTTTCCCACCCTGCACTGTGAATGTTTACACAGTGTGTTCAATAAAAACATATAATTGTTTGTGTGTTATTAGATTAAGCACGCTGTGTTTGTCTATTGTTGTGACCTAGATGAAGATCAGATCACATTTTATGCCCAAATTATGCAGAAATCCAGGTATTTCCAAAGGGTTCACATACTTTTTTCTTGCCACTGATATCAATCATTGGTTAGTTCTTCAGAGACCAACTAAGTATATTAACTTATATTAACTTACGAGACAATATTCAGCTCAGGTCTCATGAGTCTCCACCGTTTCTTGGAGACAAATTGAATTCTGAGAGTACATGGAAGATGGATGGTGTGGGGGAGAAAATATACACTTCCTAAGGCGATACCCAGTTCACCCTATTAGGAGACAATAAATCCACTTAATGAAAGAACAATATAATAATAATAATATAATAATATATATGCCACTTGAACACAGCTATGGCCCCTTGCTGCTGGCTCATTAGGATAATGCTACAGTAATGATAATGCACTACAGTCGGCTGGCTAGAAGTAAGAGACTGCTAATGGTTGATTAGGTAAATGACCTAGCCAGCTAGTAGCTACAACTTAAAAAGCTTTAGAGAAGAATGTGAGCGCTTAAGTAATATGCATATCAAAAGAGGACAGGGATGAAAGCATAAGAGAATGGAGCCAGAAGTAATAGGCTAAGTAGATTTGATTTGTTCAGGTTTGCATTGTGGGTGAATGCCACCCTCT
>NC_056436.1:11071807-11096807 GCF_018296145.1 Oncorhynchus tshawytscha | reverse complement strand
AGTAGTAGTAGTAGTAGCAGTAGTACTAGTAGCAGTAGTACTAGTAGTAGTAGCAGTAGTACTAGTAGCAGTAGTAGTAGTAGTAGGTGTAGTAGCAGTAGTAGTAGTAGCAGTACTAGTAGTAGTAGTAGCAGCAGCAGTAGTAGCAGTAGTAGTAGTAGCAGTAGTAGTAGTAGGTGTAGTAGCAGTAGTAGTAGTAGTAGTAGTAGTAGTAGTAGTAGTAGCAGTAGCAGTAGTAGGTGTAGTAGCAGTAGTAGTAGTACTAGTAGCAGCAGTAGTAGTAGGTGTAGTAGTACTAGTAGTAGCAGTAGTAGTAGTAGCAGTACTAGTAGTAGTAGTAGTAGTGGTAGTAGTAGTAGTAGTAGCAGCAGTAGTAGCAGCAGTAGTAGTAGCAGTAGTACTAGTAGCAGTAGTAGTAGTAGGTGTAGTAGTACTAGTAGCAGCAGTAGTAGTAGCAGTAGTAGTAGTAGTAGCAGTAGTAGTAGTAGCAGTACTAGTAGTAGCAGCAGTAGTAGTAGCAGTAGTAGTAGTAGTAGCAGTAGTAGGTATAGTAGCAGTAGTAGTAGTAGTAGCAGTAGTAGTAGTAGTAACTGACTTGCCTAGGTAAAAATACAAATTGTCCAGCTAACTGGAATAGTTCAGACTCTAGTTTATTGCATGAATTACAAAAAGTATGTTGGATGTTTAGATAATGAAATGATAAGTGATTTTTTTTTTAGCTGCTAATCTTGCTTATGTTTTGTAAAACAGGGTCCTGAAGTTCTTCCCCAGTGGAACACAACCTTTGACCCCATTGCGTGCTGTGCTGTTGATTACTTTTTGGTCCAATCATTTTTCACGATACTGCAACCCCCCGCGAGAAACAAACAGGTATCAAACAGGTATCCACCAACTGTGACTCTCCATACAGTCTCCAAGGAAACACGGCAAACTTCCCTCTGATCGGTGCAGTTTTCCAATATGGTAATGTGTTCTCTAACACAATTTAGCAGAAAGCAGAGAGAAATCACTGACATTGACAATAAATAGTTTGAAAAGGTACGAACTAGCGTCATACTAGTTTAGAAGACGGTTAGTGTAACGTTACTCCCGTCAGACCGTTGATTACACCCCATCTATCTCTCCTTTCTACAATGTATACTTTGTTACATTGCAATGTATTTCCTCCTAAAGGTTTACGAGCTGTGTGACCCCGACCAGAAAGCCATAAATTAAAGGAATTTATAACCCATGTACAGTAGTAGTAGCTCTGGTCCATGGCGCGAAGACAACATCGAGTTGCCTGTCATCACGTGATGGAACGGAGCGCTGCGGTTATATCTACTAGTCTGGATGGCTGCACTGCTTATTTTATACCACCAGATGGCGCCGTCGTACTAATTTATTTTCAGCTATATACTATTCTCAAACATTTCCCACAGTCATATCAACGTGATTAGTGACCTAGCTATAACACCTCACAAAATCTACAGTCAAGTGGGAACTTTTTAATTAATAATTTTGATATCACTCAGTTACAAAATGTACATTTCCTCAGTCATCCATCTAATCCGTCTTTTGCATGGAAACACGACTTTCAATTTGCATCGAATTCTACGTCAGCAGGCAAAGATTAACATTTTTAATCAGAAAAGTTTCCTTTCACAGCCTCTACAAGCCAGAACGTTGAATAAAATATTTTAACGTACTTAACCGGTTGTCCGTGCGATTGGTCCTTTTGAATGTCATACAATATATCCACAGGAAAGTATAGTTACATCAGCTTTTCAAAGTGCTGGTAGAGCGCTCAGATTCCTACCACCTGCAGCACGCGCAGAACCAGTGGTGGAAAAATAATCGCACTGTGTTACTTGAGTAAAAGTATAGATACCTTAATAGAAAATGACTCAAGTAAAAGTAAAAGTCACCCAGTAAAAATACTACTTGAGGAAAAGTCTAAAAGTATTTCCTTTTAAATATACTTAAGTATCAAAAATATAAATAATTTCAAATTCCTTATATTGAGCAAAGCAGACAGCAGCATTTTTATTTGATTTTACTGATAGCCAGGGGGGCACTCCAACACTCAGACATCATTTACAAATGATGCATTTTGTGTTTAGTGAGTTTGCCAGATCAGAGGCAATAGGGATAAGCATGTGTTCTCTTGATAAGTGCATAAATTGGAAAATGTTCCTGTCAGCTAAGCATTCAAAATGTAACGAGTACTTTTGGGTGTCAGGGAAAATGTATGAAGTAAAAAGTAAATTATTTTCTTGAAGGAATGTAGTAAAGTAAAAGTAGTCCTAAAAAAAATAATGAATGGTGATGTACAGATACCCAATAAAACAACTTAAGTAGTACTTTAAAGTATTTTTTACTTCAGTACTTTACACCACTGTACAGAGCCATGTTACCACGTGCACAAGCTCGGCAAGTATGCATGTCTCTTCTGTACATGCTTCAGGCTTAGCTTCACAAAACATTCTGGCTTGTAGAGGTCTTCAGAGGAAACGTTTATAATTCAAACACTCATTTCTGCCCGGTGTAGAATCCTATGCAATTCAACTTCGTTGGGTTTCCAGGCACATCAGTCTTTGTACTTTTATGCTGGAATCAGAGACCAACATTTTAAGCATACGCAACAGATTCACCAGGTAAGTCTGACAGACCCAGAAGACATTTTCCTACCAGGCACACTGCTGTTGTGACAGAATGAGTACATCATTTGTGTGTGTGTGTACGTTGTGCATGTGTGTGTCTGTCATACAAGCACTCGGAAATGAGAAAATTCATAGACCATGGCATCTACACTTTAAGCTCCTATGTCCTTGATGTGTAGATTTATGTAAATATACTGTTTGTTCGATATCCCACATCCAGTTGTGCTGAACTGGAGCACTCAAACGTGTGTGTGTGTGGTGTGTGTGTGTGCCCACACGCGTGTGTTTTAATGAACAAGACGAAGACCAAATCAAAGTCAGAGTGCACCGATTTGCAGATGTTATCGCCGATGCAGTGAGTAACCGAAAGGTTGCTGGATCCAATACACGAACTGACAGTGAAAAAAAACTGTCGTTCTGCCCCTGAGCAAGGCAGTTAACCCACTGTACCTAGGCTGTCGTTCTGCCCCTGAACAGGCAGTTAACCCACTGTACCTAGGCTGTCGTTCTGCCCCTGAACAGGCAGTTAACCCACTGTTCCTAGGCTGTCGTTCTGCCCCTGAACAGGCAGTTAACCCACTGTTCCTAGGCTGTCGTTCTGCCCCTGAACAGGCAGTTAACCCACTGTTCCCACGGCGCCCGAAGACCTGAATGTCCATTAAGGAACCTCTCTGATTCAGAAGGGTCGGGTTAAATGTGGAAGACACATTTCAGTTGAAGGTACAACTGACTAGGTATCCTCCGTTCCCTTTATATACGGATAAAACAGTATGGAAAAATGACTAAAGATCCCACACAGTCATCCCATTTCCCAAGTAAAAATATCCTTTGAATGACCAAAACGTCCTCCATAATATTTTTATGCTATTAAAATGCTCAGAATTGAAGAAATGGTCAATTATCTCTCATCTCTAAATATCAGGAAGCCTGTGAGAACAGGCTGAGTGGGTGGGGAGCTTATATCATGAGCTTGCCTTGACTGACAGCTCTTTGAAACACACTTGTGGTCGTTGCCAGGTAACAAGGTAAACAATGGTTGAGTCATTGATGTTCAGGTAAACAATGGGCCACATGTCATTGATGTTCAGGTAAACACTCGGCCACATGTCATTTCGAGCCTAAGCAGTATGCCTCAACACACACATTTCTCTGCAAAATGCTCTCATGGTCAACAGAGCTGATCATGGACTATTGGATATCAGACAAACAGCATCAATACACGACTGTATTTCTATTGCTGTGTAACTAATTACAGGATACAGTTCACTGATGCACTTCTTCCTAAGACTAAGTAAAGCCTGAGTCACCTTAGAAGCTTAAACACGAGGGAACGTACATGAAAACAGCATACAATAAGTGTACTGGACAGTTTATTGGTGCCTCCGCATTAGCATTATAAATTACAATATGTTCAGAATTCTACTGTCACGCCTACTCCCACTCCGACTAACCACCGGGCCTGGCAACCATCGTTATGCACACGTGGACATCATTGTAATCCAAGATGATGTAGCAGTAAGACGTGTTCGTTTTTGTCCCGTGTAAATATTCATTTTTTTGTGTGTTTTTTTGGTGTATATTTCAATATATTTCAATCTCTTTTTTTCCATTTTCGATTCAAATATACCTTCCTGCAACCCGCCTCACCCAATGTGGCACGGATCTGCTATTTTGTAGACCTTATAATCTTAAACCTCCATCATAAGCTAGTCATCAGAAGCTAGCCAGCTAATTAGCTACCAGCTATTTAGTCATTGTTAGCCACTGCTAGCGGTCTTGACCTTTAGCTCGCTTTAATAATCATACCTGCCAGTCTGCACAGCGCGATATCATCCCTGAGCATATCGAACTACTTTTCTCCACTACATCACCGGATTCCTGCCGCAAGCTCTAGACCATTACACTGGATCATCGCAGCTAGCCAGCTGCTACCGAGTGGCTATTGTGGATAATGGCCTTGTCCAGAAGCAAGCACCGGTTAGCCTCTAGCTAGGCTCATCTCCTGGCTAGCCAACGACGTACACCACCTACAATACCTCTCTTGCCAATTGGCCTGGACCCTTTGTCGACACGGAGCCCCGCCGATCCAACACGACTGGTCTGCTGACGTAATTTGGGCCGATGTGCTCTCAACCGTCCTCTGCGTCGTGGATGTCGGTGAAGACCCATCTGCTAGCCCCGGCCCGCTAGGTTTCTGAACGCCGTGTCTCCCGCACGCCTACCGTAGTAACGACTACCGAACGGCTCCGTTTAATCTATCGCTGCTCATTGAAACCTATGTTCACTCGGCTACACAGCTGATGCCTGCTGGACCGTTCATTAACACGGTACTTCATTTTGTTTATCTGTCGACCCCAGCCTCGCACTCAGGCCCTGTGTGTAGCTAATTGACCCTCTCTGCCCATTCATCGCCATTTACCCGTTGTTGTTGTCTTAGCTGTTTACCTGTTGTTGTCTTAGCTGTTTACCGTTGTTGTCTTAGCTGTTTACCCGTTGTTGTCTTAGCTGTTTACCCGTTGTTGTCTTAGCTGTTTACCCGTTGTTGTCCTGGCTGTTTACCCATTGTTGTCTTAACTGTTTACCGTTGTTGTCTTAGCTGTTTACCCGTTGTTGTCTTAGCTGTTTACCCATTGTTGTCTTAGCTGTTTACCCGTTGTTGTCCTAGCTGTTTACCCTGTTTACCCGTTGTTGTTATCTTAGCTGTTTACCCGTTGTTGTCTTAGCTGTTTACCCGTTGTTGTCTTAGCTGTTTACCCGTTGTTGTCTTAGCTGTTTACCCGTTGTTGTCTTAGCTGTTTACCTGTTGTTGTCCTAGCTGTTTACCCGTTGTTGTCCTAGCTGTTTACCCATTGTTGTCTTAGCTGTTTACCCGTTGTTGTTATCTTTTAGCTGTTTACCCGTTGTTGTCTTAGCTGTTTACCCGTTGTTGTCTTAGCTGTTTACCCGTTGTTGTCTTGTTTACCCATTGTTGTCTGCTGTTTACCCGTTGTTGTCTTAGCTGTTTACCCGTTGTTGTCCTAGCTGTTTCTACCCGTTGTTGTCCTAGCTGTTTACCCGTTGTTGTCCTAGCTGTTTACCCGTTGTTGTCCTAGCTGTTTACCCGTTGTTGTCCTAGCTGTTTACCCGTTGTTGTCCTAGCTGTTTACCCGTTGTTGTCTTAGCCCTCCCAATCAATACCTGTGATTGCTTTATGCCTTTCTCTAATGTCAATATGCCTTGTATACTGTTGTTTAGGGCAGCTCTCATTGTTTTATTTTACTGTGGAGCCCCGAGTCCCACTCAACATGCCCTTAGATAGCTCCTTTGTCCCAGCCCCCACACATGCGGAGACCTCACCTGGCTTAACTGGTGCCCTCCAGAGATGCAACCTCTCTCATCGTCACTCAATGCCTAGGTTTACCTCCACTGTACTCGCACCCTACCATATCCTTGTCTGTACATTATGCCCTGAACCTATCCTACCATGCCCAGAAATCTGCTCCTTTTATATTCTGTTCCCAACGCACTCGACGACTAGTTCTTATAGCCTTTAGCCGTGCCCTCATCCTACTCCTATAGTTTGTTAACAAGAAATTTGTGCAGTGGTTGAAAAACGGGTTTTAATGACTCCAAACTTAAGTGTATTTAAACTTCTGTCTTCAACTGTATTCATAAGACACTTATTATATAATTTACAATCGGCCAGCCGAGCTGAAAGACTGATCGACATGAACATTCATGAGAAATAAGGATGAGAAATAATGGTGAGGCATCATTCGACAGTAGAAAAAAGATTAAAGCCATAATCCTAATATGGGCATGTGGCCGCCCTACACTTTTGCAGGACCCCATTGATTCGTACAATTTGTAACATTCACCCCCCCCCCCCATCTGAATGATTATAGAAACTATACAAAGTAACAAAGTGTGATGTCATATCACGTAAAAAATGCAAATCTACAGAGATTAAGGAGGGGGGACCCATGTACCCGCGCGTCAATCAAGCAGGCTTCTCTCACTCACTTGGTTTCAGTCACCCCAAAGATTGAAGAGGGAGACAAATCCAGCTATGGCCTCCTCCTTGTCAGGCCTCTCACAATGGGCTTGTCAGGCCTCTCACAATGGGCTTGTCAGGCCTCTCACAATGGGCTTGTCAGGCCTCTCACAATGGGCAGACAGCCTCCCCACATACGGCACTGGATCAAGGGTGACCTTGTTGAAGAGGAGATCCCAGGAGCCTGTCTATGTAGCCTGTAAAGGGAAATGTTCAGTTAAACAGTGAATTTGATTTCCTTTTCTGAAACACGATGCTATCAATTCGTTGGAGTAGTGATCTACTTATTTTACTATGTGTTTTCTGGAGTTCTTGAAGTACTCAATTTGAAATATGCAATAGTTGGTTGTGTACTTTTTTTGTGAAACTTTTCCATGTTTGTATTTGGAATTTTTGTGTGCTTGAAATGCTCAATCGATTTAAAATGAATGACACTAACTTACAGTATGTTGGGTTTGTCGTCACGGCTTCACAGCGTATCCCCCCTTCTTTGCCCTGGGTAAGCTGATTTCGTATCGCAGCATTCCTGCTGCGGTGGTTGCCTTGGAAGCGGTGCAGACAGAATTTTCTAAAATGCCTGTCATTACAACTTGATGACACTTGAAAGACACAAGGAGATGGAAAGTTAAATAATTACCCCCCCCACCTTCCCTACCGAATCATCATGATTAGCCTCAATGACACAAGCTACATCAACTGTAAGACAACAACCCACACAATGGAATGGAAGAACATGATTTTAGGGGTAAATTACAAATACTATACACAACGCAACTCCTTCTGTGGACAACATTCCTTCATGTCAGCTGTGTGCTGGCAGTTCTCAGACAATGTAGGAGGGGCTTAAGGATGGAAGAACCAAAACCATAGAGTGAATGTCAGCTGTGTGCTGGCAGTTCTCAGACAACGTAGGAGGGGCTTAAGGATGGAAGAACCAAAACCATAGAGTGAATGTCAGGTGTGTTACAGAAAATATACCGTTCACAAGTCAAAACAGTTACAGCCATCGTGTCAGACTCATCAAACTCTGATACTTACAGCGCTTGCAAGATCCACTGATCCACTGTCAATGATTGTACAGCATCCGTCTTCAGGATCAGCTTCCTGGCAAGACCCATCGAATGTTCTCCCCAATTGATAAAGCAACTGCGCTTGAAATGTGTACTACACACGCGTGACATGATTTTCGGTGCAGCCTGTCCACCCTATCAATGTCTTCAATCTTCAGAAGATAGTGTAAACTTAAATCAACACTATGGCATCCAGTCACAACACAGTGGTAGGTAGCTTGCTAGCTAAAAGTCACGACACAGTGGTAGGTAGCTTGCTAGCTAAAAGTCACGACACAGTGGTAGGTAGCTTGCTAGCTAAAAGTCACGACACAGTGGTAGGTAGCTTGCTAGCTAAAAGTCACGACACAGTGGTAGGTAGCTTGCTAGCTAAAAGTCACGACACAGTGGTAGGTAGCTTGCTAGCTAAAAGTCACGACACAGTGGTAGGTAGCTTGCTAGCTAAAAGTCACGACACAGTGGTAAGTAGCTTGCTAGCTAAAAGTCACGACACAGTGGTAGGTAGCTTGCTAGCTAAAAGTCACGACACAGTGGTAGGTAGCTTGCTAGCTAAAAGTCACGACACAGTGGTAGGTAGCTTGCTAGCTAAAAGTCACGACACAGTGGTAAGTAGCTTGCTAGCTAAAAGTCACGACACAGTGGTAGGTAGCTTGCTAGCTAAAAGTCACGACACAGTGGTAGGTAGCTTGCTAGCTAAAAGTCACGACACAGTGGTAGGTAGCTTGCTAGCTAAAAGTCACGACACAGATGAAAAGGGGTTAGTTACCAATATTGTTCTGCCACGTTGTGCTTACGCTATTTTATGGTTTGTAAACAAAGCCATATGATGACGGTTTTAAGGCGTTACATATTTAAATGAGTTACAATTACAAGACACTATCATTGGTGTATAAACATTACCGGCTTTACCTGACTTTGCATAAAGTAATACCTGCTTCCTGAATCCAAACGTTTGACATGGGAGGGGACCAGTAACTGTATGAAACCAGCTTCAGTTATTTTTCATACTTACGTCAAGCTATGATGAACTGGTTCCATCAAGATATCATCCCATTTGATGAAAAACATTATTTTCACTGTTTATGACCTTTTTAAAGTGACCAGTGTTCAATGACTCTATGTAGACAGGGCAAAGCTGTCTCTTAAGGTGCAGGGTAGTGTAGCCGGCTAGAAACTGTGACTAAGATTCAGGGCAGGGTACTGGGCGGAGGCCGGCTAGTGTTTACTGTTTAACAGTCTGATGATGGCCTGGAGATAGATGCACCTGTTCTGTCACTTCCTTCTGTTAGCGGGGTGAACGGGTTGTGGCTCGGGTGACTGAGGTCCTTGATGATCTTCTTGGCCTTCCTGTGACACCGGGTGCTGTAGATGTCCTGGAATACTCCCCGACAGGGACCATTTCAGGTTGTCAGGGATGTGCACCACCGAGGAACTTGAAGCTTTGGACCCTTTCCACTGCGGCCCCCTCAATGAGATAGAGCCACAGGACATAGCCTCTGAACAGTCATCGCAGAATATTTAATTTGAGGGAATTGACGGAGTGGCTTATGAGTGGCTTACACACACAAACAAACACACACACACACACACACACACACACACACACACACACACACACACACACACACACACACACACACACACACACACACACACACACACACACACACACACACACACACACACACACACACACACGCACACACGCACACACACACACGCGACACCGATTCCTGCCTGTAGCTATTCTCTGACAGCCTCAATGGCTTCTTTAGGTTAATCTATAGCGTGCCCGCAGTTTAGATGTCATTACAGTTTCATATGCTGTTCATCACAGCCCCGCTTATGGCAACAACAGACAGGCAGCCCTCCAACTGAGACGCCAGCATTTAGCTGCTGTCTCCAATTCAGATTGGACAGGGGAAGACTAAACCAAACCAAACCACCTAGTGTATCATTCCAAATCATTTGGGTGAAATGGAATGAAATGAGAGGGGACGCATGATTTAGATTGGGTGTAATCATTTTACACATTTCCAGTAATTAAAAAGAATGCCTCAACAAAAGGCGCGCGGCTTGGTGTAATTGTTGGCGTGACGATGAGCCCCGACACTATAACTAGGGCACTGTTGACAGGCGAGTGAGAGAGAGAGAGAGAGAAAAGAGAGAGAGGGGAAAGAGAAGAAGGGGGCTGGGTAGATGGATACGAGGATTTTGAAGGAAGATGTTAAAGATTAGGAAGTAATGTGTCTCTCTTGTTTTAAAGCCAGGAGCAAAATGTTTTTCTGTATATTGCCCAGACAGAGAGAGAGAGAAACAGAGGGGTGGAGAGAAAGAGAGAGAGAGAGAGAGAGAGGTGGAGGTAGAGAGGAAGAGGGAGTGAAGAGAGAGAGAGAATCTATTTAGCGGCATGGTTGAACAAGAGGGGGAGAAAGAGAGGAAGAGAAAGAGGGCAGTGAATTAAACGGCTCTTCTGGATGTGGTGTGATAAGTGAATTGGAGGTGGGAAGAGAGAGAGAGAGAGAGAGAGTGTGGCTAACTAGAGAGAGTAGCTAGCCTCTGGCTGGCTGAGAGTGAGTGAGTGTGTGGCTAACTAGAGAGAGTAGCTAGCCTCTGGCTGGCTGAGAGTGAGTGAGTGTGTGGCTAACTAGAGAGAGTAGCTAGCCTCTGGCTGGCTGAGAGTGAGTGAGTTTGTGGCTAACTAGAGAGAGTAGCTAGCCTCTGGCTGGCTGAGAGTGAGTGAGTGTGTGGCTAACTAGAGAGAGTAGCTAGCCTCTGGCTGGCTGAGAGTGAGTGAGTGTGTGGCTAACTAGAGAGAGTAGCTAGCCTCTGGCTGGCTGAGAGTGAGTGAGTGTGTGGCTGACTAAGAGTGAATGGGGCCAGCAGGCAGTGTGGGTGTGTGCTTGGCTAGACTGTCTCTCTGTAACTGGTCCAGAGTTTTAAGCAGAGGCAAATGATTGGCAAGAAACTAACTACCATGACTGTCATCTCCCTCACTGTATCCCTATAACAGGGTCTCCAACAGGTTGATCGCAAGTAGCTCATAGCCCACCTATGAGTAGCTTGTCAAACAATTTTGAAAGTACGTGCAATTTTCACGTTTTCCCACCACAAACTGTCATAAAACAAATCTCAGAAGTATCAGACACCGTAAGCTCCCAGCTACTATTTAACCAATGATTCATTGACATTATCCCACCCCTGGTTAGCCTCCATTGGCTTAAAAAGCCAAACCTAACACAATATCTGCCAATTAATTTCCAGGAATATTGTCCCCCCTGTCTGTCTGTGTGGTGGGCTTGTTTGTCTATTACCGTGTGTAGCTGTCACATTCTGACCATCGTTCGTGTGTGTTTTCCTTGTTTTAGTGTTGGTCAGGACGTGAGCTGGGTGGGCATTCTATGTTGTGTGTCTGGTTTGTCTATTTCTATGTTTGGCCTGATATGGTTCTCAATCAGAGGCAGGTGTTAGTCATTGTCTCTGATTGGGAACCATACTTAGGTAGCCTGTTTTGTGTTGGGTTTGGTGGGTGATTGTTCCTGTCTTTGTGTTTGTGGCACCAGATAGGCCTGTTTCGGGTTTTTCACGGTTCTTGTTTTGTAGATTGTTGTATTTTCATCTTTCTTAAAGATGTACAAAAATAACCACGCTGCATTTTGGT
The DNA here is from genome assembly GCF_018296145.1 of Oncorhynchus tshawytscha. NCBI lineage: Eukaryota > Metazoa > Chordata > Actinopteri > Salmoniformes > Salmonidae > Oncorhynchus > Oncorhynchus tshawytscha. The sequence continues at coordinate 11,085,401 of NC_056436.1, read as the reverse complement.
CCGCCTCTCTTTCACCAGAAGAAAACCGTTACAGCCAGTTGATGTGATAACCATCTTGTGGGTTGACAGAAAAACTTTGCCCAAAACCTGCTCAATTAAATGTTAACTGTATAGTAGGCTTACCTGGCAGAAGTATATAATTTGTATCTATTATTTGTTATTTGCAAACTCTGCCATAAAATGAGCAGCAGCACAGAACCATCACAAGGCCGGCACATTAGACCTCAAATTCCTCACTCGCTAGATGCGCACTTAAAGGAGAATTACACTCAAAACTATACATTCTTCCAGACCCTAAAAAAAGTATGTCGATTTATGCATTGACATGGACTCAAAACATGCAATTAATATTTTTTGCTATAAACAATAGTAATTTTAAGAGTGGAAAAAGAAACCCGGAAAAATGAAACTGAGAACATCATTTTCTGGGGGGAAAAAATCTCATATTTTATAGTTGTTTAATAATCGTTATTTTACCAGGTATATTGACAGAAAACAACACCGTGCACTTATACACTAAGGACCCTGGGAAGAGTTGATAACATAGTGCACTACTTTCTCTTATACACTAAGGACCCTGGGAAGAGTTGACAACATAGTGCACTACTTTCTATTGAACACTAAGGACCCAGGGAAGAGTTGATAACATAGTGCACTACTTTCTCTTGTACACTAAGGACCCTGGGAAGAGTTGATAACATAGTGCACTACTTTCTCTTGTACACTAAGGACCCTGGGAAGAGTTCCAGGGGAGAGGAGAAGAATGTGCCTATTCGAAAGCTAGAAAACAAATGAGTAGCTGGTGACATGTTTCATTGTTTAAAAGTAGCCCCCATGATAGAAAAGGTTTGGAGACCCCTGCTCTATAGTAATATATACCATCTAACAGACACTTTAAAATCACTTTGAGATTGGGGAACCCTGATCTATAGAGAGTCTTGTTACATCCTCTCTCTCTCTCTCTCTCCCCTCCAACCTGAAACTGTTGTGTATTCTGAGTTTACCTGGTTGATTTCCAACAGGTCATGTGTGTGAAAGTATGTACCAATTGATTAAAGCGGCAATCAGCAATTGAAACAAGTGATGTCCCCACCCCTGTTTCGGTCAGAAGCTGAGGAATGGGGCTGGAGAAATGTAATCACTCTCAAGGACAGAATTATGGATGCAAGGACTTGCCATCCATGACATCGAAATCATATTTTTAACCATGTTTTGAGGCTGTGTAGTGTTTGTTTACATTTACTTTGTTTTTACAAACAATGGAGTACAAACATTGGGTTCCGATGGAGTGTGACAGTTGAACTAAGCTCATTAAAAGTGATATTCTTCAAGAATCAATAAGTTACTTGTGGTTGCCACGTGTTGAGTCATAGTCACAGATCTGTGGTAGGGGCCCACCGCTTGACTGATAGTGTTGACAGAAACACACACACACACACACACACACACACACACACACACACACACACACACACCTTAACTGTCACTGTTACTCACACGCACACACACACACACACACACACACACACACACACACACACACACACACACACACATACTCACATACACACACTCAATCACACCCCCATTCACGCACTCATTACTGACGCCACACACTCACACACACACATTAGTTTACTCCAATTGGGGAGGGGTGATAGGGTTAGGGGAAAATAATAAAGGAAAGTATATATCTTTATAAATAAAAAATATAAAGTATATGTGGGGGATTGGAAATGATGCACACAATTACATTGATGGAAGCCACAATCTACCTGCAATATTTAAGCTGATCTACCCCCCCCACCCCCAATAAAAAATAAATAAATACTTGAAACCTGACACACATCTGACACCCGCCCTTCTCCAAACACACTGCTATTTCTCCCTCTCTGTGAAAGCTTGGCACTGCGCTCTCCTTTTCTCTCCCTCTTCTCCATCTCTCTCCCTCTCTCTCTCTTCTCTCTCCAGCTCTGGATATTATCTAAGAAGCCCACACAGCACGCTGCCTGCCTTTCATTCACTGCCAGACACTCTCCCTGTCTGTGCCGGTCTCTCTCTCTCTTTTCTCTCTCTCTCTCTCGTTTCTCTCTCTCTCTCTCTCTCTCTCTTTTCTCTCTCTCTCTCTCTCTCTCCCTTTCTCTCTCTCTCTCTCTCTCTGGGATGGGAAGGGAAGGGATGGGAAGGGATGGGAAGAGAATGGATGGGATGGGAAGGGAAGGGATGGAAAGCGATGGGAAGAGAATGGATGGGATGGGAAGGGAAGGGATGGGAAGAGAATGGATGGGATGGGATGGGATGGGAAGGGATGGGAAGGGATGGGAAGGGATGGGAGGAGAATGGATGGGATGGGGGTGAGATGGGGAAGGGAAGGGAATAGATGGGGATGTGATGGGGATGGGAAGGGAAGGGATGGGAAGAGAATGGATGGGATGGGAAGGGAAGGGAAGGGAAGGGAAGGGAAGGGAAGGGGAAGGGAAGGGATGGGAAGGGAAGGGAAGGGAAGGGAAGGGATGGGAAGGGATGGGATGGGAAGGGATGGGAAGGGATGGGAAGAGAATGGATGGGATGGGAAGGGAAGGGATGGAAAGGGATGGGAAGAGAATGGATGGGATGGGAAGGGGAGGGAAGGGATGGAAAGGGATGGGAAGAGAATGGATGGGATGGGAAGGGATGGGAAGAGAATGGATGGGATGGGAAGGGAATGGATGGGATGGGAAGAGAGAGAGGAAGGGATGGGAAGGGATGGATGGGAAGGGATGGGAAGGGATGGGAAGAGAATGGATGGGAAGTGAAGGGATGGGAAGGGATGGGAAGAGACTGGATGGGATGGGAAGGGAAGGGATGGGAAGAGAATGGATGGGATGGGATGGGGAGAGAATGGATGGGATGGGGTTGGAATGGGAAGGGATGGGGGTGAGATGGGAATGGGAGGGGAAGGGGTGGGAAGGTATAGGATGTGAAGGGGATGGGGATGGGGATGGGAAGGGATTGGAAATAGGTTTGTGAATGCCATCAGCCTTTGTCTTCCTCTGTAAATCAATGTTGTTTGTAGACATGGCCACTGTTTCAGACACGGTGGCCTTAGTTGTTCACACACAGTCGAGTCATGGAAGACTGTTCCTGACTTGTGGCTGTAATTACAAGGAAGATGATACTAAATGCTTTAGGTGGAACATGGCACACACACATTACACACATACACGGTTAGGGGACCTCTGGGCTAGGGACTGAATACACTTTGTTTGCATCCAAAATGGCACCAATTAGGGCAATGCTGAGCTCATTCTGTGTCTCTGCCCCCTCCCTGTCTCCTCCTTCCCTCCCCTGTCTCCTCCTTCCCTCCACGGTCTCCTCCTTCCCTCCCCTGTCTCCTCCTTCCCTCCCCTGTCTCCTCCTTCCCTCCGCTGTCTCCTCCTTCCCTCCGCTGTCTCCTCTTTCCCTCCGCTGTCTCCTCCTTCCCTCCGCTGTCTCCTTCTCCCTCCCCTGTCTCCTTCTCCCTCCCCTGTCTCCTTCTCCCTCCCCTGTCTCCTCCTTCCCTCCGCTGTCTCCTCCTTCCCTCCGCTGTCTCCTCCTTCCCTCCGCTGTCCGCTTCTCCCTCCCCTGTCTCCTTCTCCCTCCCCTGTCTCTCCCTCCGCGGTCTCCTCCTTCCCTCCCCTGTCTCCTCCTTCCCTCCCCTGTCTCCTCCTTCCCTCCGCTGTCTCCTCCTTCCCTCCGCTGTCTCCTCCTTCCCTCCGCTGTCTCCTTCTCCCTCCCCTGTCTCCTTCTCCCTCCCCTGTCTCCTTCTCCCTCCCCTGTCTCCTCCTTTCCTCCGCTGTCTCCTTCTCCCTCCCCTGTCTCCTTCTCCCTCCCCTGTCTCCTCCTTCCCTCCCCTGTCTCCTCCTTCCCTCCCCTGTCTCCTTCTCCCTCCCCTGTCTCCTCCTTCCCTCCCCTGTCTCCTCCTTTCCTCCGCTGTCTCCTTCTCCCTCCCCTGTCTCCTTCTCCCTCCCCTGTCTCCTCCTTCCCTCCGCTGTCTCCTCCTTCCCTCCCCTGTCTCCTTCTCCCTCCCCTGTCTCCTTCTCCCTCCCCTGTCTCCTCCTTCCCTCCCCTGTCTCCTTCTCTCTTTCCATGTATCCTTCTCTCCTCCCTGTCTCCTTCTCTCCTCCCCTGTCTCCTTCTCTCCTCCCCTCTCTCCTTCTCTCCTCCCCTGCCACCTTCTCTCCTCCACTGCCACCTTCTCTCCTCCCCTGTATCCTTCTCTCCTCCTGGGTCCCCTGTCTCCTTCTCTCCTCCCAGGTCACCTGTCTCCTTCTCTCCTCCCCTGTCTCCTTCTCTCACTCCCCTGTCTCCTTCTCTCCTCTCCTGTATCCTTCTCTCCTCCTGGGTCCCCTGTCTCCTTCTCTCCTCCCCTGTCTCCTTCTCTCACTCCCCTGTCTCCTTCTCTCCTCCCCTGCCACCTTCTCTCCTTCACTGCCACCTTCTCTCCTCCCCTATATCCTTCTCTCCTCCTGGGTCCCCTGTCTCCTTCTCTCCTCCCCTGTCTCCTTCTCTCACTCCCCTGTCTCCTTCTCTCACTCCCCTGTCTCCTTCTCTCCACCACTGTCTCCTTATCGTTCTCTCTTCCCCTGCTTTCAGTTTCCTTTAATATAGGATGACAGAGAGCATAAGGATTGGATAGAGGAGGAGGGAGGGGGTGTGGCAAGCAGTGTGGGAAAAGAAAGGGGGGGATGAGAGAGAGAAAAAGTGTGATATTTAGTGTGAAGTTGGGGAGTGAATGAAGAGCTGAAATGTGTGTATGTGTGTAGAGTTTATGTGTATGGCCCAGGGCTATGTTTAGTTCAGATTATCACTCCAAAGTGATAAATAAAAACGTTTGCCCCAAGGGAGGGAGAGAGGAGGAGGGAGGGGGAGAGAGGAGGGAGGGGGAGAGGAGGGAGGGGGGGGAGAGGAGGAGGGGGGGGAGAGGAGGGAGGGGAGAGAGAGGAGGGAGGAGAGAAAGGAGGGTTGAAGAGAGAGGGGATAGGAGGGAGAGAAAACATGCTTGATCTTTGTACACCTCAAAATAGAACTAAAGCCTCCAGCAGTTAGTGTGTGTGTGTGTGTGTGGGTGTGCGTGTGCAGCTATGTGTTGTGTGTGTTCTCTCTGTCCCTTCAGCCCTTTCCCATGTCCTTTCTGTCATAATCACAGAACAATGGAGATCTTCCTGCAGGCTCTAACGCCATTAACACCACACACACACACACACACACACACACACACACACACACGCACACGCACACGCACGCACGCACGCACGCACGCACACACACACACACACACACACACACACACACACACACACACATTTACGGCCGTGTGCCGCCTGAGCTCTTGCACACAACATTTCGTCGTTACTGTCCCCATGGCAACATGGCAACGCAGAGCCTGCCGTTGTCCCCCCCCCTTTTCTTTCTGTCTCTCCACCCTTTGTTTCTTCCTCTTTTACCTCTCCGTCCTTCCTTCTTTCTTCTCTCCTCTGTTTTCCTCACCCATTCCCTCTTTTGTTGTTTCTTCCTCTGCTTCTCTCCATTCTTTGTTGCTCTTTCCCATCTCTCTCTCTGTCTGTCTCCACAGCAACGATCAGCACTGAGGGATATTCACCTTTCTCCACAGCAACTATCAGTCATCAGTGTTGTGTTAAACACCTACATCACTGAGAGGGATATTCACCTTTCTCATCTCTCTCTCCTCTGCCTCTCTCTTTTCTCATATCTCTCATTTCGTCCTTTTTTTGTGCAAACCATTTGCAATGTCTCTTTCATTTAGTAGAGAATGCAGTACCACATGGACAGTTACATTAGACTTTGGACTTTCTACAAACAAGTTCCTTTGTGAATAAGAAATACCAGCGTCGTCACAACAATTCGGTGCCCCTTAAGAGGAGTGTAATTTGGTTTAAAAAATAACTTTTTACAATAATAATAATTCATACATTCTGTCATAAAGATCACATGTTCAACCTAACATTATGCCCCCCCCCATCTTTTATTTTTTTATTTCACCTTTATTTAACCAGGTAGGCTAGTTGCAACTGCGACCTGGCCAAGATAAAGCATAGCAGTGTGAACAGACAACACAGAGTTACACATGGAGTAAACAATTAACAAGTCAATAACACAGTAGGAAAAAAAAGGGGAGTCTATGTACATTGTGTGCAAAAGGCATGAGGAGGTAGGCGAATAATTACAATTTTGCAGATTAATAACACTGGAGTGATAAATGATCAGATGGTCATGTACAGGTAGAGATATTGGTGTGCAAAAGAGCAGAAAAGTAAATAAATAAGAACAGTACGGGGATGAGGTAGGTAAAAATGGGTGGGCTATTTACCGATAGACTATGTACAGCTGCAGCGATCGGTTAACTGCTCAGACAGCAGATGTTTGAAGTTGGTGAGGGAGATAAAAGTCTCCAACTTCAGCGATTTTTGCAATTCGTTCAGGTCACAGGCAGCAGAGAACTGGAACGAAAGGCGGTCAAATGAGGTGTTGGCTTTAGGGATGATCAGTGAGATACACCTGCTGGAGTGCGTGCTACGGATGGGTGTTGCCATCGTGACCAGTAAACTGAGATAAGGCGGAGCTTTACCTAGCATGGACTTGTAGATGACCTGGAGCCAGTGGGTCTGGCGACGAATATGTAGCGAGGGCCAGCCGACTAGAGCATACAAGTCGCAGTGGTGGGTGGTATAAGGTGCTTTAGTGACAAAACGGATGGCACTGTGATAAACTGTTTGCTGAGTAGAGTGTTGGAAGCAATTTTGTAGATGACATCGCCGAAGTCGAGGATCGGTAGGATAGTCAGTTTTAATAGGGTAAGTTTGGCGGCGTGAGTGAAGGAGGCTTTGTTGCGGAATAGAAAGCCGATTCTTGATTTGATTTTCGATTGGAGATGTTTGATATGAGTCTGGAAGGAGAGTTTACAGTCTAGCCAGACACCTAGGTACTTATAGATGTCCACATATTCAAGGTCGGAACCATCCAGGGTGGTGATGCTGGTCAGGCGTGCGGGTGCAGGCAGCGAACGGTTGAAAAGCATGCATTTGGTTTTACTAGGGTTTAAGAGCAGTTGGAGGCCACGGAAGGAGTGTTGTATGGCATTGAAGCTCGTTTGGAGGTTAGATAGCACAGTGTCCAAGGACGGGCCGGAAGTATATAGAATGGTGTCGTCTGCGTAGAGGTGGATCAGGGAATCGCCCGCAGCAAGAGCAACATCATTGATATATACAAAGAAAAGAGTCGGCCCGAGGATTGAACCCTGTGGCACCCCCATAGAGACTGCCAGAGGACCGGACAGCATGCCCTCCGATTTGACACACTGAACTCTGTCTGCAAAGTAATTGGTGAACCAGGCAAGGCAGTCATCCGAAAAACCGAGGCTACTGAGTCTGCCGATAAGAATATGGTGATTGACAGAGTCGAACGCCTTGGCAAGGTCGATGAAGACGGCTGCACAGTACTGTCTTTTATCGATGGTGGTTATGATATCGTTTAGTACCTTGAGCGTCGCTGAGGTGCACCCATGACCGGCTCGGATATATGAAAGAGAGGTTGAACAGGCTGGTAATAGGGGTTGCGACAATGGCGGCGGATAGTTTCAGAAATAGAGGGTCCAGATTGTCAAGCCCAGCTGATTTGTACGGGTCCAGGTTTTGCAGCTCTTTCAGAACATCTGCTATCTGGATTTGGGTAAAGGAGAACCTGGAGAGGCTTGGGCGAGTAGCTGCGGGGGGAGCTGTTGGCCGAGGTTGGAGTAGCCAGGCGGAAGGCATGGCCAGCCGTTGAGAAATGCTTGTTGAAGTTTTCGATAATCATGGATTTATCGGTGGTGACCGTGTTACCTAGCCTCAGTGCAGTGGGCAGCTGGGAGGAGGTGCTCTTGTTCTCCATGGACTTCACAGTGTCCCAGAACTTTTTGGAGTTGGAGCTACAGGATGCAAACTTCTGCCTGAAGAAGCTGGCCTTAGCTTTCCTGACTGACTGCGTGTATTGGTTCCTGACTTCCCTGAACAGTTGCATATCGCGGGGACTATTCGATGCTATTGCAGTCCGCCACAGGATATTTTTGTGATGGTCGAGGGCAGTCAGGTCTGGAGTGAACCAAGAGCTGAATCTGTTCTTAGTTCTGCATTTTTTGAACGGAGCATGCTTATCTAAAATGGTGAGGAAGTTACTTTTAAAGAATGACCAGGCATCCTCAACTGACGGGATGAGGTCAATGTCCTTCCAGGATACCCGGGCCAGGTCGATTAGAAAGGCCTGCTCACAGAAGTGTTTTAGGGAGCGTTTGACAGTGATGAGGGGTGGTCGTTTGACAGCGGCTCTGTAGCGGATACAGGCAATGAGGCAGTGATCGCTGAGATCCTGGTTGAAGACAGCAGAGGTGTATTTGGAGGGCCAGTTGGTCAGGATGACGTCTATGAGGGTGCCCTTGTTTACAGATTTAAGGTTGTACCTGGTGGGTTCCTTGATGATTTGTGTGAGATTGAGGGCATCTAGCTTAGATTGTAGGACTGCCGAGGTGTTAAGCATATCCCAGTTTAGGTCACCTAACAGAACAAACTCTGAAGCTAGATGGTTGGCGATCAATTCACAAATGGTGTCCAGGGCACAGCTGGGAGCTGAGGGGGGTCGGTAGCAGGCGGCAACAGTGAGAGACTTATTTCTGGAGAGAGTCATTTTCAAAATTAGTAGTTCGAACTGTTTGGGTATGGACCTGGAAAGTATGACATTACTTTGCAGGCTCTCTCTGCAGTAAACTGCAACTCCTCCCCCTTTGGCAGTTCTATCTTGACGGAAAATGTTATAGTTGGGTATGGAAATCTCAGAATTTTTGGTGGCCTTCCTGAGCCAGGATTCAGACACGGCAAGGACATCAGGGTTAGCAGAGTGTGCTAAAGCAGTGAGTAAAACAAACTTAGGGAGGAGGCTTCTGATGTTGACATGCATGAAACCAAGGCTTTTTCGATCACAGAAGTCAACAAATGAGGGTGCCTGGGGACATGCAGGGCCTGGGTTTACTTCCACATCACCCGCGGGACAGAGGAGGAGTAGAATGAGGGTGCGGCTAAAGGCTATCAAAACTGGTCGCCTAGAGCGTTGGGGACAGAGAATAAAAGGAGCAGATTTCTGGGCATGGTAGAATATATTCAGGGCATAATGCGCAGACAGGGGTATGGTGGGGTGCGGGTACAGCGGAGGTAAGACCAGGCACTGGGTGATGATGAGAGAGGTTGTATCTCTGGACATGCTGGTTGTAATGGGTGAGGTCACCGCATGTGTGGGAGGTGGGACAAAGGAGGTATCAGGGGTCTGAAGAGTGGAACTAGGGGCTCCATTGTAAACTAAAACAATGATAACTAACCTGAACAACAGTATACAAGGCATATTGACATTTGAGAGAGACATTTTGCGAGGCATACAGTAATCACAGGTGTTGAATTGGGAGAGCTAGCTAAAACAGTAGCTAAAACAGTAGGTGAGACAACAACAGCTAATCAGCTAGCACAACAACAGCAGGTAAAATGGCGATGACTAGGCAGGGAGGGGTCGGATTAACTACACACAGAGCCTGAGTGCAGCTGGGGCCGACAGATAAAACATAAACAAGCAGAATGGAGTATCGTGATTAATGGACAGTCCGGCATGCATCAGCTATGTAGCCAAGTGATCAGTGTCCAGGGGGCAGCGGTGGATGGGGCAGGGAAGCTGGACTGGCGAGTATTATCCAGGTAAGGTAAAAGCCGCTAGCAGTGGCTAACAATGACTAAATAGCTTGTAGCTAGTTAGCTGGTTAGCTTCTGGAGGTTCTTGAGTGTGTTCTAAAAATTAAAAATAATAGCGATTCCGTATCACATTGGGTGAGGCAGGTTACCGGAAGGTATAAACAAATTAAAAATCGAAAAGAGATTGAAAGTAAATATGGGTCCAGTGAGTGTTTGGGACGCGGCGATTCAGACGGTTAGCAGGCCTGTGCTAACAAGCTAACAGTTAGTAGGCCGGGGCTAAACAAGGTAGCAGTTAGCGGACCGGGGCTAAACAAGCTAGCAGTTAGCAGGCCGAATTAGCAAGCAAGGAGATAGCAAGGGCTAGAAAGTTAGCCTTTGGGGGGCGTCGCGATGGGGTGAGTCTGTTTATGCCTCTTCATGCGGTGACATCGATAGACCGGTCGTGGGTCCGGCATTGTAGCCCAGGAGTATGCTTCGGTGGTAGCACAGGAGCTCTGGCCGGGCTAGCTTCAAGCTAAGTGGGTGGAAACGCTAGCCAGGAGTTATCATCCGGGGTTGCGGTTAGCTAGTTAGCTAGTTGTGAAGATCCAGCTGAAAATGTTCCGTTTACGGTGGGAATCCGGGGATTAAAAAAAAATATATATAGGTCCGTTATGCTCTGGTTAGAGTCGCGTTGTTCGAACTGGCAAGAGCTTTCCGAGCTAAAGGTTAGCTGATGACCGGTTAGCTGAAGACCGCTAGCAATGGTTTGCTGACTGATACCTGGTAGTTAGCTGGCTAGCTTCAGTTGAGGGGATCCGAAGTAAATATAAGTACTTTAGAGAAAAATAGCTACATTGGGTGAGGCGGGTTGCAGGAGAGTATTTAGAAGTTGAGGTTTAGCAAAATGTTTTAAAAGATATGCGAAGAAAAATATGTTAAAAAAAACCTGATATATACGATATATACAAGGGACACGACACTACAAGACGTCCGACTGCTACGCCATCTTGGATCCCGCTTATTCTCAAGATTAACAGAATACTATAGTAAGTTCCTATTATGTGCCAAATTAAGTAACAGGGTTGACCATAACAGGGTTGACTGTAACAGGGTTGACCGTAACAGGGTTGACAGTAACCGGGTTGACAGTAACCGGGTTGACCGTAACAGGGTTGACAGTGACAGGGTTGACCGTATCAGGGTTGACCATAACAGGGTTGACCGTAACAGGGTTGACAGTAACAGGGTTGACCGTAACAGGGTTGACCGTAACAGGGTTGACAGTAACCAGGTTGACAGTAACAGGGTTGACTGTAACAGGGTTGACCGTAACAGGGTTGACAGTAGCAGGGTTGACCGTAGCAGGGTTGACCGAGCCACTGCCTGTTCACCCCGCTGTCATCCAGAAGGCGAGGTCAGTACAGGTGCATCAAAGCTGGGACCGAGAGACTGAAAAACAGCTTCTATCTCAAGGCCATCAGACTGTTAAACAGCCACCACTAACATTGAGTGGCTACTGCCAACACACTGTCAATGACACTGACTCTACTCCAGCCACTTTAATCATGGGAATTGATGGGAAATTATGTAAATATATCACTAGCCACTTTAAACAATGCTACCTTATATAATGTTACTTACCCTACATTGTTCATCTCATATGCATACGTTGATACTGTACTCTATATCATCGACTGCATCCTTATGTAATACATGTATCACTAGCCACTTTAACTATGCCACTTGGTTTACATACTTATCTCATATGTATATACTGTACTCGATATCATCTACTGTATCTTGCCTATGCTGCTCTGTACCATCACTCATTCATATATCCTTATGTACATATTCTTTATCCCCTTACACTGTGTATAAGACAGTAGTTTTTTTTGGAATTGTTAGTTAGATTACTTGCTCGTTATTACTGCATTGTCGGAACTAGAAGCACAAGCATTTCGCTACACTCGCATTAACATCTGCTAACCATGTGTATGTGACAAATAAAATTTGATTTGATTTGATTTGATTTGATTTGACCGTAACAGGGTTGACAGTAACAAGGTTGACAGTAACAGGGTTGACAGTAACAGGGTTGACCGTAACAGGGTTGACCGTAACAGGGTTGACCGTAACCGGGTTGACAGTAACCGGGTTGACAGTAACAGGATTGACCGTATCTAGGTTATCTATCACTCTATCACAAAAACACCATCAAATGGCCAAAAAGATTATGACCTGTTTACCTGCTATTACAATATGATTTGACTATTGGTGTTTCTTTTGAAAAATAATATTTTAAATGGACTAGTTTCTGTCTTGCCTGCTCCACGCTCCCTGGCGTTTGAGGGCGCCAGGCTGCACACCTGTTACCATCGTTACGCACACCTGTTACCATCGTTACACGCATCAGCGCTTCATTGGACTCACCTGGACTCCTTCACTTTGTTGATTGCCCACTCTATATCTGTCTGTTCCTCAGTTTGTTCCCCCGTGTCAGCGTTATTGTTGTTATGTTTCCCTTGTCCAGACGCTGTCCTTGTTTCGTTTCATGTCCATTATTCGTTAAATGTTCACTACCTGTGTACTTATTCTCGTCTCCCAGCGTCGGTCCTCACAGTTTCATCATATTAAAACGAGAGTTGTAGGGTTTTACAATGATGGTGAAAACTTGGAGAAATGTTGGGGTTAAAATCTTCCTAGATGTCACAGAGGGTGCACGGAGGGACATGTCAACATGCTGAATGTTGGGGTTAAGCGTGTTAAATTATTCCTAGATGTCACAGAGGGTGCACGGAGAGACATGTGAAAATGCAGAATGTTGGCACTGTAGCAAGTATTTATTTATATTTAGAATCCAATTGATTGAATTCTCCAAGTGGTCTATATTAAAAGGCACTTCATTTAATGTAACAGGCTTTTCAAATTCAATATTGGTGCACGATATCTACTTAAAATATCCAATATCATTCCTCTCCAGGCTTCCAAGTGGCAGTCTAGACACTGGTTCGATCCCGGGCTGTATCACAACCGGCTATGATCGGAGTCCCATAGGGAGGTGCACACTTGACCCAGCGCCGTCCGGGTTAGGAGTGAGTTTGGCCGGGGTAGGACGTCATTATAAAATAAGAATTTGTTCTTAACTGACTTGCCTAGTTCAATAAAGTTTTTTTTTTAAATACAAAAGGAATGCAAAATACACCCATTGGTTCTACTCCTTTGTAAACATGATTACTCCAGCTCCCCTCGGCCAATCGTTGTGTTTTAAACCTACCACAATGAAAATAATGGATCACATTACACTGTTAAGAATCAACACCCTTCACTGTCCTCAGAGGCTTTTTTAACGAACTATATCAGACTGCAGCACTTGAGTTGGAAAGACAAGTGGAAATTTAACCAGCGACTCTAAAAGTGTTATTGCTGTGTGTATGTGTGTGTATAGGTGTGTGTGTGTGTGTGTGTATGTGCGTGTGTGTATGTGTGCGTGTGTGTGTGTGTATATGTGTGTGTGTGTGTGTGTGTATGTGTGTGTGTGTAAGTGTATGTGTGTGTGTGTGTGTGCGTGTGTGTGTGTGTATGTGTATATGTGTGTGTGTGGTGTGTGCGTGTGTGTGTATGTGTATATGTGTGTGTGTATAGGTGTGTGCGTGTGTGTGTATGTGTGTGTGTGTGTGTATGTGTATATGTGTGTGTGTATAGGTGTGTGTGTATGTGTATATGTGTGTGTATAGGTGTGTGTGTATGTGTATATGTGTGTGTGCGTGTGTGTGTATGTGTATATGTGTGTGTGTATAGGTGTGTGTGTGTGTGTGTATGTGCGTGTGTGTGTGTATGTGTATATGTGTGTGTGTATAGGTGTGTGT